>NC_138905.1:81798231-81961502 GCF_965231255.1 Vanellus vanellus | reverse complement strand
GGTTCCAGGAGGCAGTGAGGACCAGCGTGACTTTTCCCCGCTGGCACCTTTGCTGTGGCAGCAAAAGCTGGACGTTTGTCTTTTTTGCTGCGGAGGGCGCCAAAAGTGAAAAAAGGTGCTTTTGAGGATAGAGTGGGCAGGAAAGCAGAGAGGGCCAAATTGTGTGGGGCATTTGAAGGGGTTCCAGGAGGCAGTGACGACCAGCGTGACTTTTCCCCGCTGGCCCCTTTGCTGTGGCAGCAAAAGCTGGACGTTTGTCTTTTTTGCTGCGGAGGGCGCCAAAAGTGAAAAAAGGTGCTTTTGAGGATAGAGTGGGCAGGAAAGCAGAGAGGGCCAAATTGTGTGGGGCATTTGAAGGGGTTCCAGGAGGCAGTGAGGACCAGCGTGACTTTTCCCCGCTGGCACCTTTGCTGTGGCAGCAAAAGCTGGACGTTTGTCTTTTTTGCTGCGGAGGGCGCTAAAAGTGAAAAAAGGTGCTTTTGAGGATAGAGTCGTCAGGAAAGCAGAGAGGGGCCAAATTGTGTGGGGCATTTGAAGGGGTTCCAGGAGGCAGTGAGGACCAGCATGACTTTTCCCCGCTGGCACCTTTGCTGTGGCAGCAAAAGCTAAACTTTTGTCTTTTTTGCTGCGGAGGGCGCCAAAAGTGAAAAAAGGTGCTTTTGAGGCTAGAGTGGGCAGGAAAGCAGAGAGGGCCAAATTGTGTGGGGCATTTGAAGGGGTTCCAGGAGGCAGTGAGGACCAGCATGACTTTTCCCCGCTGGCACCTTTGCTGTGGCAGCAAAAGCTGGACGTTTGTCTTTTTTGCTGCGGAGGGCGCCAAAAGTGAAAAAAGGTGCTTTTGAGGATAGAGTGGGCAGGAAAGCAGAGAGGGCCAAATTGTGTGGGGCATTTGAAGGGGTTCCAGGAGGCAGTGAGGACCAGCATGACTTTTCCCCGCTGGCACCTTTGCTGTGGCAGCAAAAGCTGGGCGTTTGTCTTTTTTGCTGCGGAGGGTGCCAAAAGTGAAAAAAGGTGCTTTTGAGGCTAGAGTCGGCAGGAAAGCAGAGAGGGCCAAATTGTGTGGGGCATTTGAAGGGGTTCCAGGAGGCAGTGAGGACCAGCATGACTTTTCCCCGCTGGCACCTTTGCTGTGGCAGCAAAAGCTGGATGTTTGTCTTTTTTGCTGCGGAGGGCGCCAAAAGTGAAAAAAGGTGCTTTTGAGGATAGAGTGGGCAGGAAAGCAGAGAGGGCCAAATTGTGTGGGGCATTTGAAGGGGTTCCAGGAGGCAGTGAGGACCAGCGTGACTTTCCCGGCTGGCACCTTTGCTGTGGCAGCAAAAGCTGGACGTTTGTCTTTTTTGCTGCGGAGGGCGCCAAAAGTGAAAAAAAGGTGCTTTTGAGGATAGTGTCGGCAGGAAAGCAGAGAGGGCCAAATTGTGTGGGGCATTTGAAGGGGTTCCAGGAGGCAGTGAGGACCAGCATGACTTTTCCCCGCTGGCACCTTTGCTGTGGCAGCAAAAGCTGGACGTTTGTCTTTTTTGCTACGGAGGGCTCCAAAAGTGAAAAAAGGTGCTTTTGAGAATAGAGTGGGCAGGAAAGCAGAGAGGGCCAAATTGTGTGGGGCATTTGAAGGGGTTCCAGGAGGCAGTGAGGACCAGCGTGACTTTTCCCCGCTGGCCCCTTTGCTGTGGCAGCAAAAGCTGGACGTTTGTCTTTTTGCTGCGGAGGGCGCCAAAAGTGAAAAAGGTGCTTTTGAGGATAGAGTCGGCAGGAAAGCAGAGAGGGCCAAATTGTGTGGGGCATTTGAAGGGGTTCCAGGAGGCAGTGAGGACCAGCATGACTTTTCCCCGCTGGCACCTTTGCTGTGGCAGCAAAAGCTAAACGTTTGTCTTTTTTGCTGCGGAGGGCGCCAAAAGTGAAAAAAGGTGCTTTTGAGGATAGAGTGGGCAGGAAAGCAGAGAGGGCCAAATTGTGTGGGGCATTTGAAGGGGTTCCAGGAGGCAGTGAGGACCAGCATGACTTTTCCCCGCTGGCACCTTTGCTGTGGCAGCAAAAGCTGGACGTTTGTCTTTTTTGATGCGGAGGGCGCCAAAAGTGAAAAAAGGTGCTTTTGAGGCTACAGTCGGCAGGAAAGCAGAGAGGGCCAAATTGTGTGGGGCATTTGAAGGGGTTCCAGGAGGCAGTGAGGACCAGCATGACTTTTCCCCGCTGGCACCTTTGCTGTGGCAGCAAAAGCTGGGCGTTTGTCTTTTTTGCTGCGGAGGGTGCCAAAAGTGAAAAAAGGTGCTTTTGAGGCTAGAGTGGGCAGGAAAGCAGAGAGGGCCAAATTGTGTGGGGCATTTGAAGGGGTTCCAGGAGGCAGTGAGGACCAGCATGACTTTTCCCCGCTGGCCCCTTTGCTGTGGCAGCAAAAGCTGGACGTTTGTCTTTTTGCTGCGGAGGGCGCCAAAAGTGAAAAAAGGTGCTTTTGAGGATAGTGTCGGCAGGAAAGCAGAGAGGGCTAAATTCTGTGGGGCATTTGAAGGGGTTCCAGGAGGCAGTGAGGACCAGCATGTCTTTTCCCCGCTGGCACCTTTGCTGTGGCAGCAAAAGCTGGGATGTTTGTCTTTTTTGCTGCGGAGGGCGCCAAAAGTGAAAAAAAGGTGCTTTTGAGGATAGTGTCGGCAGGAAAGCAGAGAGGGCCAAATTGTGTGGGGCATTTGAAGGGGTTCCAGGAGGCAGTGAGGACGAGCGTGACTTTTCCCCGCTGGCACCTTTGCTGTGGCAGCAAAAGCTGGACGTTTGTCTTTTTTGCTGCGGAGGGCGCCAAAAGTGAAAAAAGGTGCTTTTGAGGATAGAGTTCGGCAAGAAAGCTGAGAGGGCCAAATTGTGTGGGGCATTTGAAGGGGTTCCAGGAGGCAGTGAGGACCAGCATGACTTTTCCCGCTGGCCCCTTTGCTGTGGCAGCAAAAGCTGGACGTTTGTCTTTTTTGCTGCGGAGGGCGCCAAAAGTGAAAAAAGGTGCTTTTGAGGATAGAGTCGGCAGGAAAGCAGCGAGGGCCAAATTGTGTGGGGCATTTGAAGGGGTTCCAGGAGGCAGTGAGGACCAGCCTGACTTTTCCCCGCTGGCACCTTTGCTGTGGCAGCAAAAGCTGGACGTTTGTCTTTTTGCTGCGGAGGGCGCCAAAAGTGAAAAAAGGTGCTTTTGAGGCTAGAGTCGGCAGGAAAGCAGAGAGGGCCAAATTGTGTGGGGGCATTTGAAGGGGTTCCAGGAGGCAGTGAGGACCAGCATGACTTTTCCCCGCTGGCACCTTTGCTGTGGCAGCAAAGGCTGGGCGTTTGTCTTTTTTGCTGCGGAGGGCGCCAAAAGTGAAAAAAGGTGCTTTTGATGCTAGAGTCGGCAGGAAAGCAGAGAGGGCCAAATTGTGTGGGGCATTTGAAGGGGTTCCAGGAGGCATTGAGGACCAGCATGACTTTTCCCCGCTGGCACCTTTGCTGTGGCAGCAAAAGCTGGACGTTTGTCTTTTTGCTGCAGAGGGCACCAAAAGTGAAAAAAGGTGCTTTTGAGGATAGAGTGGGCAGGAAAGCAGAGAGGGCCAAATTGTGTGGGGCATTTGAAGGGGTTCCAGGAGGCAGTGAGGACCAGCATGACTTTTCCCCGCTGGCACCTTTGCTGTGGCAGCAAAAGCTGGACGTTTATCTTTTTTGCTGCGGAGAGCGCCAAAAGTGAAAAAAGGTGCTTTTGAGGATAGTGTCGGCAGGAAAGCAGAGAGGGCCAAATTGTGTGGGGCATTTGAAGGGGTTCCAGGAGGCAGTGAGGACCAGCATGACTTTTCCCCGCTGGCACCTTTGCTGTGGCAGCAAAAGCTGGACGTTTGTCTTTTTTGCTGCGGAGGGCTCCAAAAGTGAAAAAGGTGCTTTTGAGGATAGAGTGGGCAGGAAAGCAGAGAGGGCCAAATTGTGTGGGGCATTTGAAGGGGTTCCAGGAAGCAGTGAGGACCAGCGTGACTTTTCCCCGCTGGCCCCTTTGCTGTGGCAGCAAAAGCTGGACGTTTGTCTTTTGTTGCTGCGGAGGGCGCCAAAAGTGAAAAAAGGTGCTTTTGAGGATAGAGTGGGCAGGAAAGCAGAGAGGGCCAAATTGTGTGGGGTATTTGAAGGGGTTCCAGGAGGCAGTGAGGACCAGCGTGACTTTTCCCCGCTGGCACCTTTGCTGTGGCAGCAAAAGCTGGACGTTTGTCTTTTGTTGCTGCGGAGGGCGCCAAAAGAGAAAAAAGGTGCTTTTGAGGATAGAGTGGGCAGGAAAGCAGAGAGGGCCAAATTGTGTGGGGCATTTGAAGGGGTTCCAGGAGGCAGTGAGGACCAGCGTGACTTTTTCCCCGCTGGCCCCTTTGCTGTGGCAGCAAAAGCTGGACGTTTGTCTTTTTTGCTGCGGAGGGCGCCAAAGTGAAAAAAGGTGCTTTTGAGGATAGAGTGGGCAGGAAAGCAGAGAGGGCCAAATTGTGTGGGGCATTTGAAGGGGTTCCAGGAGGCAGTGAGGACCAGCGTGACTTTTCCCCGCTGGCACCTTTGCTGTGGCAGCAAAAGCTGGACGTTTGTCTTTTTTTGCTGCGGAGGGCGCTAAAAGTTAAAAAAGGTGCTTTTGAGGATAGAGTCGTCAGGAAAGCAGAGAGGGCCAAATTGTGTGGGGCATTTGAAGGGGTTCCAGGAGGCAGTGAGGACCAGCATGACTTTTCCCCCGCTGGCACCTTTGCTGTGGCAGCAAAAGCTAAACTTTTGTCTTTTTTGCTGCGGAGGGCGCCAAAAGTGAAAAAAGGTGCTTTTGAGGATAGAGTGGGCAGGAAAGCAGAGAGGGCCAAATTGTGTGGGGCATTTGAAGGGGTTCCAGGAGGCAGTGAGGACCAGCATGACTTTTCCCCGCTGGCACCTTTGCTGTGGCAGCAAAAGCTGGACGTTTGTCTTTTTTGCTGCGGAGGGCGCCAAAAGTGAAAAAAGGTGCTTTTGAGGATAGAGTGGGCAGGAAAGCAGAGAGGGCCAAATTGTGTGGGGCATTTGAAGGGGTTCCAGGAGGCAGTGAGGACCAGCATGACTTTTCCCCGCTGGCACCTTTGCTGTGGCAGCAAAAGCTGGGCGTTTGTCTTTTTTGCTGCGGAGGGTGCCAAAAGTGAAAAAAGGTGCTTTTGAGGCTAGAGTCGGCAGGAAAGCAGAGAGGGCCAAATTGTGTGGGGCATTTGAAAGGGGTTCCAGGAGGCAGTGAGGACCAGCGTGACTTTTCCCGGCTGGCACCTTTGCTGTGGCAGCAAAAGCTGGACGTTTGTCTTTTTTGCTGCGGAGGGCGCCAAAAGTGAAAAAAGTGCTTTTGAGGATAGATTGGGCAGGAAAGCAGAGAGGGCCAAATTGTGTGGGGCATTTGAAGGGGTTCCAGGAGGCAGTGAGGACCAGCATGACTTTTCCCCGCTGGCACCTTTGCTGTGGCAGCAAAAGCTAAACGTTTGTCTTTTTTGCTGCGGAGGGCGCAAAAGTGAAAAAAGGTGCTTTTGAGGATAGAGTGGGCAGGAAAGCAGAGAGGGCCAAATTGTGTGGGGCATTTGAAGGGGTTCCAGGAGGCAGTGAGGACCAGCATGACTTTTCCCCGCTGGCACCTTTGCTGTGGCAGCAAAAGCTGGACGTTTGTCTTTTTTGCTGCGGAGGGCGCCAAAAAGTGAAAAAAGGTGCTTTTGAGGCTAGAGTGGGCAGGAAAGCAGAGAGGGCCAAATTGTGTGGGGCATTTGAAGGGGTTCCAGGAGGCAGTGAGGACCAGCATGACTTTTGCCCGCTGGCCCCTTTGCTGTGGCAGCAAAAGCTGGACGTTTGTCTTTTTTGCTGCGGAGGGCGCCAAAAGTGAAAAAAGGTGCTTTTGAGGATAGTGTCGGCAGGAAAGCAGAGAGGGCTAAATTGTGTGGGGCATTTGAAGGGGTTCCAGGAGGCAGTGAGGACCAGCATGTCTTTTCCCCGCTGGCACCTTTGCTGTGGCAGCAAAAGCTGGATGTTTGTCTTTTTTGCTGCGGAGGGCGCCAAAAGTGAAAAAAGGTGCTTTTGAGGATAGAGTGGGCAGGAAAGCAGAGAGGGCCAAATTGTGTGGGGCATTTGAAGGGGTTCCAGGAGGCAGTGAGGACCAGCGTGACTTTTCCCGGCTGGCCCCTTTGCTGTGGCAGCAAAAGCTGGACGTTTGTCTTTTTTGCTGCGGAGGGCGCCAAAAGTGAAAAAAGGTGCTTTTGAGGATAGTGTCGGCAGGAAAGCAGAGAGGGCCAAAATTGTGTGGGGCATTTGAAGGGGTTCCAGGAGGCAGTGAGGACCAGCATGACTTTTCCCCGCTGGCACCTTTGCTGTGGCAGCAAAAGCTGGACGTTTGTCTTTTTTGCTACGGAGGGCTCCAAAAGTGAAAAAAGGTGCTTTTGAGAATAGAGTGGGCAGGAAAGCAGAGAGGGCCAAATTGTGTGGGGCATTTGAAGGGGTTCCAGGAGGCAGTGAGGACCAGCGTGACTTTTCCCCGCTGGCCCTTTGCTGTGGCAGCAAAAGCTGGACGTTTGTCTTTTTTGCTGCGGAGGGCGCCAAAAGTGAAAAAAGGTGCTTTTGAGCATAGACTCGGCAGGAAAGCAGAGAGGGCCAAATTGTGTGGGGCATTTGAAGGGGTTCCAGGAGGCAGTGAGGACCAGCATGACTTTTCCCCGCTGGCACCTTTGCTGTGGCAGCAAAAGCTAAACGTTTGTCTTTTTTGCTGCGGAGGGCGCCAAAAGTGAAAAAAGGTGCTTTTGAGGATAGAGTGGGCAGGAAAGCAGAGAGGGCCAAATTGTGTGGGGCATTTGAAGGGGTTCCAGGAGGCAGTGAGGACCAGCATGACTTTTCCCCGCTGGCACCTTTGCTGTGGCAGCAAAAGCTGGACGTTTGTCTTTTTTGCTGCGGAGGGCGCCAAAAGTGAAAAAAGGTGCTTTTGAGGCTACAGTCGGCAGGAAAGCAGAGAGGGCCAAATTGTGTGGGGGCATTTGAAGGGGTTCCAGGAGGCAGTGAGGACCAGCATGACTTTTCCCCGCTGGCACCTTTGCTGTGGCAGCAAAAGCTGGGCGTTTGTCTTTTTTGCTGCGGAGGGCGCCAAAAGTGAAAAAAGGTGCTTTTGAGGATAGTGTCGGCAGGAAAGCAGAGAGGGCTAAATTGTGTGGGGCATTTGAAGGGGTTCCAGGAGGCAGTGAGGACCAGCATGTCTTTTCCCCGCTGGCACCTTTGCTGTGGCAGCAAAAGCTGGACGTTTTGTCTTTTTTGCTGCAGAGGGCGCCAAAAGTGAAAAAAGGTGCTTTTGAGGATAGAGTCGGCAGGAAAGCAGAGAGGGCCAAATTGTGTGGGGCATTTGAAGGGGTTCCAGGAGGCAGTGAGGACCAGCGTGACTTTTTTCCCGCTGGCCCCTTTGCTGTGGCAGCAAAAGCTGGACGTTTGTCTTTTTTTGCTGCGGAGGGCGCCAAAAGTGAAAAAAGGTGCTTTTGAGGATAGAGTGGGCAGGAAAGCAGAGAGGGCCAAATTGTGTGGGGCATTTGAAGGGGTTCCAGGAGGCAGTGAGGACCAGCATGACTTTTCCCTGCTGGCACCTTTGCTGTGGCAGCAAAAGCTGGACGTTTGTCTTTTTTTGCTGCGGAGGGTGCCAAAAGTAAAAAAAAGTTGCTTTTGAGGATAGAGTGGGCAGGAAAGCAGAGAGGGCCAAATTGTGTGGGGCATTTGAAGGGGTTCCAGGAGGCAGTGAGGACCAGCATGACTTTTCCCCGCTGGCACCTTTGCTGTGGCAGCAAAAGCTGGACGTTTGTCTTTTTTGCTGCGGAGGGCGCCAAAAGTGAAAAAAGGTGCTTTTGAGGATAGAGTGGGCAGGAAAGCAGAGAGGGCCAAATTGTGTGGGGCATTTGAAGGGGTTCCAGGAGGCAGTGAGGACCAGCATGACTTTTCCCCGCTGGCACCTTTGCTGTGGCAGCAAAAGCTGGACGTTTGTCTTTTTTGCTGCGGAGGGCGCCAAAAGTGAAAAAAAGGTGCTTTTGAGGATAGAGTGGGCAGGAAAGCAGAGAGGACCGAATTGTGTGGGGCATTTGAAGGGGTTCCAGGAGGCAGTGAGGACCAGCATGACTTTTCCCCGCTGGCCCCTTTGCTGTGGCAGCAAAAGCTGGACGTTTGTCTTTTTTGCTGCGGAGGGCGTTAATAGTGAAAAAAGGTGCTTTTGAGGATATAGTGGGCAGGAAAGCAGAGAGGGCCAAATTGTGTGGGGCATTTGAAGGGGTTCCAGGAGGCAGTGAGGACCACCGTGACTTTTCCCCGCTGGCACCTTTGCTGTGGCAGCAAAAGCTGGACGTTTGTCTTTTTTGCTGCGGAGGGCGCCAAAAGTGAAAAAAGGTGCATTTGAGGATAGTGTCGGCAGGAAAGCAGAGAGGGCCAAATTGTGTGGGGCATTTGAAGGGGTTCCAGGAGGCAGTGAGGACCAGCGTGACTTTTCCCCGCTGGCCCCTTTGCTGTGGCAGCAAAAGCTGGACGTTTGTCTTTTTTGCTGCGGAGGGCGCCAAAAGTGAAAAAAGGTGCTTTTGAGGATAGAGTGGGCAGGAAAGCAGAGAGGGCCAAATTGTGTGGGGCATTTGAAGGGGTTCCAGGAGGCAGTGAGGACCAGCATGACTTTTCCCCGCTGGCCCCTTTGCTGTGGCAGCAAAAGCTGGACGTTTGTCTTTTTTGCTGCGGAGGGCGCCAAAAGTGAAAAAAGGTGCTTTTGAGGATAGAGTGGGCAGGAAAGCAGCGAGGGACAAATTGTGTGGGGCATTTGAAGGGGTTCCAGGAGGCAGTGAGGACCAGCATGACTTTTCCCCGCTGGCCCCTTTGCTGTGGCAGCAAAAGCTGGACGTTTGTCTTTTTTGCTGCGGAGGGCGCCAAAAAGTGAAAAAAGGTGCTTTTGAGGCTAGAGTCGGCAGGAAAGCAGAGAGGGCCAAATTGTGTGGGGCATTTGAAGGGGTTCCAGGAGACAGTGAGGACCAGCATGACTTTTCCCCGCTGGCACCTTTGCTGTGGCAGCAAAGGCTGGGCGTTTGTCTTTTTTGCTGCAGAAGGCGCCAAAAGTGAAAAAAGGTGCTTTTGAGGCTAGAGTCGGCAGGAAAGCAGAGAGGGCCAAATTGTGTGGGGCATTTGAAGGGGTTCCAGGAGGCATTGAGGACCAGCATGACTTTTTCCCCGCTGGCACCTTTGCTGTGGCAGCAAAAAGCTGGACGTTTGTCTTTTTTGCTGCAGAGGGCGCCAAAAGTGAAAAAAGGTGCTTTTGAGGATAGAGTCGGCAGGAAAGCAGAGAAGGCCAAATTGTGTGGGGCATTTGAAGGGGTTCCAGGAGGCAGTGAGGACCAGCATGACTTTTCCCCGCTGGCACCTTTGCTGTGGCAGCAAAAGCTGGACGTTTGTCTTTTTTGCTGCGGAGGGCGCCAAAAGTGAAAAAAAGGTGCTTTTGAGGATAGTGTCGGCAGGAAAGCAGAGAGGGCCAAATTGTGTGGGGCATTTGAAGGGGTTCCAGGAGGCAGTGAGGACCAGCATGACTTTTCCCCGCTGGCACCTTTGCTGTGGCAGCAAAAGCTGGACGTTTGTCTTTTTTGCTGCGGAGGGCTCCAAAAGTGAAAAAAGGTGCTTTTGAGGATAGAGTGGGCAGGAAAGCAGAGAGGGCCAAAATTGTGTGGGGCATTTGAAGGGGTTCCAGGAGGCAGTGAGGACCAGCGTGACTTTTCCCCGCTGGCCCCTTTGCTGTGGCAGCAAAAGCTGGACGTTTGTCTTTTGTTGCTGCGGAGGGCGCCAAAAGTGAAAAAAGGTGCTTTTGAGGATAGAGTCGGCAGGAAAGCAGAGAGGGCCAAATTGTGTGGGGTATTTGAAGGGGTTCCAGGAGGCAGTGAGGACCAGCGTGACTTTTCCCCGCTGGCACCTTTGCTGTGGCAGCAAAAGCTGGACGTTTGTCTTTTTTGCTGCGGAGGGCGCCAAAAGTGAAAAAAGGTGCTTTTGAGGATAGAGTGGGCAGGAAAGCAGAGAGGGCCAAATTGTGTGGGGCATTTGAAGGGGTTCCAGGAGGCAGTGAGGACCAGCGTGACTTTTCCCCGCTGGCCCCTTTGCTGTGGCAGCAAAAGCTGGACGTTTGTCTTTTTTTGCTGCGGAGGGCGCCAAAAAGTGAAAAAAGGTGCTTTTGAGGATAGAGTGGGCAGGAAAGCAGAGAGGGCCAAATTGTGTGGGGCATTTGAAGGGGTTCCAGGAGGCAGTGAGGACCAGCATGACTTTTCCCGCTGGCACCTTTGCTGTGGCAGCAAAAGCTGGACGTTTGTCTTTTTTGCTGCGGAGGGCGCCAAAAGTGAAAAAAGGTGCTTTTGAGGATAGAGTCGGCAGGAAAGCAGAGAGGGCCAAATTGTGTGGGGCATTTGAAGGGGTTCCAGGAGGCAGTGAGGACCAGCATGACTTTTCCCCGCTGGCACCTTTGCTGTGGCAGCAAAAGCTGGGCGTTTGTCTTTTTTGCTGCGGAGGGGTGCCAAAAGTGAAAAAAGGTGCTTTTGAGGATAGAGGTCGGCAGGAAAGCAGAGAGGGCCAAATTGTGTGGGGCATTTGAAGGGGTTCCAGGAGGCAGTGAGGACCAGCATGACTTTTCCCCGCTGGCACCTTTGCTGTGGCAGCAAAAGCTAAACGTTTGTCTTTTTTGCTGCGGAGGGCGCCAAAAGCGAAAAAAGGTGCTTTTGAGGATAGAGTGGGCAGGAAAGCAGAGAGGGCCAAATTGTGTGGGGCATTTGAAGGGGTTCCAGGAGGCAGTGAGGACCAGCGTGACTTTTCCCGGCTGGCACCTTTGCTGTGGCAGCAAAGCTGGACGTTTGTCTTTTTTGCTGCGGAGGGCGCCAAAAGTGAAAAAAGGTGCTTTTGAGGATAGATTGGGCAGGAAAGCAGGAGAGGGCCAAATTGTGTGGGGCATTTGAAGGGGTTCCAGGAGGCAGTGAGGACCAGCATGACTTTTCCCCGCTGGCACCTTTGCTGTGGCAGCAAAAGCTGGACGTTTGTCTTTTTTGCTGCGGAGGGCTCCAAAAGTGAAAAAAGGTGCTTTTGAGAATAGAGTGGGCAGGAAAGCAGAGAGGGCCAAATTGTGTGGGGCATTTGAAGGGGTTCCAGGAGGCAGTGAGGACCAGCGTGACTTTTCCCCGCTGGCCCCTTTGCTGTGGCAGCAAAAGCTGGACGTTTGTCTTTTTTGCTGCGGAGGGCGCCAAAAGTGAAAAAAGGTGCTTTTGAGGATAGAGTCGGCAGGAAAGCAGAGAGGGCCAAATTGTGTGGGGCATTTGAAGGGGTTCCAGGAGGCAGTGAGGACCAGCATGACTTTTCCCCGCTGGCACCTTTGCTGTGGCAGCAAAAGCTAAACGTTTGTCTTTTTTGCTGCGGAGGGCGCCAAAAGTGAAAAAGGTGCTTTTGAGGATAGAGTGGGCAGGAAAGCAGAGAGGGCCAAATTGTGTGAGGCATTTGAAGGGGTTCCAGGAGGCAGTGAGGACCAGCATGACTTTTCCCCGCTGGCACCTTTGCTGTGGCAGCAAAAGCTGGACGTTTGTCTTTTTTGCTGCGGAGGGCGCCAAAAGTGAAAAAAGGTGCTTTTGAGGCTAGAGTCGTCAGGAAAGCAGAGAGGGCCAAATTGTGTGGGGCATTTGAAGGGGTTCCAGGAGGCAGTGAGGACCAGCGTGACTTTTCCCCGCTGGCCCCTTTGCTGTGGCAGCAAAAGCTGGGCGTTTGTCTATTTTGCTGCGGAGGGTGCCAAAAGTGAAAAAAGGTGCTTTTGAGGCTAGAGTCGGCAGGAAAGCAGAGAGGGCCAAATTGTGTGGGCATTTGAAGGGGTTCCAGGAGGCAGTGAGGACCAGCATGACTTTCCCCGCTGGCACCTTTGCTGTGGCAGCAAAAGCTGGACGTTTGTCTTTTTTGCTGCGGAGGGCGCCAAAAGTGAAAAAAGGTGCTTTTGAGGCTAGAGTCGTCAGGAAAGCAGAGAGGGCCAAATTGTGTGGGGCATTTGAAGGGGTTCCAGGAGGCAGTGAGGACCAGCGTGACTTTTCCCCGCTGGCCCCTTTGCTGTGGCAGCAAAAGCTGGGCGTTTGTCTATTTTGCTGCGGAGGGTGCCAAAAGTGAAAAAAGGTGCTTTTGAGGCTAGAGTCGGCAGGAAAGCAGAGAGGGCCAAATTGTGTGGGGCATTTGAAGGGGTTCCAGGAGGCAGTGAGGACCAGCATGACTTTTCCCCGCTGGCCCCTTTGCTGTGGCAGCAAAGCTGGACGTTTGTCTTTTTTGCTGCGGAGGGCGCCAAAAGTGAAAAAAGGTGCTTTTGAGGATAGAGTCGGCAGGAAAAGCAAAGAGGGCCAAATTGTGTGGGGCATTTGAAGGGGTTCCAGGAGGCAGTGAGGACGAGCGTGACTTTCCCCGCTGGCACCTTTGCTGTGGCAGCAAAAGCTGGACGTTTGTCTTTTTTGCTGCGGAGGGCGCCAAAAGTGAAAAAAGGTGCTTTTGAGGATAGTGTCGGCAGGAAAGCAAAGAGGGCCAAATTGTGTGGGGCATTTGAAGGGTTCCAAGAGGCAGTGAGGACCAGCGTGACTTTTCCCGCTGGCACCTTTGCTGTGGCAGCAAAAGCTGGACGTTTGTCTTTTGGTTGCTGCGGAGGGCGCCAAAAGTGAAAAAAGGTGCTTTTGAGGATAGAGTGGGCAGGAAAGCAGAGAGGGCCAAATTGTGTGGGGCATTTGAAGGGGTTCCAGGAGGCAGTGAGGACCAGCGTGACTTTTCCCCGCTGGCACCTTTGCTGTGGCAGCAAAAGCTGGACGTTTGTCTTTTTTGCTGCGGAGGGCACCAAAAGTGAAAAAAGGTGCTTTTGAGGATAGAGTGGGCAGGAAAGCAGAGAGGGCCAAATTGTGTGGGGCATTTGAAGGGGTTCCAGGAGGCAGTGAGGACCAGCGTGACTTTTCCCCGCAGGCCCCTTTGCTGTGGCAGCAAAAGCTGGACGTTTGTCTTTTTTGCTGCGGAGGGCGCCAAAATTGAAAAAAGCTGGACGTTTGTCTTTTTTGCTGCGGAGGGCGCCAAAAGTGAAAAAAGGTGCTTTTGAGGATAGAGTGGGCAGGAAAGCAGAGAGGACCAAATTGTGTGGGGCATTTGAAGGGGTTCCAAGAGGCAGTGAGGACCAGCATGACTTTTCCCCGCTGGCACCTTTGCTGTGGCAGCAAAAGCTGGACGTTTGTCTTTTTTGCTGCGGAGGGCGCCAAAAGTGAAAAAAGGTGCTTTTGAGGATAGAGTGGGCAGGAAAGCAGAGAGGGCCAAATTGTGTGGGGCATTTGAAGGGGTTCCAGGAGGCAGTGAGGACCAGCATGGCTTTTCCCGCTGGCCCCTTTGCTGTGGCAGCAAAAGCTGGACGTTTGTCTTTTTGCTGCGGAGGGCGCCAAAAGTGAAAAAAGGTGCTTTTGAGGATAGAGTGGGCAGGAAAGCAGAGAGGGCCAAATTGTGTGGGGCATTTGAAGGGGTTCCAGGAGGCAGTGAAGACCAGCGTGACTTTTCCCCGCTGGCACCTTTGCTGTGGCAGCAAAAGCTGGACGTTTGTCTTTTTTGCTGCGGAGGGCGCCAAAAGTGAAAAAGGTGCTTTTGAGGATAGAGTGGGCAGGAAAGCAGAGAGGGCCAAATTGTGTGGGGCATTTGAAGGGGTTCCAGGAGGCAGTGAGGACCAGCATAACTTTTCCCCGCTGGCACCTTTGCTGTGGCAGCAAAAGATGGACGTTTGTCTTTTTTGCTGCGGAGGGCGCCAAAAGTGAAAAAAGGTCCTTTTGAGGATAGAGTGGGCAGGAAAGCAGAGAGGGCCAAATTGTGTGGGGCATTTGAAGGGGTTCCCGGAGGCAGTGAGGACCAGCGTGACTTTTTCCCCCCGCTGGCCCCTTTGCTGTGGCAGCAAAAGCTGGACGTTTGTCTTTTTTGCTGCGGAGGGCGCCAAAAGTGAAAAAAGGTGCTTTTGAGGATAGAGTGGGCAGGAAAGCAGAGAGGGCCAAATTGTGTGGGGCATTTGAAGGGGTTCCAGGAGGCAGTGAGGACCAGCGTGACTTTTCCCCGCTGGCCCCTCTGCTGTGGCAGCAAAAGCTGGACGATTGTCTTTTTTGCTGCGGAGGGCGCCAAAAGTGAAAAAAGCTGGACGTTTGTCTTTTTTGCTGCGGAGGGCGCCAAAAGTGAAAAAAGGTGCTTTTGAGGATAGAGTGGGCAGGAAAGCAGAGAGGGCCAAATTGTGTGGGGCATTTGAAGGGGTTCCAGGAGGCAGTGAGAACCAGCATTACTTTTCCCCGCTGGCACCTTTGCTGTGGCAGCAAAAGCTGGACGTTTGTCTTTTTTGCTGCAGAGGGCGCCAAAAGTGAAAAAAGGTGCTTTTGAGGATAAAGTGGGCAGGAAAGCAGAGAGGGCCAAATTGTGTGGGGCATTTGAAGGGGTTCCAGGAGGCAGTGAGGACCAGCATGGCTTTTCCCCGCTGGCACCTTTGCTGTGGCAGCAAAAGCTGGACGTTTGTCTTTTTTGCTGCGGAGGGCGCCAAAAGTGAAAAAAGGTGCTTTTGAGGATAGAGTTGGCAGGAAAGCAGAGAGGGCCAAATTGTGTGGGGCATTTGAAGGGGTTCCAGGAGGCAGTGAGGAGGAGCGTGACTTTTCCCCGCTGGCACCTTTGCTGTGGCAGGAAAAGCTGGACGTTTGTCTTTTTTGCTGCGGAGGGCGCCAAAAGTGAAAAAAGGTGCTTTTGAGGATAGAGTGGGCAGGAAAGCAGAGAGGGCCAAATTGTGTGGGGCATTTGAAGGGGTTCCAGGAGGCAGTGAGGACCAGCATGACTTTTCCCCGCTGGCCCCTTTGCTGTGGCAGCAAAAGCTGGACGTTTGTCTTTTTTGCTGCGGAGGGCGCCAAAAGTGAAAAAAGGTGCTTTTGAGGATAGAGTGGGCAGGAAAGCAGCGAGGGACAAATTGTGTGGGGCATTTGAAGGGGTTCCAGGAGGCAGTGAGGACCAGCATGACTTTTCCCCGCTGGCCCCTTTGCTGTGGCAGCAAAAGCTGGACGTTTGTCTTTTTTGCTGCGGAGGGCGCCAAAAGTGAAAAAAGGTGCTTTTGAGGCTAGAGTCGGCAGGAAAGCAGAGAGGGCCAAATTGTGTGGGGCATTTGAAGGGGTTCCAGGAGGCAGTGAGGACCAGCATGACTTTTCCCCGCTGGCACCTTTGCTGTGGCAGCAAAGGCTGGGCGTTTGTCTTTTTTGCTGCAGAAGGCGCCAAAAGTGAAAAAAGGTGCTTTTGAGGCTAGAGTCGGCAGGAAAGCAGAGAGGGCCAAATTGTGTGGGGCATTTGAAGGGGTTCCAGGAGGCATTGAGGACCAGCATGACTTTTCCCCGCTGGCACCTTTGCTGTGGCAGCAAAAGCTGGACGTTTGTCTTTTTTGCTGCAGAGGGCGCCAAAAGTGAAAAAAGGTGCTTTTGAGGATAGAGTCGGCAGGAAAGCAGAGAAGGCCAAATTGTGTGGGGCATTTGAAGGGGTTCCAGGAGGCAGTGAGGACCAGCGTGACTTTTCCCCGCTGGCCCCTTTGCTGTGGCAGCAAAAGCTGGACGTTTGTCTTTTTTGCTGCGGAGGGCGCCAAAAGTGAAAAAAGGTGCTTTTGAGGATAGAGTGGGCAGGAAAGCAGAGAGGGCCAAATTGTGTGGGGCATTTGAAGGGGTTCCAGGAGGCAGTGAGAACCAGCATTACTTTTCCCCGCTGGCACCTTTGCTGTGGCAGCAAAAGCTGGACGTTTGTCTTTTTTGCTGCAGAGGGCGCCAAAAGTGAAAAAAGGTGCTTTTGAGGATAAAGTGGGCAGGAAAGCAGAGAGGGCCAAATTGTGTGGGGCATTTGAAGGGGTTCCAGGAGGCAGTGAGGACCAGCATGGCTTTTCCCCGCTGGCACCTTTGCTGTGGCAGCAAAAGCTGGACGTTTGTCTTTTTTGCTGCGGAGGGCGCCAAAAGTGAAAAAAAGGTGCTTTTGAGGATAGAGTTGGCAGGAAAGCAGAGAGGGCCAAATTGTGTGGGGCATTTGAAGGGGTTCCAGGAGGCAGTGAGGAGGAGCGTGACTTTTCCCCGCTGGCACCTTTGCTGTGGCAGGAAAAGCTGGACGTTTGTCTTTTTTGCTGCGGAGGGCGCCAAAAGTGAAAAAAGGTGCTTTTGAGGATAGAGTGGGCAGGAAAGCAGAGAGGGCCAAATTGTGTGGGGCATTTGAAGGGGTTCCAGGAGGCAGTGAGGACCAGCATGACTTTTCCCCGCTGGCCCCTTTGCTGTGGCAGCAAAAGCTGGACGTTTGTCTTTTTTGCTGCGGAGGGCGCCAAAAGTGAAAAAAGGTGCTTTTGAGGATAGAGTGGGCAGGAAAGCAGCGAGGGACAAATTGTGTGGGGCATTTGAAGGGGTTCCAGGAGGCAGTGAGGACCAGCATGACTTTTCCCCGCTGGCCCCTTTGCTGTGGCAGCAAAAGCTGGACGTTTGTCTTTTTTGCTGCGGAGGGCGCCAAAAGTGAAAAAAGGTGCTTTTGAGGCTAGAGTCGGCAGGAAAGCAGAGAGGGCCAAATTGTGTGGGGCATTTGAAGGGGTTCCAGGAGGCAGTGAGGACCAGCATGACTTTTCCCCGCTGGCACCTTTGCTGTGGCAGCAAAGGCTGGGCGTTTGTCTTTTTTGCTGCAGAAGGCGCCAAAAGTGAAAAAAGGTGCTTTTGAGGCTAGAGTCGGCAGGAAAGCAGAGAGGGCCAAATTGTGTGGGGCATTTGAAGGGGTTCCAGGAGGCATTGAGGACCAGCATGACTTTTCCCCGCTGGCACCTTTGCTGTGGCAGCAAAAGCTGGACGTTTGTCTTTTTTGCTGCAGAGGGCGCCAAAAGTGAAAAAAGGTGCTTTTGAGGATAGAGTCGGCAGGAAAGCAGAGAAGGCCAAATTGTGTGGGGCATTTGAAGGGGTTCCAGGAGGCAGTGAGGACCAGCATGACTTTTCCCCGCTGGCACCTTTGCTGTGGCAGCAAAAGCTGGACGTTTGTCTTTTTTGCTGCGGAGGGCGCCAAAAGTGAAAAAAGGTGCTTTTGAGGATAGTGTCGGCAGGAAAGCAGAGAGGGCCAAATTGTGTGGGGCATTTGAAGGGGTTCCAGGAGGCAGTGAGGACCAGCATGACTTTTCCCCGCTGGCACCTTTGCTGTGGCAGCAAAAGCTGGACGTTTGTCTTTTTTGCTGCGGAGGGCTCCAAAAGTGAAAAAAGGTGCTTTTGAGGATAGAGTGGGCAGGAAAGCAGAGAGGGCCAAATTGTGGGGGGCATTTGAAGGGGTTCCAGGAGGCAGTGAGGACCAGCGTGACTTTTCCCCGCTGGCACCTTTGCTGTGGCAGCAAAAGCTGGACGTTTGTCTTTTGTTGCTGCGGAGGGCGCCAAAAGTGAAAAAAGGTGCTTTTGAGGATAGAGTCGGCAGGAAAGCAGAGAGGGCCAAATTGTGTGGGGTATTTGAAGGGGTTCCAGGAGGCAGTGAGGACCAGCGTGACTTTTCCCCGCTGGCACCTTTGCTGTGGCAGCAAAAGCTGGACGTTTGTCTTTTTTGCTGCGGAGGGCGCCAAAAGTGAAAAAAGGTGCTTTTGAGGATAGAGTCGGCAGGAAAGCAGAGAGGGCCAAATTGTGTGGGGCATTTGAAGGGGTTCCAGGAGGCAGTGAGGACCAGCATGACTTTTCCCCGCTGGCCCCTTTGCTGTGGCAGCAAAAGCTGGGCGTTTGTCTTTTTTGCTGCGGAGGGTGCCAAAAGTGAAAAAAAGTGCTTTTGAGGATAGAGTCGGCAGGAAAGCAGAGAGGGCCAAATTGTGTGGGGCATTTGAAGGGGTTCCAGGAGGCAGTGAGGACCAGCATGACTTTTCCCCGCTGGCACCTTTGCTGTGGCAGCAAAAGCTAAACGTTTGTCTTTTTTGCTGCGGAGGGCGCCAAAAGCGAAAAAAGGTGCTTTTGAGGATAGAGTGGGCAGGAAAGCAGAGAGGGCCAAATTGTGTGGGGCATTTGAAGGGGTTCCAGGAGGCAGTGAGGACCAGCGTGACTTTTCCCGGCTGGCACCTTTGCTGTGGCAGCAAAAGCTGGACGTTTGTCTTTTTTGCTGCGGAGGGCGCCAAAAGTGAAAAAAGGTGCTTTTGAGGATAGATTGGGCAGGAAAGCAGAGAGGGCCAAATTGTGTGGGGCATTTGAAGGGGTTCCAGGAGGCAGTGAGGACCAGCATGACTTTTCCCCGCTGGCACCTTTTCTGTGGCAGCAAAAGCTGGACGTTTGTCTTTTTTGCTGCGGAGGGCTCCAAAAGTGAAAAAAGGTGCTTTTGAGAATAGAGTGGGCAGGAAAGCAGAGAGGGCCAAATTGTGTGGGGCATTTGAAGGGGTTCCAGGAGGCAGTGAGGACCAGCGTGACTTTTACCCGCTGGCCCCTTTGCTGTGGCAGCAAAAGCTGGACGTTTGTCTTTTTTGCTGCAGAGGGCGCCAAAAGTGAAAAAAGGTGCTTTTGAGGATAGAGTCGGCAGGAAAGCAGAGAGGGCCAAATTGTGTGGGGCATTTGAAGGGGTTCCAGGAGGCAGTGAGGACCAGCATGACTTTTCCCCGCTGGCACCTTTGCTGTGGCAGCAAAAGCTAAACGTTTGTCTTTTTTGCTGCGGAGGGCGCCAAAAGTGAAAAAAGGTGCTTTTGAGGATAGAGTGGGCAGGAAAGCAGAGAGGGCCAAATTGTGTGAGGCATTTGAAGGGGTTCCAGGAGGCAGTGAGGACCAGCATGACTTTTCCCCGCTGGCACCTTTGCTGTGGCAGCAAAAGCTGGACGTTTGTCTTTTTTGCTGCGGAGGGCGCCAAAAGTGAAAAAAGGTGCTTTTGAGGCTAGAGTCGTCAGGAAAGCAGAGAGGGCCAAATTGTGTGGGGCATTTGAAGGGGTTCCAGGAGGCAGTGAGGACCAGCGTGACTTTTCCCCGCTGGCCCCTTTGCTGTGGCAGCAAAAGCTGGGCGTTTGTCTATTTTGCTGCGGAGGGTGCCAAAAGTGAAAAAAGGTGCTTTTGAGGCTAGAGTCGGCAGGAAAGCAGAGAGGGCCAAATTGTGTGGGGCATTTGAAGGGGTTCCAGGAGGCAGTGAGGACCAGCATGACTTTTCCCCGCTGGCCCCTTTGCTGTGGCAGCAAAAGCTGGACGTTTGTCTTTTTTGCTGCGGAGGGCGCCAAAAGTGAAAAAAGGTGCTTTTGAGGATAGAGTCGGCAGGAAAGCAAAGAGGGCCAAATTGTGTGGGGCATTTGAAGGGGTTCCAGGAGGCAGTGAGGACGAGCGTGACTTTTCCCCGCTGGCACCTTTGCTGTGGCAGCAAAAGCTGGACGTTTGTCTTTTTTGCTGCGGAGGGCGCCAAAAGTGAAAAAAGGTGCTTTTGAGGATAGTGTCGGCAGGAAAGCAAAGAGGGCCAAATTGTGTGGGGCATTTGAAGGGGTTCCAAGAGGCAGTGAGGACCAGCGTGACTTTTCCCCGCTGGCACCTTTGCTGTGGCAGCAAAAGCTGGACGTTTGTCTTTTGTTGCTGCGGAGGGCGCCAAAAGTGAAAAAAGGTGCTTTTGAGGATAGAGTGGGCAGGAAAGCAGAGAGGGCCAAATTGTGTGGGGCATTTGAAGGGGTTCCAGGAGGCAGTGAGGACGAGCGTGACTTTTCCCCGCTGGCACCTTTGCTGTGGCAGCAAAAGCTGGACGTTTGTCTTTTTTGCTGCGGAGGGCACCAAAAGTGAAAGAAGGTGCTTTTGAGGATAGAGTGGGCAGGAAAGCAGAGAGGGCCAAATTGTGTGGGGCATTTGAAGGGGTTCCAGGAGGCAGTGAGGACCAGCGTGACTTTTCCCCGCTGGCCCCTTTGCTGTGGCAGCAAAAGCTGGACGTTTGTCTTTTTTGCTGCGGAGGGCGCCAAAATTGAAAAAAGCTGGACGTTTGTCTTTTTTGCTGCGGAGGGCGCCAAAAGTGAAAAAAGGTGCTTTTGAGGATAGAGTGGGCAGGAAAGCAGAGAGGACCAAATTGTGTGGGGCATTTGAAGGGGTTCCAAGAGGCAGTGAGGACCAGCATGACTTTTCCCCGCTGGCACCTTTGCTGTGGCAGCAAAAGCTGGACGTTTGTCTTTTTTGCTGCGGAGGGCGCCAAAAGTGAAAAAAGGTGCTTTTGAGGATAGAGTGGGCAGGAAAGCAGAGAGGGCCAAATTGTGTGGGGCATTTGAAGGGGTTCCAGGAGGCAGTGAGGACCAGCATGGCTTTTCCCCGCTGGCACCTTTGCTGTGGCAGCAAAAGCTGGACGTTTGTCTTTTTTGCTGCGGAGGGCGCCAAAAGTGAAAAAAGGTGCTTTTGAGGATAGAGTGGGCAGGAAAGCAGAGAGGGCCAAATTGTGTGGGGCATTTGAAGGGGTTCCAGGAGGCAGTGAAGACCAGCGTGACTTTTCCCCGCTGGCACCTTTGCTGTGGCAGCAAAAGCTGGACGTTTGTCTTTTTTGCTGCGGAGGGCGCCAAAAGTGAAAAAAGGTGCTTTTGAGGATAGAGTGGGCAGGAAAGCAGAGAGGGCCAAATTGTGTGGGGCATTTGAAGGGGTTCCAGGAGGCAGTGAGGACCAGCATAACTTTTCCCCGCTGGCACCTTTGCTGTGGCAGCAAAAGCTGGACGTTTGTCTTTTTTGCTGCGGAGGGGTCCAAAAGTGAAAAAAGGTGCTTTTGAGGATAGAGTGGGCAGGAAAGCAGAGAGGGCCAAATTGTGTGGGGCATTTGAAGGGGTTCCCGGAGGCAGTGAGGACCAGCGTGACTTTTCCCCGCTGGCACCTTTGCTGTGGCAGCAAAAGCTGGACGTTTGTCTTTTTTGCTGCGGAGGGCGCCAAAAGTGAAAAAAGGTGCTTTTGAGGATAGAGTGGGCAGGAAAGCAGAGAGGGCCAAATTGTGTGGGGCATTTGAAGGGGTTCCAGGAGGCAGTGAGGACCAGCGTGACTTTTCCCCGCTGGCCCCTCTGCTGTGGCAGCAAAAGCTGGACGATTGTCTTTTTTGCTGCGGAGGGCGCCAAAAGTGAAAAAAGCTGGACGTTTGTCTTTTTTGCTGCGGAGGGCGCCAAAAGTGAAAAAAGGTGCTTTTGAGGATAGAGTGGGCAGGAAAGCAGAGAGGGCCAAATTGTGTGGGGCATTTGAAGGGGTTCCAGGAGGCAGTGAGAACCAGCATTACTTTTCCCCGCTGGCCCCTTTGCTGTGGCAGCAAAAGCTGGACGTTTGTCTTTTTTGCTGTGGAGGGCGCCAAAAGTGAAAAAAGGTGCTTTTGAGGATAGAGTGGGCAGGAAAGCAGAGAGGGCCAAATTGTGTGGGGCATTTGAAGGGGTTCCAGGAGGCAGTGAGGACCAGCATGACTTTTCCCCGCTGGCCCCTTTGCTGTGGCAGCAAAAGCTGGACGTTTGTCTTTTTTGCTGCGGAGGGCGCCAAAAGTGAAAAAAGGTGCTTTTGAGGATAGAGTCGGCAGGAAAGCACAGAGGGCCAAATTGTGTGGGGCATTTGAAGGGGTTCCAGGAGGCAGTGAGGACCAGCATGGCTTTTCCCCGCTGGCACCTTTGCTGTGGCAGCAAAAGCTGGACGTTTGTCTTTTTTGCTGCGGAGGGCACCAAAAGTGAAAAAAGGTGCTTTTGAGGATAGAGTGGGCAGGAAAGCAGAGAGGGCCAAATTGTGTGGGGCATTTGAAGGGGTTCCAGTAGGCAGTGAGGACCAGCATGACTTTTCCCCGCTGGCCCCTTTGCTGTGGCAGCAAAAGCTGGACGTTTGTCTTTTTTGCTGCGGAGGGCGCCAAAAGTGAAAAAAGGTGCTTTTGAGGATAGAGTGGGCAGGAAAGCAGAGAGGGCCAAATTGTGTGGGGCATTTGAAGGGGTTCCAGGAGGCAGTGAGGACCAGCATGACTTTTCCCCGCTGGCCCCTTTGCTGTGGCAGCAAAAGCTGGACGTTTGTCTTTTTTGCTGCGGAGGGCGCCAAAAGTGAAAAAATGTGCTTTTGAGGATAAAGTGGGCAGGAAAGCAGAGAGGGCCAAATTGTGTGGGGCATTTGAAGGGGTTCCAGGAGGCAGTGAGGACCAGCATGGCTTTTCCCTGCTGGCACCTTTGCTGTGGCAGCAAAAGCTGGACGTTTGTCTTTTTTGCTGCGGAGGGCGCCAAAAGTGAAAAAAGCTGGACGTTTGTCTTTTTTGCTGCGGTGGGCGCCAAAAGTGAAAAAAGGTGCTTTTGAGGATAGAGTGGGCAGGAAAGCAGAGAGGGCCAAATTGTGTGGGGCATTTGAAGGGGTTCCAGGAGGCAGTGAGTACCAGCATGGCTTTTCCCCGCTGGCACCTTTGCTGTGGCAGCAAAAGCTGGACGTTTGTCTTTTTTGCTGCGGAGGGCGCCAAAAGTGAAAAAAGGTGCTTTTGAGGATAGAGTGGGCAGGAAAGCAGAGAGGGCCAAATTGTGTGGGGCATTTGAAGGGGTTCCAGGAGGCAGTGAGGACCAGCGTGACTTTTCCCCGCTGGCACCTTTGCTGTGGCAGCAAAAGCTGGACGTTTGTCTTTTTTGCTGCGGAGGGCGCCAAAAGTGAAAAAAGGTGCTTTTGAGGATAGAGTGGGCAGGAAAGCAGAGAGGGCCAAATTGTGTGGGGCATTTGAAGGGGTTCCAGGAGGCAGTGAGGACCAGCATGACTTTTCCCCGCTGGCCCCTTTGCTGTGGCAGCAAAAGCTGGACGTTTGTCTTTTTTGCTGCGGAGGGCGCCAAAAGTGAAAAAAGGTGCTTTTGAGGATAGAGTGGGCAGGAAAGCAGAGAGGGCCAAATTGTGTGGGGCATTTGAAGGGGTTCCAGGAGGCAGTGAGGACCAGCATGACTTTTCCCCGCTGGCCCCTTTGCTGTGGCAGCAAAAGCTGGACGTTTGTCTTTTTTGCTGCGGAGGGCGCCAAAAGTGAAAAAAGGTGCTTTTGAGGATAGAGTGGGCAGGAAAGCAGAGAGGGCCAAATTGTGTGGGGCATTTGAAGGGGTTCCAGGAGGCAGTGAGGACCAGCATGACTTTTCCCCGCTGGCACCTTTGCTGTGGCAGCAAAAGCTGGACGTTTGTCTTTTTTGCTGCGGAGGGCGCCAAAAGTGAAAAAAGGTGCTTTTGAGGATAAAGTGGGCAGAAAAGCAGAGAGGGCCAAATTGTGTGGGGCATTTGAAGGGGTTCCAGGAGGCAGTGAGGACCAGCATGGCTTTTCCCTGCTGGCACCTTTGCTGTGGCAGCAAAAGCTGGACGTTTGTCTTTTTTGCTGCGGAGGGCGCCAAAAGGGAAAAAAGCTGGACGTTTGTCTTTTTTGCTGCGGTGGGCGCCAAAAGTGAAAAAAGGTGCTTTTGAGGATAGAGTGGGCAGGAAAGCAGAGAGGGCCAAATTGTGTGGGGCATTTGAAGGGGTTCCAGGAGGCAGTGAGGACCAGCATGACTTTTCCCCGCTGGCACCTTTGCTGTGGCAGCAAAAGCTGGACGTTTGTCTTTTTTGCTGCGGAGGGCGCCAAAAGTGAAAAAAGGTGCTTTTGAGGATAGAGTGGGCAGGAAAGCAGAGAGGGCCAAATTGTGTGGGGCATTTGAAGGGGTTCCAGGAGGCAGTGAGGACCAGCATGACTTTTCCCCGCTGGCCCCTTTGCTGTGGCAGCAAAAGCTGGACGTTTGTCTTTTTTGCTGCGGAGGGCGCCAAAAGTGAAAAAAGGTGTGTTTGAGGATAGAGTGGGCAGGAAAGCAGAGAGGGCCAAATTGTGTGGGGCATTTGAAGGGGTTCCAGGAGGCAGTGAGGACCAGCATGACTTTTCCCCGCTGGCCCCTTTGCTGTGGCAGCAAAAGCTGGACGTTTGTCTTTTTTGCTGCGGAGGGCGCCAAAAGTGAAAAAAGGTGCTTTTGAGGATAGTGTGGGCAGGAAAGCACAGAGGGCCAAATTGTGTGGGGCATTTGAAGGGGTTCCAGGAGGCAGTGAGGACCAGCATGACTTTTCCCCGCTGGCACCTTTGCTGTGGCAGCAAAAGCTGGACGTTTGTCTTTTTTGCTGCGGAGGGCGCCAAAAGTGAAAAAAGGTGCTTTTGAGGATAGAGTGGGCAGGAAAGCAGAGAGGGCCAAATTGTGTGGGGCATTTGAAGGGGTTCCAGGAGGCAGTGAGGACGAGCGTGACTTTTCCCCGCTGGCACCTTTTCTGTGGCAGCAAAAGCTGGACGTTTGTCTTTTTTGCTGCGGAGGGCGCCAAAAGTGAAAAAAGGTGCTTTTGAGGATAGAGTGGGCAGGAAAGCAGAGAGGGCCAAATTGTGTGGGGCATTTGAAGGGGTTCCAGGAGGCAGTGAGGACCAGCATGACTTTTCCCCGCTGGCCCCTTTGCTGTGGCAGCAAAAGCTGGACGTTTGTCTTTTTTTCTGCGGAGGGCGCCAAAAGTGAAAAAAGGTGCTTTTGAGGATAGAGTGGGCAGGAAAGCAGAGAGGGCCAAATTGTGTGGGGCATTTGAAGGGGTTCCAGGAGGCAGTGAGGACCAGCATGACTTTTCCCCGCTGGCCCCTTTGCTGTGGCAGCAAAAGCTGGACGTTTGTCTTTTTTGCTGCGGAGGGCGCCAAAAGTGAAAAAAGGTGCTTTTGAGGATAGAGTGGGCAGGAAAGCAGAGAGGGCCAAATTGTGTGGGGCATTTGAAGGGGTTCCAGGAGGCAGTGAGGACCAGCATGACTTTTCCCCGCTGGCCCCTTTGCTGTGGCAGCAAAAGCTGGACGTTTGTCTTTTTTGCTGCAGAGGGCGCCAAAAGTGAAAAAAGGTGCTTTTGAGGATAGAGTGGGCAGGAAAGCAGAGAGGGCCAAATTGTGTGGGGCATTTGAAGGGGTTCCAGGAGGCAGTGAGGACCAGCATGACTTTTCCCCGCTGGCCCCTTTGCTGTGGCAGCAAAAGCTGGACGTTTGTCTTTTTTGCTGCGGAGGGCGCCAAAAGTGAAAAAAGGTTCTTTTGAGGATAGTGTGGGCAGGAAAGCACAGAGGGCCAAATTGTGTGGGGCATTTGAAGGGGTTCCAGGAGGCAGTGAGGACCAGCATGGCTTTTCCCCGCTGGCACCTTTGCTGTGGCAGCAAAAGCTGGACGTTTGTCTTTTTTGCTGCGGAGGGCGCCAAAAGTGAAAAAAGGTGCTTTTGAGGATAGAGTGGGCAGGAAAGCAGAGAGGGCCAAATTGTGTGGGGCATTTGAAGGGGTTCCAGGAGGCAGTGAGGACCAGCATGACTTTTCCGCGCTGGCACCTTTGCTGTGGCAGCAAAAGCTGGACGTTTGTCTTTTTTGCTGCGGAGGGCGCCAAAAGTGAAAAAAGGTGCTTTTGAGGATAGAGTGGGCAGGAAAGCAGAGAGGGCCAAATTGTGTGGGGCATTTGAAGGGGTTCCAGGAGGCAGTGAGGACCAGCATGAATTTTCCCCGCTGGCACCTTTGCTGTGGCAGCAAAAGCTGGACGTTTGTCTTTTTTGCTGCGGAGGGCGCCAAAAGTGAAAAAAGGTGCTTTTGAGGATAGAGTGGGCAGGAAAGCAGAGAGGGCCAAATTGTGTGGGGCATTTGAAGGGGTTCCAGGAGGCAGTGAGGACCAGCATGACTTTTCCCCGCTGGCACCTTTGCTGTGGCAGCAAAAGCTGGACGTTTGTCTTTTTTTCTGCGGAGGGCGCCAAAAGTGAAAAAAGGTGCTTTTGAGGATAGAGTGGGCAGGAAAGCAGAGAGGGCCAAATTGTGTGGGGCATTTGAAGGGGTTCCAGGAGGCAGTGAGGACCAGCGTGACTTTTCCCCGCTGGCCCCTTTGCTGTGGCAGCAAAAGCTGGACGTTTGTCTTTTTTGCTGCGGAGGGCGCCAAAAGTGAAAAAAGGTGCTTTTGAGGATAGAGTGGGAAGGAAAGCAGAGAGGGCCAAATTGTGTGGGGCATTTGGAGGGGTTCCAGGAGGCAGTGAGGACCAGCGTGACTTTTCCCCGCTGGCCCCTCTGCTGTGGCAGCAAAAGCTGGACGATTGTCTTTTTTGCTGCGGAGGGCGCCAAAAGTGAAAAAAGATGGACGTTTGTCTTTTTTGCTGCGGAGGGCGCCAAAAGAGAAAAAAGGTGCTTTTGAGGATAGAGTGGGCAGGAAAGCAGAGAGGGCCAAATTGTGTGGGGCATTTGAAGGGGTTCCAGGAGGCAGTGAGGACCAGCATGACTTTTCCCCGCTGGCACCTTTGCTGTGGCAGCAAAAGCTGGACGTTTGTCTTTTTTGCTGCGGAGGGCGCCAAAAGTGAAAAAAGGTGCTTTTGAGGATAAAGTGGGCAGGAAAGCAGAGAGGGCCAAATTGTGTGGGGCATTTGAAGGGGTTCCAGGAGGCAGTGAGGACCAGCATAACTTTTCCCCGCTGGCACCTTTGCTGTGGCAGCAAAAGCTGGACGTTTGTCTTTTTTGCTGCGGAGGGCGCCAAAAGTGAAAAAAGCTGGACGTTTGTCTTTTTTGCTGCGGTGGGCGCCAAAAGTGAAAAAAGGTGCTTTTGAGGATAGAGTGGGCAGGAAAGCAGAGAGGGCCAAATTGTGTGGGGCATTTGAAGGGGTTCCAGGAGGCAGTGAGGACCAGCATGACTTTTCCCCGCTGGCACCTTTGCTGTGGCAGCAAAAGCTGGACGTTTGTCTTTTTTGCTGCGGAGGGCGCCAAAAGTGAAAAAAGGTGCTTTTGAGGATAGAGTTGGCAAGAAAGCAGAGAGGGCCAAATTGTGTGGGGCATTTGATGGGGTTCCAGGAGGCAGTGAGGACGAGCGTGACTTTTCCCCGCTGGCACCTTTGCTGTGGCAGCAAAAGCTGGACGTTTGTCTTTTTTGCTGCGGAGGGCGCCAAAAGTGAAAAAAGGTCCTTTTGAGGATAGAGTGGGCAGGAAAGCAGAGAGGGCCAAATTGTGTGGGGCATTTGAAGGGGTTCCAGTAGGCAGTGAGGACCAGCATGACTTTTCCCCGCTGGCCCCTTTGCTGTGGCAGCAAAAGCTGGACGTTTGTCTTTTTTGCTGCGGAGGGCGCCAAAAGTGAAAAAAGGTGCTTTTGAGGATAGAGTGGGCAGGAAAGCAGAGAGGGCCAAATTGTGTGGGGCATTTGAAGGGGTTCCAGGAGGCAGTGAGGACCAGCATGACTTTTCCCCGCTGGCCCCTTTGCTGTGGCAGCAAAAGCTGGACGTTTGTCTTTTTTGCTGCGGAGGGCGCCAAAAGTGAAAAAAGGTGCTTTTGAGGATAGAGTGGGCAGGAAAGCAGAGAGGGCCAAATTGTGTGGGGCATTTGAAGGGGTTCCAGGAGGCAGTGAGGACCAGCATGACTTTTCCCCGCTGGCACCTTTGCTGTGGCAGCAAAAGCTGGACGTTTGTCTTTTTTGCTGCGGAGGGCGCCAAAAGTGAAAAAAGGTGCTTTTGAGGATAGAGTGGGCAGGAAAGCAGAGAGGGCCAAATTTTGTGGGGCATTTGAAGGGGTTCCAGGAGGCAGTGAGGACCAGCATGACTTTTCCCCGCTGGCCCCTTTGCTGTGGCAGCAAAAGCTGGACGTTTGTCTTTTTTGCTGCGGAGGGCGCCAAAAGTGAAAAAAGGTGCTTTTGAGGATAGAGTGGGCAGGAAAGCAGAGAGGGCCAAATTGTGTGGGGCATTTGAAGGGGTTCCAGGAGGCAGTGAGGACCAGCATGACTTTTCCCCGCTTGCCCCTTTGCTGTGGCAGCAAAAGCTGGACGTTTGTCTTTTTTTCTGCGGAGGGCGCCAAAAGTGAAAAAAGGTGCTTTT
Source organism: Vanellus vanellus (assembly GCF_965231255.1). NCBI lineage: Eukaryota > Metazoa > Chordata > Aves > Charadriiformes > Charadriidae > Vanellus > Vanellus vanellus. The sequence goes on along the minus strand of NC_138905.1, from coordinate 81,933,770 downwards.
GAGGATAGAGTGGGCAGGAAAGCAGAGAGGGCCAAATTGTGTGGGGCATTTGAAGGGGTTCCAGGAGGCAGTGAGGACGAGCGTGACTTTTCCCCGCTGGCCCCTTTGCTGTGGCAGCAAAAGCTGGACGTTTGTCTTTTTTGCTGCGGAGGGCGCCAAAAGTGAAAAAAGGTGCTTTTGAGGATAGAGTGGGCAGGAAAGCAGAGAGGGCCAAATTGTGTGGGACATTTGGAGGGGTTCCAGGAGGCAGTGAGGACCAGCGTGACTTTTCCCCGCTGGCCCCTCTGCTGTGGCAGCAAAAGCTGGACGATTGTCTTTTTTGCTGCGGAGGGCGCCAAAAGTGAAAAAAGCTGGACGTTTGTCTTTTTTGCTGCGGAGGGCGCCAAAAGTGAAAAAAGGTGCTTTTGAGGATAGAGTGGGCAGGAAAGCAGAGAGGGCCAAATTGTGTGGGGCATTTGAAGGGGTTCCAGGAGGCAGTGAGGACCAGCATGACTTTTCCCCGCTGGCCCCTTTGCTGTGGCAGCAAAAGCTGGACGTTTGTCTTTTTTGCTGCGGAGGGCGCCAAAAGTGAAAAAAGGTTCTTTTGAGGATAGTGTGGGCAGGAAAGCACAGAGGGCCAAATTGTGTGGGGCATTTGAAGGGGTTCCAGGAGGCAGTGAGGACCAGCATGGCTTTTCCCCGCTGGCACCTTTGCTGTGGCAGCAAAAGCTGGACGTTTGTCTTTTTTGCTGCGGAGGGCGCCAAAAGTGAAAAAAGGTGCTTTTGAGGATAGAGTGGGCAGGAAAGCAGAGAGGGCCAAATTGTGTGGGGCATTTGAAGGGGTTCCAGGAGGCAGTGAGGACCAGCATGACTTTTCCGCGCTGGCACCTTTGCTGTGGCAGCAAAAGCTGGACGTTTGTCTTTTTTGCTGCGGAGGGCGCCAAAAGTGAAAAAAGGTGCTTTTGAGGATAGAGTGGGCAGGAAAGCAGAGAGGGCCAAATTGTGTGGGGCATTTGAAGGGGTTCCAGGAGGCAGTGAGGACCAGCATGACTTTTCCCCGCTGGCACCTTTGCTGTGGCAGCAAAAGCTGGACGTTTGTCTTTTTTGCTGCGGAGGGCGCCAAAAGTGAAAAAAGGTGCTTTTGAGGATAAAGTGGGCAGGAAAGCAGAGAGGGCCAAATTGTGTGGGGCATTTGAAGGGGTTCCAGGAGGCAGTGAGGACCAGCATGGCTTTTCCCCGCTGGCCCCTTTGCTGTGGCAGCAAAAGCTGGACGTTTGTCTTTTTTGCTGCGGAGGGCGCCAAAAGTGAAAAAAGCTGGACGTTTGTCTTTTTTGCTGCGGAGGGCGCCAAAAGTGAAAAAAGGTGCTTTTGAGGATAGAGTGGGCAGGAAAGCAGAGAGGGCCAAATTGTGTGGGGCATTTGAAGGGGTTCCAGGAGGCAGTGAGGACCAGCATGACTTTTCCCCGCTGGCACCTTTGCTGTGGCAGCAAAAGCTGGACGTTTGTCTTTTTTGCTGCGGAGGGCGCCAAAAGTGAAAAAAGGTGCTTTTGAGGATAGAGTGGGCAGGAAAGCAGAGAGGGCCAAATTGTGTGGGGCATTTGAAGGGGTTCCAGGAGGCAGTGAGGACGAGCGTGACTTTTCCCCGCTGGCACCTTTGCTGTGGCAGCAAAAGCTGGACGTTTGTCTTTTTTGCTGCGGAGGGCGCCAAAAGTGAAAAAAGGTGCTTTTGAGGATAGAGTGGGCAGGAAAGCAGAGAGGGCCAAATTGTGTGGGGCATTTGAAGGGGTTCCAGGAGGCAGTGAGGACCAGCATGGCTTTTCCCCGCTGGCACCTTTGCTGTGGCAGCAAAAGCTGGACGTTTGTCTTTTTTGCTGCGGAGGGCGCCAAAAGTGAAAAAAGGTGCTTTTGAGGATAGAGTGGGAAGGAAAGCAGAGAGGGCCAAATTGTGTGGGGCATTTGGAGGGGTTCCAGGAGGCAGTGAGGACCAGCGTGACTTTTCCCCGCTGGCCCCTCTGCTGTGGCAGCAAAAGCTGGACGATTGTCTTTTTTGCTGCGGAGGGCGCCAAAAGTGAAAAAAGATGGACGTTTGTCTTTTTTGCTGCGGAGGGCGCCAAAAGAGAAAAAAGGTGCTTTTGAGGATAGAGTGGGCAGGAAAGCAGAGAGGGCCAAATTGTGTGGGGCATTTGAAGGGGTTCCAGGAGGCAGTGAGGACCAGCATGACTTTTCCCCGCTGGCACCTTTGCTGTGGCAGCAAAAGCTGGACGTTTGTCTTTTTTGCTGCGGAGGGCGCCAAAAGTGAAAAAAGGTGCTTTTGAGGATAAAGTGGGCAGGAAAGCAGAGAGGGCCAAATTGTGTGGGGCATTTGAAGGGGTTCCAGGAGGCAGTGAGGACCAGCATAACTTTTCCCCGCTGGCACCTTTGCTGTGGCAGCAAAAGCTGGACGTTTGTCTTTTTTGCTGCGGAGGGCGCCAAAAGTGAAAAAAGGTGCTTTTGAGGATAGAGTGGGCAGGAAAGCAGAGAGGGCCAAATTGTGTGGGGCATTTGAAGGGGTTCCAGGAGGCAGTGAGGACCAGCATGACTTTTCCCCGCTGGCACCTTTGCTGTGGCAGCAAAAGCTGGACGTTTGTCTTTTTTGCTGCGGAGGGCGCCAAAAGTGAAAAAAGCTGGACGTTTGTCTTTTTTGCTGCGGAGGGCGCCAAAAGTGAAAAAAGGTGCTTTTGAGGATAGAGTGGGCAGGAAAGCAGAGAGGGCCAAATTGTGTGGGGCATTTGAAGGGGTTCCAGGAGGCAGTGAGGACCAGCATGACTTTTCCCCGCTGGCACCTTTGCTGTGGCAGCAAAAGCTGGACGTTTGTCTTTTTTGCTGCGGAGGGCGCCAAAAGTGAAAAAAGGTGCTTTTGAGGATAGAGTGGGCAGGAAAGCAGAGAGGGCCAAATTGTGTGGGGCATTTGAAGGGGTTCCAGGAGGCAGTGAGGACGAGCGTGACTTTTCCCCGCTGGCACCTTTGCTGTGGCAGCAAAAGCTGGACGTTTGTCTTTTTTGCTGCGGAGGGCGCCAAAAGTGAAAAAAGGTGCTTTTGAGGATAGAGTGGGCAGGAAAGCAGAGAGGGCCAAATTGTGTGGGGCATTTGAAGGGGTTCCAGGAGGCAGTGAGGACCAGCATGGCTTTTCCCCGCTGGCACCTTTGCTGTGGCAGCAAAAGCTGGACGTTTGTCTTTTTTGCTGCGGAGGGCGCCAAAAGTGAAAAAAGGTGCTTTTGAGGATAGAGTGGGAAGGAAAGCAGAGAGGGCCAAATTGTGTGGGGCATTTGGAGGGGTTCCAGGAGGCAGTGAGGACCAGCGTGACTTTTCCCCGCTGGCCCCTCTGCTGTGGCAGCAAAAGCTGGACGATTGTCTTTTTTGCTGCGGAGGGCGCCAAAAGTGAAAAAAGATGGACGTTTGTCTTTTTTGCTGCGGAGGGCGCCAAAAGAGAAAAAAGGTGCTTTTGAGGATAGAGTGGGCAGGAAAGCAGAGAGGGCCAAATTGTGTGGGGCATTTGAAGGGGTTCCAGGAGGCAGTGAGGACCAGCATGACTTTTCCCCGCTGGCACCTTTGCTGTGGCAGCAAAAGCTGGACGTTTGTCTTTTTTGCTGCGGAGGGCGCCAAAAGTGAAAAAAGGTGCTTTTGAGGATAAAGTGGGCAGGAAAGCAGAGAGGGCCAAATTGTGTGGGGCATTTGAAGGGGTTCCAGGAGGCAGTGAGGACCAGCATAACTTTTCCCCGCTGGCACCTTTGCTGTGGCAGCAAAAGCTGGACGTTTGTCTTTTTTGCTGCGGAGGGCGCCAAAAGTGAAAAAAGCTGGACGTTTGTCTTTTTTGCTGCGGTGGGCGCCAAAAGTGAAAAAAGGTGCTTTTGAGGATAGAGTGGGCAGGAAAGCAGAGAGGGCCAAATTGTGTGGGGCATTTGAAGGGGTTCCAGGAGGCAGTGAGGACCAGCATGACTTTTCCCCGCTGGCACCTTTGCTGTGGCAGCAAAAGCTGGACGTTTGTCTTTTTTGCTGCGGAGGGCGCCAAAAGTGAAAAAAGGTGCTTTTGAGGATAGAGTTGGCAAGAAAGCAGAGAGGGCCAAATTGTGTGGGGCATTTGATGGGGTTCCAGGAGGCAGTGAGGACGAGCGTGACTTTTCCCCGCTGGCACCTTTGCTGTGGCAGCAAAAGCTGGACGTTTGTCTTTTTTGCTGCGGAGGGCGCCAAAAGTGAAAAAAGGTTCTTTTGAGGATAGTGTGGGCAGGAAAGCACAGAGGGCCAAATTGTGTGGGGCATTTGAAGGGGTTCCAGGAGGCAGTGAGGACCAGCATGGCTTTTCCCCGCTGGCACCTTTGCTGTGGCAGCAAAAGCTGGACGTTTGTCTTTTTTGCTGCGGAGGGCGCCAAAAGTGAAAAAAGGTGCTTTTGAGGATAGAGTGGGCAGGAAAGCAGAGAGGGCCAAATTGTGTGGGGCATTTGAAGGGGTTCCAGGAGGCAGTGAGGACCAGCATGACTTTTCCGCGCTGGCACCTTTGCTGTGGCAGCAAAAGCTGGACGTTTGTCTTTTTTGCTGCGGAGGGCGCCAAAAGTGAAAAAAGGTGCTTTTGAGGATAGAGTGGGCAGGAAAGCAGAGAGGGCCAAATTGTGTGGGGCATTTGAAGGGGTTCCAGGAGGCAGTGAGGACCAGCATGAATTTTCCCCGCTGGCACCTTTGCTGTGGCAGCAAAAGCTGGACGTTTGTCTTTTTTGCTGCGGAGGGCGCCAAAAGTGAAAAAAGGTGCTTTTGAGGATAAAGTGGGCAGGAAAGCAGAGAGGGCCAAATTGTGTGGGGCATTTGAAGGGGTTCCAGGAGGCAGTGAGGACCAGCATGGCTTTTCCCCGCTGGCCCCTTTGCTGTGGCAGCAAAAGCTGGACGTTTGTCTTTTTTGCTGCGGAGGGCGCCAAAAGTGAAAAAAGCTGGACGTTTGTCTTTTTTGCTGCGGAGGGCGCCAAAAGTGAAAAAAGGTGCTTTTGAGGATAGAGTGGGAAGGAAAGCAGAGAGGGCCAAATTGTGTGGGGCATTTGGAGGGGTTCCAGGAGGCAGTGAGGACCAGCGTGACTTTTCCCCGCTGGCCCCTCTGCTGTGGCAGCAAAAGCTGGACGATTGTCTTTTTTGCTGCGGAGGGCGCCAAAAGTGAAAAAAGATGGACGTTTGTCTTTTTTGCTGCGGAGGGCGCCAAAAGAGAAAAAAGGTGCTTTTGAGGATAGAGTGGGCAGGAAAGCAGAGAGGGCCAAATTGTGTGGGGCATTTGAAGGGGTTCCAGGAGGCAGTGAGGACCAGCATGACTTTTCCCCGCTGGCACCTTTGCTGTGGCAGCAAAAGCTGGACATTTGTCTTTTTTGCTGCGGAGGGCGCCAAAAGTGAAAAAAGGTGCTTTTGAGGATAAAGTGGGCAGGAAAGCAGAGAGGGCCAAATTGTGTGGGGCATTTGAAGGGGTTCCAGGAGGCAGTGAGGACCAGCATAACTTTTCCCCGCTGGCACCTTTGCTGTGGCAGCAAAAGCTGGACGTTTGTCTTTTTTGCTGCGGAGGGCGCCAAAAGTGAAAAAAGCTGGACGTTTGTCTTTTTTGCTGCGGTGGGCGCCAAAAGTGAAAAAAGGTGCTTTTGAGGATAGAGTGGGCAGGAAAGCAGAGAGGGCCAAATTGTGTGGGGCATTTGAAGGGGTTCCAGGAGGCAGTGAGGACCAGCATGACTTTTCCCCGCTGGCACCTTTGCTGTGGCAGCAAAAGCTGGACGTTTGTCTTTTTTGCTGCGGAGGGCGCCAAAAGTGAAAAAAGGTGCTTTTGAGGATAGAGTTGGCAAGAAAGCAGAGAGGGCCAAATTGTGTGGGGCATTTGATGGGGTTCCAGGAGGCAGTGAGGACGAGCGTGACTTTTCCCCGCTGGCACCTTTGCTGTGGCAGCAAAAGCTGGACGTTTGTCTTTTTTGCTGCGGAGGGCGCCAAAAGTGAAAAAAGGTTCTTTTGAGGATAGTGTGGGCAGGAAAGCACAGAGGGCCAAATTGTGTGGGGCATTTGAAGGGGTTCCAGGAGGCAGTGAGGACCAGCATGGCTTTTCCCCGCTGGCACCTTTGCTGTGGCAGCAAAAGCTGGACGTTTGTCTTTTTTGCTGCGGAGGGCGCCAAAAGTGAAAAAAGGTGCTTTTGAGGATAGAGTGGGCAGGAAAGCAGAGAGGGCCAAATTGTGTGGGGCATTTGAAGGGGTTCCAGGAGGCAGTGAGGACCAGCATGACTTTTCCGCGCTGGCACCTTTGCTGTGGCAGCAAAAGCTGGACGTTTGTCTTTTTTGCTGCGGAGGGCGCCAAAAGTGAAAAAAGGTGCTTTTGAGGATAGAGTGGGCAGGAAAGCAGAGAGGGCCAAATTGTGTGGGGCATTTGAAGGGGTTCCAGGAGGCAGTGAGGACCAGCATGAATTTTCCCCGCTGGCACCTTTGCTGTGGTAGCAAAAGCTGGACGTTTGTCTTTTTTGCTGCGGAGGGCGCCAAAAGTGAAAAAAGGTGCTTTTGAGGATAAAGTGGGCAGGAAAGCAGAGAGGGCCAAATTGTGTGGGGCATTTGAAGGGGTTCCAGGAGGCAGTGAGGACCAGCATGGCTTTTCCCCGCTGGCCCCTTTGCTGTGGCAGCAAAAGCTGGACGTTTGTCTTTTTTGCTGCGGAGGGCGCCAAAAGTGAAAAAAGCTGGACGTTTGTCTTTTTTGCTGCGGAGGGCGCCAAAAGTGAAAAAAGGTGCTTTTGAGGATAGAGTGGGCAGGAAAGCAGAGAGGGCCAAATTGTGTGGGGCATTTGAAGGGGTTCCAGGAGGCAGTGAGGACCAGCATGACTTTTCCCCGCTGGCACCTTTGCTGTGGCAGCAAAAGCTGGACGTTTGTCTTTTTTGCTGCGGAGGGCGCCAAAAGTGAAAAAAGGTGCTTTTGAGGATAGAGTGGGCAGGAAAGCAGAGAGGGCCAAATTGTGTGGGGCATTTGAAGGGGTTCCAGGAGGCAGTGAGGACGAGCGTGACTTTTCCCCGCTGGCACCTTTGCTGTGGCAGCAAAAGCTGGACGTTTGTCTTTTTTGCTGCGGAGGGCGCCAAAAGTGAAAAAAGGTGCTTTTGAGGATAGAGTGGGCAGGAAAGCACAGAGGGCCAAATTGTGTGGGGCATTTGAAGGGGTTCCAGGAGGCAGTGAGGACCAGCATGGCTTTTCCCCGCTGGCACATTTGCTGTGGCAGCAAAAGCTGGACGTTTGTCTTTTTTGCTGCGGAGGGCGCCAAAAGTGAAAAAAGGTGCTTTTGAGGATAGAGTGGGAAGGAAAGCAGAGAGGGCCAAATTGTGTGGGGCATTTGGAGGGGTTCCAGGAGGCAGTGAGGACCAGCGTGACTTTTCCCCGCTGGCCCCTCTGCTGTGGCAGCAAAAGCTGGACGATTGTCTTTTTTGCTGCGGAGGGCGCCAAAAGTGAAAAAAGATGGACGTTTGTCTTTTTTGCTGCGGAGGGCGCCAAAAGAGAAAAAAGGTGCTTTTGAGGATAGAGTGGGCAGGAAAGCAGAGAGGGCCAAATTGTGTGGGGCATTTGAAGGGGTTCCAGGAGGCAGTGAGGACCAGCATGACTTTTCCCCGCTGGCACCTTTGCTGTGGCAGCAAAAGCTGGACGTTTGTCTTTTTTGCTGCGGAGGGCGCCAAAAGTGAAAAAAGGTGCTTTTGAGGATAAAGTGGGCAGGAAAGCAGAGAGGGCCAAATTGTGTGGGGCATTTGAAGGGGTTCCAGGAGGCAGTGAGGACCAGCATAACTTTTCCCCGCTGGCACCTTTGCTGTGGCAGCAAAAGCTGGACGTTTGTCTTTTTTGCTGCGGAGGGCGCCAAAAGTGAAAAAAACTGGACGTTTGTCTTTTTTGCTGCGGTGGGCGCCAAAAGTGAAAAAAGGTGCTTTTGAGGATAGAGTGGGCAGGAAAGCAGAGAGGGCCAAATTGTGTGGGGCATTTGAAGGGGTTCCAGGAGGCAGTGAGGACCAGCATGACTTTTCCCCGCTGGCACCTTTGCTGTGGCAGCAAAAGCTGGACGTTTGTCTTTTTTGCTGCGGAGGGCGCCAAAAGTGAAAAAAGGTGCTTTTGAGGATAGAGTTGGCAAGAAAGCAGAGAGGGCCAAATTGTGTGGGGCATTTGATGGGGTTCCAGGAGGCAGTGAGGACGAGCGTGACTTTTCCCCGCTGGCACCTTTGCTGTGGCAGCAAAAGCTGGACGTTTGTCTTTTTTGCTGCGGAGGGCGCCAAAAGTGAAAAAAGGTCCTTTTGAGGATAGAGTGGGCAGGAAAGCAGAGAGGGCCAAATTGTGTGGGGCATTTGAAGGGGTTCCAGGAGGCAGTGAGGACCAGCATGACTTTTCCCCGCTGGCCCCTTTGCTGTGGCAGCAAAAGCTGGACGTTTGTCTTTTTTGCTGCGGAGGGCGCCAAAAGTGAAAAAAGGTGCTTTTGAGGATAGAGTGGGCAGGAAAGCAGAGAGGGCCAAATTGTGTGGGGCATTTGAAGGGGTTCCAGGAGGCAGTGAGGACCAGCATGACTTTTCCCCGCTGGCCCCTTTGCTGTGGCAGCAAAAGCTGGACGTTTGTCTTTTTTGCTGCGGAGGGCGCCAAAAGTGAAAAAAGGTGCTTTTGAGGATAGAGTGGGCAGGAAAGCAGAGAGGGCCAAATTGTGTGGGGCATTTGAAGGGGTTCCAGGAGGCAGTGAGGACCAGCATGACTTTTCCCCGCTGGCACCTTTGCTGTGGCAGCAAAAGCTGGACGTTTGTCTTTTTTGCTGCGGAGGGCGCCAAAAGTGAAAAAAGGTGCTTTTGAGGATAGAGTGGGCAGGAAAGCAGAGAGGGCCAAATTTTGTGGGGCATTTGAAGGGGTTCCAGGAGGCAGTGAGGACCAGCATGACTTTTCCCCGCTGGCCCCTTTGCTGTGGCAGCAAAAGCTGGACGTTTGTCTTTTTTGCTGCGGAGGGCGCCAAAAGTGAAAAAAGGTGCTTTTGAGGATAGAGTGGGCAGGAAAGCAGAGAGGGCCAAATTGTGTGGGGCATTTGAAGGGGTTCCAGGAGGCAGTGAGGACCAGCATGACTTTTCCCCGCTTGCCCCTTTGCTGTGGCAGCAAAAGCTGGACGTTTGTCTTTTTTTCTGCGGAGGGCGCCAAAAGTGAAAAAAGGTGCTTTTGAGGATAGAGTGGGCAGGAAAGCAGAGAGGGCCAAATTGTGTGGGGCATTTGAAGGGGTTCCAGGAGGCAGTGAGGACGAGCGTGACTTTTCCCCGCTGGCACCTTTGCTGTGGCAGCAAAAGCTGGACGTTTGTCTTTTTTGCTGCGGAGGGCGCCAAAAGTGAAAAAAGGTGCTTTTGAGGATAGAGTGGGCAGGAAAGCAGAGAGGGCCAAATTGTGTGGGACATTTGGAGGGGTTCCAGGAGGCAGTGAGGACCAGCGTGACTTTTCCCCGCTGGCCCCTCTGCTGTGGCAGCAAAAGCTGGACGTTTGTCTTTTTTGCTGCGGAGGGCGCCAAAAGTGAAAAAAGCTGGACGTTTGTCTTTTTTGCTGCGGAGGGCGCCAAAAGTGAAAAAAGGTGCTTTTGAGGATAGTGTGGGCAGGAAAGCACAGAGGGCCAAATTGTGTGGGGCATTTGAAGGGGTTCCAGGAGGCAGTGAGGACCAGCATGGCTTTTCCCCGCTGGCACCTTTGCTGTGGCAGCAAAAGCTGGACGTTTGTCTTTTTTGCTGCGGAGGGCGCCAAAAGTGAAAAAAGGTGCTTTTGAGGATAGAGTGGGCAGGAAAGCAGAGAGGGCCAAATTGTGTGGGGCATTTGAAGGGGTTCCAGGAGGCAGTGAGGACCAGCATGACTTTTCCGCGCTGGCACCTTTGCTGTGGCAGCAAAAGCTGGACGTTTGTCTTTTTTGCTGCGGAGGGCGCCAAAAGTGAAAAAAGGTGCTTTTGAGGATAGAGTGGGCAGGAAAGCAGAGAGGGCCAAATTGTGTGGGGCATTTGAAGGGGTTCCAGGAGGCAGTGAGGACCAGCATGAATTTTCCCCGCTGGCACCTTTGCTGTGGCAGCAAAAGCTGGACGTTTGTCTTTTTTGCTGCGGAGGGCGCCAAAAGTGAAAAAAGGTGCTTTTGAGGATAAAGTGGGCAGGAAAGCAGAGAGGGCCAAATTGTGTGGGGCATTTGAAGGGGTTCCAGGAGGCAGTGAGGACCAGCATGGCTTTTCCCCGCTGGCCCCTTTGCTGTGGCAGCAAAAGCTGGACGTTTGTCTTTTTTGCTGCGGAGGGCGCCAAAAGTGAAAAAAGCTGGACGTTTGTCTTTTTTGCTGCGGAGGGCGCCAAAAGTGAAAAAAGGTGCTTTTGAGGATAGAGTGGGCAGGAAAGCAGAGAGGGCCAAATTGTGTGGGACATTTGGAGGGGTTCCAGGAGGCAGTGAGGACCAGCGTGACTTTTCCCCGCTGGCCCCTCTGCTGTGGCAGCAAAAGCTGGACGATTGTCTTTTTTGCTGCGGAGGGCGCCAAAAGTGAAAAAAGCTGGACGTTTGTCTTTTTTGCTGCGGAGGGCGCCAAAAGTGAAAAAAGGTGCTTTTGAGGATAGAGTGGGCAGGAAAGCAGAGAGGGCCAAATTGTGTGGGGCATTTGAAGGGGTTCCAGGAGGCAGTGAGGACCAGCATGACTTTTCCCCGCTGGCCCCTTTGCTGTGGCAGCAAAAGCTGGACGTTTGTCTTTTTTGCTGCGGAGGGCGCCAAAAGTGAAAAAAGGTGCTTTTGAGGATAGAGTGGGCAGGAAAGCACAGAGGGCCAAATTGTGTGGGGCATTTGAAGGGGTTCCAGGAGGCAGTGAGGACCAGCATGGCTTTTCCCCGCTGGCACCTTTGCTGTGGCAGCAAAAGCTGGACGTTTGTCTTTTTTGCTGCGGAGGGCGCCAAAAGTGAAAAAAGGTGCTTTTGAGGATAGAGTGGGCAGGAAAGCAGAGAGGGCCAAATTGTGTGGGGCATTTGAAGGGGTTCCAGGAGGCAGTGAGGACCAGCATGACTTTTCCGCGCTGGCACCTTTGCTGTGGCAGCAAAAGCTGGACGTTTGTCTTTTTTGCTGCGGAGGGCGCCAAAAGTGAAAAAAGGTGCTTTTGAGGATAGAGTGGGCAGGAAAGCAGAGAGGGCCAAATTGTGTGGGGCATTTGAAGGGGTTCCAGGAGGCAGTGAGGACCAGCATGAATTTTCCCCGCTGGCACCTTTGCTGTGGCAGCAAAAGCTGGACGTTTGTCTTTTTTGCTGCGGAGGGCGCCAAAAGTGAAAAAAGGTGCTTTTGAGGATAAAGTGGGCAGGAAAGCAGAGAGGGCCAAATTGTGTGGGGCATTTGAAGGGGTTCCAGGAGGCAGTGAGGACCAGCATGGCTTTTCCCCGCTGGCCCCTTTGCTGTGGCAGCAAAAGCTGGACGTTTGTCTTTTTTGCTGCGGAGGGCGCCAAAAGTGAAAAAAGCTGGACGTTTGTCTTTTTTGCTGCGGAGGGCGCCAAAAGTGAAAAAAGGTGCTTTTGAGGATAGAGTGGGCAGGAAAGCAGAGAGGGCCAAATTGTGTGGGGCATTTGAAGGGGTTCCAGGAGGCAGTGAGGACCAGCATGACTTTTCCCCGCTGGCACCTTTGCTGTGGCAGCAAAAGCTGGACGTTTGTCTTTTTTGCTGCGGAGGGCGCCAAAAGTGAAAAAAGGTGCTTTTGAGGATAGAGTGGGCAGGAAAGCAGAGAGGGCCAAATTGTGTGGGGCATTTGAAGGGGTTCCAGGAGGCAGTGAGGACGAGCGTGACTTTTCCCCGCTGGCACCTTTGCTGTGGCAGCAAAAGATGGACGTTTGTCTTTTTTGCTGCGGAGGGCGCCAAAAGTGAAAAAAGGTGCTTTTGAGGATAGAGTGGGCAGGAAAGCAGAGAGGGCCAAATTGTGTGGGGCATTTGAAGGGGTTCCAGTAGGCAGTGAGGACCAGCATGACTTTTCCCCGCTGGCCCCTTTGCTGTGGCAGCAAAAGCTGGACGTTTGTCTTTTTTGCTGCGGAGGGCGCCAAAAGTGAAAAAAGGTGCTTTTGAGGATAGAGTGGGCAGGAAAGCACAGAGGGCCAAATTGTGTGGGGCATTTGAAGGGGTTCCAGGAGGCAGTGAGGACCAGCATGGCTTTTCCCCGCTGGCACCTTTGCTGTGGCAGCAAAAGCTGGACGTTTGTCTTTTTTGCTGCGGAGGGCGCCAAAAGTGAAAAAAGGTGCTTTTGAGGATAGAGTGGGCAGGAAAGCAGAGAGGGCCAAATTGTGTGGGGCATTTGAAGGGGTTCCAGGAGGCAGTGAGGACCAGCATGACTTTTCCCCGCTGGCCCCTTTGCTGTGGCAGCAAAAGCTGGACGTTTGTCTTTTTTGCTGCGGAGGGCGCCAAAAGTGAAAAAAGGTGCTTTTGAGGATAGAGTGGGCAGGAAAGCAGAGAGGGCCAAATTGTGTGGGGCATTTGAAGGGGTTCCAGGAGGCAGTGAGGACCAGCATGACTTTTCCCCGCTGGCCCCTTTGCTGTGGCAGCAAAAGCTGGACGTTTGTCTTTTTTGCTGCGGAGGGCGCCAAAAGTGAAAAAAGGTGCTTTTGAGGATAGAGTGGGCAGGAAAGCAGAGAGGGCCAAATTGTGTGGGGCATTTGAAGGGGTTCCAGGAGGCAGTGAGGACCAGCATGACTTTTCCCCGCTGGCACCTTTGCTGTGGCAGCAAAAGCTGGACGTTTGTCTTTTTTTCTGCGGAGGGCGCCAAAAGTGAAAAAAGGTGCTTTTGAGGATAGAGTGGGCAGGAAAGCAGAGAGGGCCAAATTGTGTGGGGCATTTGGAGGGGTTCCAGGAGGCAGTGAGGACCAGCGTGACTTTTCCCCGCTGGCCCCTCTGCTGTGGCAGCAAAAGCTGGACGATTGTCTTTTTTGCTGCGGAGGGCGCCAAAAGTGAAAAAAGATGGACGTTTGTCTTTTTTGCTGCGGAGGGCGCCAAAAGAGAAAAAAGGTGCTTTTGAGGATAGAGTGGGCAGGAAAGCAGAGAGGGCCAAATTGTGTGGGGCATTTGAAGGGGTTCCAGGAGGCAGTGAGGACCAGCATGACTTTTCCCCGCTGGCACCTTTGCTGTGGCAGCAAAAGCTGGACGTTTGTCTTTTTTGCTGCGGAGGGCGCCAAAAGTGAAAAAAGGTGCTTTTGAGGATAAAGTGGGCAGGAAAGCAGAGAGGGCCAAATTGTGTGGGGCATTTGAAGGGGTTCCAGGAGGCAGTGAGGACCAGCATAACTTTTCCCCGCTGGCACCTTTGCTGTGGCAGCAAAAGCTGGACGTTTGTCTTTTTTGCTGCGGAGGGCGCCAAAAGTGAAAAAAGCTGGACGTTTGTCTTTTTTGCTGCGGTGGGCGCCAAAAGTGAAAAAAGGTGCTTTTGAGGATAGAGTGGGCAGGAAAGCAGAGAGGGCCAAATTGTGTGGGGCATTTGAAGGGGTTCCAGGAGGCAGTGAGGACCAGCATGACTTTTCCCCGCTGGCACCTTTGCTGTGGCAGCAAAAGCTGGACGTTTGTCTTTTTTGCTGCGGAGGGCGCCAAAAGTGAAAAAAGGTCCTTTTGAGGATAGAGTTGGCAAGAAAGCAGAGAGGGCCAAATTGTGTGGGGCATTTGAAGGGGTTCCAGTAGGCAGTGAGGACCAGCATGACTTTTCCCCGCTGGCCCCTTTGCTGTGGCAGCAAAAGCTGGACGTTTGTCTTTTTTGCTGCGGAGGGCGCCAAAAGTGAAAAAAGGTGCTTTTGAGGATAGAGTGGGCAGGAAAGCAGAGAGGGCCAAATTGTGTGGGGCATTTGAAGGGGTTCCAGGAGGCAGTGAGGACCAGCATGACTTTTCCCCGCTGGCACCTTTGCTGTGGCAGCAAAAGCTGGACGTTTGTCTTTTTTGCTGCGGAGGGCGCCAAAAGTGAAAAAAGGTGCTTTTGAGGATAGAGTGGTCAGGAAAGCAGAGAGGGCCAAATTGTGTGGGGCATTTGAAGGGGTTCCAGGAGGCAGTGAGGACCAGCATGACTTTTCCCCGCTGGCACCTTTGCTGTGGCAGCAAAAGCTGGACGTTTGTCTTTTTTGCTGCGGAGGGCGCCAAAAGTGAAAAAAGGTGCTTTTGAGGATAGAGTGGGCAGGAAAGCAGAGAGGGCCAAATTGTGTGGGGCATTTGAAGGGGTTCCAGGAGGCAGTGAGGACCAGCGTGACTTTTCCCCGCTGGCACCTTTGCTGTGGCAGCAAAAGCTGGACGTTTGTCTTTTTTGCTGCGGAAGGGCGCCAAAAGTGAAAAAAGGTGCTTTTGAGGATAGAGTGGGCAGGAAAGCAGAGAGGGCCAAATTGTGTGGGACATTTGGAGGGGTTCCAGGAGGCAGTGAGGACCAGCGTGACTTTTCCCCGCTGGCCCCTCTGCTGTGGCAGCAAAAGCTGGACGATTGTCTTTTTTGCTGCGGAGGGCGCCAAAAGTGAAAAAAGCTGGACGTTTGTCTTTTTTGCTGCGGAGGGCGCCAAAAGTGAAAAAAGGTGCTTTTGAGGATAGAGTGGGCAGGAAAGCAGAGAGGGCCAAATTGTGTGGGGCATTTGAAGGGGTTCCAGGAGGCAGTGAGGACCAGCATGGCTTTTCCCCGCTGGCACCTTTGCTGTGGCAGCAAAAGCTGGACGTTTGTCTTTTTTGCTGCGGAGGGCGCCAAAAGTGAAAAAAGGTGCTTTTGAGGATAGAGTGGGCAGGAAAGCAGAGAGTGCCAAATTGTGTGGGGCATTTGAAGGGGTTCCAGGAGGCAGTGAGGACCAGCATGACTTTTCCCCGCTGGCCCCTTTGCTGTGGCAGCAAAAGCTGGACGTTTGTCTTTTTTGCTGCGGAGGGCGCCAAAAGTGAAAAAAGGTGCTTTTGAGGATAGAGTGGGCAGGAAAGCAGAGAGGGCCAAATTGTGTGGGGCATTTGAAGGGGTTCCAGGAGGCAGTGAGGACCAGCATGACTTTTCCCCGCTGGCCCCTTTGCTGTGGCAGCAAAAGCTGGACGTTTGTCTTTTTTGCTGCGGAGGGCGCCAAAAGTGAAAAAAGGTGCTTTTGAGGATAGAGTGGGCAGGAAAGCACAGAGGGCCAAATTGTGTGGGGCATTTGAAGGGGTTCCAGGAGGCAGTGAGGACCAGCATGGCTTTTCCCCGCTGGCACCTTTGCTGTGGCAGCAAAAGCTGGACGTTTGTCTTTTTTGCTGCGGAGGGCGCCAAAAGTGAAAAAAGGTGCTTTTGAGGATAGAGTGGGCAGGAAAGCAGAGAGGGCCAAATTGTGTGGGGCATTTGAAGGGGTTCCAGGAGGCAGTGAGGACCAGCATGACTTTTCCGCGCTGGCACCTTTGCTGTGGCAGCAAAAGCTGGACGTTTGTCTTTTTTGCTGCGGAGGGCGCCAAAAGTGAAAAAAGGTGCTTTTGAGGATAGAGTGGGCAGGAAAGCAGAGAGGGCCAAATTGTGTGGGGCATTTGAAGGGGTTCCAGGAGGCAGTGAGGACCAGCATGAATTTTCCCCGCTGGCACCTTTGCTGTGGCAGCAAAAGCTGGACGTTTGTCTTTTTTGCTGCGGAGGGCGCCAAAAGTGAAAAAAGGTGCTTTTGAGGATAAAGTGGGCAGGAAAGCAGAGAGGGCCAAATTGTGTGGGGCATTTGAAGGGGTTCCAGGAGGCAGTGAGGACCAGCATGGCTTTTCCCCGCTGGCCCCTTTGCTGTGGCAGCAAAAGCTGGACGTTTGTCTTTTTTGCTGCGGAGGGCGCCAAAAGTGAAAAAAGCTGGACGTTTGTCTTTTTTGCTGCGGAGGGCGCCAAAAGTGAAAAAAGGTGCTTTTGAGGATAGAGTGGGCAGGAAAGCAGAGAGGGCCAAATTGTGTGGGGCATTTGAAGGGGTTCCAGGAGGCAGTGAGGACCAGCATGACTTTTCCCCGCTGGCACCTTTGCTGTGGCAGCAAAAGCTGGACGTTTGTCTTTTTTGCTGCGGAGGGCGCCAAAAGTGAAAAAAGGTGCTTTTGAGGATAGAGTGGGCAGGAAAGCAGAGAGGGCCAAATTGTGTGGGGCATTTGAAGGGGTTCCAGGAGGCAGTGAGGACGAGCGTGACTTTTCCCCGCTGGCACCTTTGCTGTGGCAGCAAAAGATGGACGTTTGTCTTTTTTGCTGCGGAGGGCGCCAAAAGTGAAAAAAGGTGCTTTTGAGGATAGAGTGGGCAGGAAAGCAGAGAGGGCCAAATTGTGTGGGGCATTTGAAGGGGTTCCAGTAGGCAGTGAGGACCAGCATGACTTTTCCCCGCTGGCCCCTTTGCTGTGGCAGCAAAAGCTGGACGTTTGTCTTTTTTGCTGCGGAGGGCGCCAAAAGTGAAAAAAGGTGCTTTTGAGGATAGAGTGGGCAGGAAAGCACAGAGGGCCAAATTGTGTGGGGCATTTGAAGGGGTTCCAGGAGGCAGTGAGGACCAGCATGGCTTTTCCCCGCTGGCACCTTTGCTGTGGCAGCAAAAGCTGGACGTTTGTCTTTTTTGCTGCGGAGGGCGCCAAAAGTGAAAAAAGGTGCTTTTGAGGATAGAGTGGGCAGGAAAGCAGAGAGGGCCAAATTGTGTGGGGCATTTGAAGGGGTTCCAGGAGGCAGTGAGGACCAGCATGACTTTTCCCCGCTGGCCCCTTTGCTGTGGCAGCAAAAGCTGGACGTTTGTCTTTTTTGCTGCGGAGGGCGCCAAAAGTGAAAAAAGGTGCTTTTGAGGATAGAGTGGGCAGGAAAGCAGAGAGGGCCAAATTGTGTGGGGCATTTGAAGGGGTTCCAGGAGGCAGTGAGGACCAGCATGACTTTTCCCCGCTGGCCCCTTTGCTGTGGCAGCAAAAGCTGGACGTTTGTCTTTTTTGCTGCGGAGGGCGCCAAAAGTGAAAAAAGGTGCTTTTGAGGATAGAGTGGGCAGGAAAGCAGAGAGGGCCAAATTGTGTGGGGCATTTGAAGGGGTTCCAGGAGGCAGTGAGGACCAGCATGACTTTTCCCCGCTGGCACCTTTGCTGTGGCAGCAAAAGCTGGACGTTTGTCTTTTTTTCTGCGGAGGGCGCCAAAAGTGAAAAAAGGTGCTTTTGAGGATAGAGTGGGCAGGAAAGCAGAGAGGGCCAAATTGTGTGGGGCATTTGGAGGGGTTCCAGGAGGCAGTGAGGACCAGCGTGACTTTTCCCCGCTGGCCCCTCTGCTGTGGCAGCAAAAGCTGGACGATTGTCTTTTTTGCTGCGGAGGGCGCCAAAAGTGAAAAAAGATGGACGTTTGTCTTTTTTGCTGCGGAGGGCGCCAAAAGAGAAAAAAGGTGCTTTTGAGGATAGAGTGGGCAGGAAAGCAGAGAGGGCCAAATTGTGTGGGGCATTTGAAGGGGTTCCAGGAGGCAGTGAGGACCAGCATGACTTTTCCCCGCTGGCACCTTTGCTGTGGCAGCAAAAGCTGGACGTTTGTCTTTTTTGCTGCGGAGGGCGCCAAAAGTGAAAAAAGGTGCTTTTGAGGATAAAGTGGGCAGGAAAGCAGAGAGGGCCAAATTGTGTGGGGCATTTGAAGGGGTTCCAGGAGGCAGTGAGGACCAGCATAACTTTTCCCCGCTGGCACCTTTGCTGTGGCAGCAAAAGCTGGACGTTTGTCTTTTTTGCTGCGGAGGGCGCCAAAAGTGAAAAAAGCTGGACGTTTGTCTTTTTTGCTGCGGTGGGCGCCAAAAGTGAAAAAAGGTGCTTTTGAGGATAGAGTGGGCAGGAAAGCAGAGAGGGCCAAATTGTGTGGGGCATTTGAAGGGGTTCCAGGAGGCAGTGAGGACCAGCATGACTTTTCCCCGCTGGCACCTTTGCTGTGGCAGCAAAAGCTGGACGTTTGTCTTTTTTGCTGCGGAGGGCGCCAAAAGTGAAAAAAGGTCCTTTTGAGGATAGAGTTGGCAAGAAAGCAGAGAGGGCCAAATTGTGTGGGGCATTTGAAGGGGTTCCAGTAGGCAGTGAGGACCAGCATGACTTTTCCCCGCTGGCCCCTTTGCTGTGGCAGCAAAAGCTGGACGTTTGTCTTTTTTGCTGCGGAGGGCGCCAAAAGTGAAAAAAGGTGCTTTTGAGGATAGAGTGGGCAGGAAAGCAGAGAGGGCCAAATTGTGTGGGGCATTTGAAGGGGTTCCAGGAGGCAGTGAGGACCAGCATGACTTTTCCCCGCTGGCACCTTTGCTGTGGCAGCAAAAGCTGGACGTTTGTCTTTTTTGCTGCGGAGGGCGCCAAAAGTGAAAAAAGGTGCTTTTGAGGATAGAGTGGTCAGGAAAGCAGAGAGGGCCAAATTGTGTGGGGCATTTGAAGGGGTTCCAGGAGGCAGTGAGGACCAGCATGACTTTTCCCCGCTGGCACCTTTGCTGTGGCAGCAAAAGCTGGACGTTTGTCTTTTTTGCTGCGGAGGGCGCCAAAAGTGAAAAAAGGTGCTTTTGAGGATAGAGTGGGCAGGAAAGCAGAGAGGGCCAAATTGTGTGGGGCATTTGAAGGGGTTCCAGGAGGCAGTGAGGACCAGCGTGACTTTTCCCCGCTGGCACCTTTGCTGTGGCAGCAAAAGCTGGACGTTTGTCTTTTTTGCTGCGGAAGGGCGCCAAAAGTGAAAAAAGGTGCTTTTGAGGATAGAGTGGGCAGGAAAGCAGAGAGGGCCAAATTGTGTGGGACATTTGGAGGGGTTCCAGGAGGCAGTGAGGACCAGCGTGACTTTTCCCCGCTGGCCCCTCTGCTGTGGCAGCAAAAGCTGGACGATTGTCTTTTTTGCTGCGGAGGGCGCCAAAAGTGAAAAAAGCTGGACGTTTGTCTTTTTTGCTGCGGAGGGCGCCAAAAGTGAAAAAAGGTGCTTTTGAGGATAGAGTGGGCAGGAAAGCAGAGAGGGCCAAATTGTGTGGGGCATTTGAAGGGGTTCCAGGAGGCAGTGAGGACCAGCATGGCTTTTCCCCGCTGGCACCTTTGCTGTGGCAGCAAAAGCTGGACGTTTGTCTTTTTTGCTGCGGAGGGCGCCAAAAGTGAAAAAAGGTGCTTTTGAGGATAGAGTGGGCAGGAAAGCAGAGAGTGCCAAATTGTGTGGGGCATTTGAAGGGGTTCCAGGAGGCAGTGAGGACCAGCATGACTTTTCCCCGCTGGCCCCTTTGCTGTGGCAGCAAAAGCTGGACGTTTGTTATTTTTGCTGCGGAGGGCGCCAAAAGTGAAAAAAGGTGCTTTTGAGCATAGACTCGGCAGGAAAGCAGAGAGGGCCAAATTGTGTGGGGCATTTGAAGGGGTTCCAGGAGGCAGTGAGGACCAGCATGACTTTTCCCCGCTGGCCCCTTTGCTGTGGCAGCAAAAGCTGGACGTTTGTCTTTTTTTCTGCGGAGGGCGCCAAAAGTGAAAAAAGGTGCTTTTGAGGATAGAGTGGGCAGGAAAGCAGCGAGGGCCAAATTGTGTGGGGCATTTGAAGGGGTTCCAAGAGGCAGTGAGGACCAGCATGACTTTTCCCCGCTGGCACCTTTGCTGTGGCAGCAAAAGCTGGACGTTTGTCTTTTTTGCTGCGGAGGGCGCCAAAAGTGAAAAAAGGTGCTTTTGAGGATAGAGTGGGCAGGAAAGCAGAGAGGGCCAAATTGTGTGGGGCATTTGAAGGGGTTCCAGGAGGCAGTGAGGACCAGCATGACTTTTCCCCGCTGGCCCCTTTGCTGTGGCAGCAAAAGCTGGACGTTTGTCTTTTTTGCTGCGGAGGGCGCCAAAAGTGAAAAAAGGTGCTTTTGAGGATAGAGTGGGCAGGAAAGCAGAGAGGGCCCAAGTGTGTGAGGCATTTGAAGGGGTTCCAAGAGGCAGTGAGGACCAGCATCACTTTTCCGAACTGGCACATTTGGTGTTGGATCAGGAGCTGGACATTTTCCTCTTTTGCTCTGGAAGACGTCGATAGTGAAAAAAGGAGCTTTTGAGTATAGAGTGCGCAGGACAGTAGAGAGTGCCTAAGTGTATAGGGCATTTGAAGGGGTTCCAGGAGGCAGTGAGGACCAGCATGACTTTTCCCCGCTGGCACCTTTGCTGTGGCAGCAAAAGCTGGACGTTTGCGTTTTTTGCTCTGGAGGTCGCCGAGAGTGAAAAAATGTGCTTTTGAGGATAGACTGCGCAGGAAATCAGAGAGGGCCAAATTGTATGGGGCATTTGAAGGGGTTCCAGGAGGCAGTGAGGACCAACATCACTTTTCCCCGCTGGCACCTTTGCTGTGGCAGCAAAAGCTGGACGTTTGTCTTTTTTGCTGCGGAAGGCGCCAAAAGTGAAAAAAGGGGCTTTTGAGGATGGAGTCGGCAGGAAAGCAGAGAGGGCCAAATTGTGTGGGGCATTTGAAGGGGTTCCAGGAGGCAGTGAGGACCAGCATGACTTTTCCCCGCTGGCCCCTTTGCTGTGGCAGCAAAAGCTGGACGTTTGTCTTTTTTGCTGCGGAGGGCGCCAAAAGTGAAAAAAGGTGCTTTTGAGGATAGAGTGGGCAGGAAAGCAGAGAGGGCCAAATTGTGTGGGGCATTTGAAGGGGTTCCAGGAGGCAGTGAGGACTAGCATGACTTTTCCCTGCTGGCACCTTTGCTGTGGCAGCAAAAGCTGGACGTTTGTCTTTTTTGCTGTGGAGGGCGCCAAATGTGAAAAAAGGTGCTTTTGAGCATAGACTCAGCAGGAAAGCAGAGAGGGCCAAATTGTGTGGGGCATTTGAAGGGGTTCCAGGAGGCAGTGAGGACCAGCATGACTTTTTCCCGCTGGCACCTTTGCTGTGGCAGCAAAAGCTGGACGTTTGTCTTTTTTGCTGCGGAGGGCGCCAAAAGTGAAAAAAGGTGCTTTTGAGGATAGAGTGGGCAGGAAAGCAGAGAGGGCCAAATTGTGTGGGGCATTTGAAGGGGTTCCAGGAGGCAGTGAGGACCAGCATGACTTTTCCCCGCTGGCCCCTTTGCTGTGGCAGCAAAAGCTGGACGTTTGTCTTTTTTGCTGCGGAGGGCGCCAAAAGTAAAAAAAGGTGCTTTTGAGGATAGAGTGGGCAGGAAAGCAGAGAGGGCCAAATTGTGTGGGGCATTTGAAGGGGTTCCAGGAGGCAGTGAGGACCAGCATGACTTTTCCCTGCTGGCCCCTTTGCTGTGGCAGCAAAAGCTGGACGTTTGTTTTTTTTGCTGCGGAGGGCGCCAAAAGTGAAAAAAGGTGCTTTTGAGGATAGTGTGGGCAGGAAAGCACAGAGGGCCAAATTGTGTGGGGCATTTGAAGGGGTTCCAGGAGGCAGTGAGGACCAGCATGGCTTTTCCCCGCTGGCACCTTTGCTGTGGCAGCAAAAGCTGGACGTTTGTCTTTTTTGCTGCGGAGGGCGCCAAAAGTGAAAAAAGGTGCTTTTGAGGATAGAGTGGGCAGGAAAGCAGAGAGGGCCAAATTGTGTGGGGCATTTGAAGGGGTTCCAGGAGGCAGTGAGGACCAGCATGACTTTTCCGCGCTGGCACCTTTGCTGTGGCAGCAAAAGCTGGACGTTTGTCTTTTTTGCTGTGGAGGGCGCCAAAAGTGAAAAAAGGTGCTTTTGAGGATAGAGTGGGCAGGAAAGCAGAGAGGGCCAAATTGTGTGGGGCATTTGAAGGGGTTCCAGGAGGCAGTGAGGACCAGCATGACTTTTCCCCGCTGGCACCTTTGCTGTGGCAGCAAAAGCTGGACGTTTGTCTTTTTTGCTGCGGAGGGCGCCAAAAGTGAAAAAAGGTGCTTTTGAGGATAAAGTGGGCAGGAAAGCAGAGAGGGCCAAATTGTGTGGGGCATTTGAAGGGGTTCCAGGAGGCAGTGAGGACCAGCATGGCTTTTCCCCGCTGGCACCTTTGCTGTGGCAGCAAAAGCTGGACGTTTGTCTTTTTTGCTGCGGAGGGCGCCAAAAGTGAAAAAAGCTGGACGTTTGTCTTTTTTTGCTGCGGAGGGCGCCAAAAGTGAAAAAAGGTGCTTTTGAGGATAGAGTGGGCAGGAAAGCAGAGAGGGCCAAATTGTGTGGGGCATTTGAAGGGGTTCCAGGAGGCAGTGAGGACCAGCATGACTTTTCCCCGTTGGCCCCTTTGCTGTGGCAGCAAAAGCTGGACGTTTGTCTTTTTTGCTGCGGAGGGCGCCAAAAGTGAAAAAAGGTGCTTTTGAGGATAGAGTGGGCAGGAAAGCAGAGAGGGCCAAATTGTGTGGGGCATTTGAAGGGGTTCCAGGAGGCAGTGAGGACCAGCATGACTTTTCCCCGCTGGCACCTTTGCTGTGGCAGCAAAAGCTGGACGTTTGTCTTTTTTGCTGCGGAGGGCGCCAAAAGTGAAAAAAGGTGCTTTTGAGGATAGAGTGGGCAGGAAAGCAGAGAGGGCCAAATTGTGTGGGGCATTTGAAGGGGTTCCAGGAGGCAGTGAGGACCAGCATGACTTTTCCCCGCTGGCCCCTTTGCTGTGGCAGCAAAAGCTGGACGTTTGTCTTTTTTGCTGCGGAGGGCGCCAAAAGTGAAAAAAGGTGTTTTTGAGGATAGAGTGGGCAGGAAAGCAGAGAGGGCCAAATTGTGTGGGGCATTTGAAGGGGTTCCAAGAGGCAGTGAGGACCAGCATGACTTTTTCCCGCTGGCACCTTTGCTGTGGCAGCAAAAGCTGGACGTTTGTCTTTTTTGCTGCGGAGGGCGCCAAAAGTGAAAAAAGGTGCTTTTGAGGATAGAGTGGGCAGGAAAGCAGAGAGGGCCAAATTGTGTGGGGCATTTGAAGGGGTTCCAGGAGGCAGTGAGGACCAGCATGACTTTTCCCTGCTGGCACCTTTGCTGTGGCAGCAAAAGCTGGACGTTTGTCTTTTTTGCTGTGGAGGGCGCCAAATGTGAAAAAAGGTGCTTTTGAGCATAGACTCAGCAGGAAAGCAGAGAGGGCCAAATTGTGTGGGGCATTTGAAGGGGTTCCAGGAGGCAGTGAGGACCAGCATGACTTTTTCACGCTGGCACCTTTGCTGTGGCAGCAAAAGCTGGACGTTTGTCTTTTTTGCTGCGGAGGGCGCCAAAAGTGAAAAAAGGTGCTTTTGAGGATAGAGTGGGCAGGAAAGCAGAGAGGGCCAAATTGTGTGGGGCATTTGAAGGGGTTCCAGGAGGCAGTGAGGACCAGCATGACTTTTCCCCGCTGGCCCCTTTGCTGTGGCAGCAAAAGCTGGACGTTTGTCTTTTTTGCTGCGGAGGGCGCCAAAAGTAAAAAAAGGTGCTTTTGAGGATAGAGTGGGCAGGAAAGCAGAGAGGGCCAAATTGTGTGGGGCATTTGAAGGGGTTCCAGGAGGCAGTGAGGACCAGCATGACTTTTCCCTGCTGGCCCCTTTGCTGTGGCAGCAAAAGCTGGACGTTTGTTTTTTTTGCTGCGGAGGGCGCCAAAAGTGAAAAAAGGTGCTTTTGAGGATAGTGTGGGCAGGAAAGCACAGAGGGCCAAATTGTGTGGGGCATTTGAAGGGGTTCCAGGAGGCAGTGAGGACCAGCATGGCTTTTCCCCGCTGGCACCTTTGCTGTGGCAGCAAAAGCTGGACGTTTGTCTTTTTTGCTGCGGAGGGCGCCAAAAGTGAAAAAAGGTGCTTTTGAGGATAGAGTGGGCAGGAAAGCAGAGAGGGCCAAATTGTGTGGGGCATTTGAAGGGGTTCCAGGAGGCAGTGAGGACCAGCATGACTTTTCCGCGCTGGCACCTTTGCTGTGGCAGCAAAAGCTGGACGTTTGTCTTTTTTGCTGTGGAGGGCGCCAAAAGTGAAAAAAGGTGCTTTTGAGGATAGAGTGGGCAGGAAAGCAGAGAGGGCCAAATTGTGTGGGGCATTTGAAGGGGTTCCAGGAGGCAGTGAGGACCAGCATGACTTTTCCCCGCTGGCACCTTTGCTGTGGCAGCAAAAGCTGGACGTTTGTCTTTTTTGCTGCGGAGGGCGCCAAAAGTGAAAAAAGGTGCTTTTGAGGATAAAGTGGGCAGGAAAGCAGAGAGGGCCAAATTGTGTGGGGCATTTGAAGGGGTTCCAGGAGGCAGTGAGGACCAGCATGGCTTTTCCCCGCTGGCACCTTTGCTGTGGCAGCAAAAGCTGGACGTTTGTCTTTTTTGCTGCGGAGGGCGCCAAAAGTGAAAAAAGCTGGACGTTTGTCTTTTTTTGCTGCGGAGGGCGCCAAAAGTGAAAAAAGGTGCTTTTGAGGATAGAGTGGGCAGGAAAGCAGAGAGGGCCAAATTGTGTGGGGCATTTGAAGGGGTTCCAGGAGGCAGTGAGGACCAGCATGACTTTTCCCCGCTGGCCCCTTTGCTGTTGCAGCAAAAGCTGGACGTTTGTCTTTTTTGCTGCGGAGGGCGCCAAAAGTGAAAAAAGGTGCTTTTGAGGATAGAGTGGGCAGGAAAGCAGAGAGGGCCAAATTGTGTGGGGCATTTGAAGGGGTTCCAGGAGGCAGTGAGGACCAGCATGGCTTTTCCCCGCTGGCACCTTTGCTGTGGCAGCAAAAGCTGGACGTTTGTCTTTTTTGCTGCGGAGGGCGCCAAAAGTGAAAAAAGGTGCTTTTGAGGATAGAGTGGGCAGGAAAGCAGAGAGGGCCAAATTGTGTGGGGCATTTGAAGGGGTTCCAGGAGGCAGTGAGGACCAGCATGACTTTTCCCCGCTGGCACCTTTGCTGTGGCAGCAAAAGCTGGACGTTTGTCTTTTTTGCTGCGGAGGGCGCCAAAAGTGAAAAAAGGTGCTTTTGAGGATAGAGTGGGCAGGAAAGCAGAGAGGGCCAAATTGTGTGGGGCATTTGAAGGGGTTCCAGGAGGCAGTGAGGACCAGCATGACTTTTCCCCGCTGGCCCCTTTGCTGTGGCAGCAAAAGCTGGACGTTTGTCTTTTTTGCTGCGGAGGGCGCCAAAAGTGAAAAAAGGTGCTTTTGAGGATAGAGTGGGCAGGAAAGCAGAGAGGGCCAAATTGTGTGGGGCATTTGAAGGGGTTCCAGGAGGCAGTGAGGACCAGCATGACTTTTCCCCGCTTGCCCCTTTGCTGTGGCAGCAAAAGCTGGACGTTTGTCTTTTTTGCTGCGGAGGGCGCCAAAAGTGAAAAAAGGTGCTTTTGAGGATAGAGTGGGCAGGAAAGCAGAGAGGGCCAAATTGTGTGGGGCATTTGAAGGGGTTCCAGGAGGCAGTGAGGACCAGCATGACTTTTCCCCGCTGGCACCTTTGCTGTGGCAGCAAAAGCTGGACGTTTGTCTTTTTTGCTGCGGAGGGCGCCAAAAGTGAAAAAAGCTGCTTTTGAGGATAGAGTGGGCAGGAAAGCAGAGAGGGCCAAATTGTGTGGGGCATTTGAAGGGGTTCCAGGAGGCAGTGAGGACCAGCATGACTTTTCCCCGCTTGCCCCTTTGCTGTGGCAGCAAAAGCTGGACGTTTGTCTTTTTTGCTGCGGAGGGCGCCAAAAGTGAAAAAAGGTGCTTTTGAGGATAGAGTGGGCAGGAAAGCAGAGAGGGCCAAATTGTGTGGGGCATTTGAAGGGGTTCCAGGAGGCAGTGAGGACCAGCGTGACTTTTCCCCGCTGGCCCCTTTGCTGTGGCAGCAAAAGCTGGACGTTTGTCTTTTTTGCTGCGGAGGGCGCCAAAAGTGAAAAAAGGTGCTTTTGAGGATAGAGTGGGCAGGAAAGCAGAGAGGGCCAAATTGTGTGGGGCATTTGGAGGGGTTCCAGGAGGCAGTGAGGACCAGCGTGACTTTTCCCCGCTGGCCCCTCTGCTGTGGCAGCAAAAGCTGGACGTTTGTCTTTTTTGCTGCGGAGGGCGCCAAAAGTGAAAAAAGCTGGACGTTTGTCTTTTTTGCTGCGGAGGGCGCCAAAAGAGAAAAAAGGTGCTTTTGAGGATAGAGTGGGCAGGAAAGCAGAGAGGGCCAAATTGTGTGGGGCATTTGAAGGGGTTCCAGGAGGCAGTGAGGACCAGCATGACTTTTCCCCGCTGGCACCTTTGCTGTGGCAGCAAAAGCTGGACGTTTGTCTTTTTTGCTGCGGAGGGCGCCAAAAGTGAAAAAAGGTGCTTTTGAGGATAAAGTTGGCAGGAAAGCAGAGAGGGCCAAATTGTGTGGGGCATTTGAAGGGGTTCCAGGAGGCAGTGAGGACCAGCATGGCTTTTCCCCGCTGGCACCTTTGCTGTGGCAGCAAAAGATGGACGTTTGTCTTTTTTGCTGCGGAGGGCGCCAAAAGTGAAAAAAGCTGGACGTTTGTCTTTTTTGCTGCGGTGGGTGCCAAAAGTGAAAAAAGGTGCTTTTGAGGATAGAGTGGGCAGGAAAGCAGAGAGGGCCAAATTGTGTGGGGCATTTGAAGGGGTTCCAGGAGGCAGTGAGGACCAGCATGACTTTTCCCCGCTGGCACCTTTGCTGTGGCAGCAAAAGCTGGACGTTTGTCTTTTTTGCTGCGGAGGGCGCCAAAAGTGAAAAAAGGTCCTTTTGAGTATAGAGTGGGCAGGAAAGCAGAGAGGGCCAAATTGTGTGGGGCATTTGAAGGGGTTCCAGGAGGCAGTGAGGACCAGCATGACTTTTCCCCGCTGGCACCTTTGCTGTGGCAGCAAAAGCTGGACGTTTGTCTTTTTTGCTGCGGAGGGCGCCAAAAGTGAAAAAAGGTGCTTTTGAGGATAGAGTGGGCAGGAAAGCAGAGAGGGCCAAATTGTGTGGGGCATTTGAAGGGGTTCCAGGAGGCAGTGAGGACGAGCGTGACTTTTCCCCGCTGGCACCTTTGCTGTGGCAGCAAAAGATGGACGTTTGTCTTTTTTGCTGCGGAGGGCGCCAAAAGTGAAAAAAGGTGCTTTTGAGGATAGAGTGGGCAGGAAAGCAGAGAGGGCCAAATTGTGTGGGGCATTTGAAGGGGTTCCAGTAGGCAGTGAGGACCAGCATGACTTATCCCCGCTGGCCCCTTTGCTGTGGCAGCAAAAGCTGGACGTTTGTCTTTTTTGCTGCGGAGGGCGCCAAAAGTGAAAAAAAGTGCTTTTGAGGATAGAGTGGGCAGGAAAGCACAGAGGGCCAAATTGTGTGGGGCATTTGAAGGGGTTCCAGGAGGCAGTGAGGACCAGCATGGCTTTTCCCCGCTGGCACCTTTGCTGTGGCAGCAAAAGCTGGACGTTTGTCTTTTTTGCTGCGGAGGGCGCCAAAAGTGAAAAAAGGTGCTTTTGAGGATAGAGTGGGCAGGAAAGCAGAGAGGGCCAAATTGTGTGGGGCATTTGAAGGGGTTCCAGGAGGCAGTGAGGACCAGCATGACTTTTCCCCGCTGGCCCCTTTGCTGTGGCAGCAAAAGCTGGACGTTTGTCTTTTTTGCTGCGGAGGGCGCCAAAAGTGAAAAAAGGTGCTTTTGAGGATAGTGTCAGCAGGAAAGCAGAGAGGGCCAAATTGTGTGGGGCATTTGAAGGGGTTCCAGGAGGCAGTGAGGACCAGCATGACTTTTCCCCGCTGGCACCTTTGCTGTGGCAGCAAAAGCTGGACGTTTGTCTTTTTTGCTGCGGAGGGCGCCAAAAGTGAAAAAAGGTGCTTTTGAGGATAGAGTGGGCAGGAAAGCAGAGAGGGCCAAATTGTGTGGGGCATTTGGAGGGGTTCCAGGAGGCAGTGAGGACCAGCGTGACTTTTCCCCGCTGGCCCCTCTGCTGTGGCAGCAAAAGCTGGACGTTTGTCTTTTTTGCTGCGGAGGGCGCCAAAAGTGAAAAAAGCTGGACGTTTGTCTTTTTTGCTGCGGAGGGCGCCAAAAGAGAAAAAAGGTGCTTTTGAGGATAGAGTGGGCAGGAAAGCAGAGAGGGCCAAATTGTGTGGGGCATTTGAAGGGGTTCCAGGAGGCAGTGAGGACCAGCATGACTTTTCCCCGCTGGCACCTTTGCTGTGGCAGCAAAAGCTGGACGTTTGTCTTTTTTGCTGCGGAGGGCGCCAAAAGTGAAAAAAGGTGCTTTTGAGGATAAAGTGGGCAGGAAAGCAGCGAGGGCCAAATTGTGTGGGGCATTTGAAGGGGTTCCAGGAGGCAGTGAGGACCAGCATGGCTTTTCCCCGCTGGCACCTTTGCTGTGGCAGCAAAAGATGGACGTTTGTCTTTTTTGCTGCGGAGGGCGCCAAAAGTGAAAAAAGCTGGACGTTTGTCTTTTTTGCTGCGGTGGGTGCCAAAAGTGAAAAAAGGTGCTTTTGAGGATAGAGTGGGCAGGAAAGCAGAGAGGGCCAAATTGTGTGGGGCATTTGAAGGGGTTCCAGGAGGCAGTGAGGACCAGCATGACTTTTCCCCGCTGGCACCTTTGCTGTGGCAGCAAAAGCTGGACGTTTGTCTTTTTTGCTGCGGAGGGCGCCAAAAGTGAAAAAAGGTCCTTTTGAGGATAGAGTGGGCAGGAAAACATAGAGGGCCAAATTGTGTGGGGCATTTGAAGGGGTTCCAGGAGGCAGTGAGGACCAGCATGACTTTTCCCCGCTGGCACCTTTGCTGTGGCAGCAAAAGCTGGACGTTTGTCTTTTTTGCTGCGGAGGGCGCCAAAAGTGAAAAAAGGTGCTTTTGAGGATAGAGTGGGCAGGAAAGCAGAGAGGGCCAAATTGTGTGGGGCATTTGAAGGGGTTCCAGGAGGCAGTGAGGACGAGCGTGACTTTTCCCCGCTGGCACCTTTGCTGTGGCAGCAAAAGCTGGACGTTTGTCTTTTTTGCTGCGGAGGGCGCCAAAAGTGAAAAAAGGTGCTTTTGAGGATAGAGTGGGCAGGAAAGCAGAGAGGGCCAAATTGTGTGAGGCATTTGAAGGGGTTCCAGTAGGCAGTGAGGACCAGCATGACTTATCCCCGCTGGCCCCTTTGCTGTGGCAGCAAAAGCTGGACGTTTGTCTTTTTTGCTGCGGAGGGCGCCAAAAGTGAAAAAAGGTGCTTTTGAGGATAGAGTGGGCAGGAAAGCAGAGAGGGCCAAATTGTGTGGGGCATTTGAAGGGGTTCCAGGAGGCAGTGAGGACCAGCATGACTTTTCCCCGCTGGCCCCTTTGCTGTGGCAGCAAAAGCTGGACGTTTGTCTTTTTTGCTGCGGAGGGCGCCAAAAGTGAAAAAAGGTGCTTTTGAGGATAGAGTGGGCAGGAAAGCAGAGAGGGCCAAATTGTGTGGGGCATTTGAAGGGGTTCCCGGAGGCAGTGAGGACCAGCATGACTTTTCCCCGCTGGCACCTTTGCTGTGGCAGCAAAAGCTGGACGTTTGTCTTTTTTGCTGCGGAGGGCGCCAAAAGTGAAAAAAGGTGCTTTTGAGGATAGAGTGGGCAGGAAAGCAGAGAGGGCCAAATTGTGTGGGGCATTTGAAGGGTTTCCAGGAGGCAGTGAGGACCAGCATGACTTTTCCCCGCTTGCCCCTTTGCTGTGGCAGTAAAAGCTGGACGTTTGTCTTTTTTTCTGCGGAGGGCGCCAAAAGTGAAAAAAGGTGCTTTTGAGGATAGAGTCGGCAGGAAAGCAGAGAGGGCCAAATTGTGTGGGGCATTTGAAGGGGTTCCAGGAGGCAGTGAGGACCAGCGTGACTTTTCCCCGCTGGCCCCTTTGCTGTGGCAGCAAAAGCTGGACGTTTGTCTTTTTTGCTGCGGAGGGCGCCAAAAGTGAAAAAAGGTGCTTTTGAGGATAGAGTGGGCAGGAAAGCAGAGAGGGCCAAATTGTGTGGGGCATTTGGAGGGGTTCCAGGAGGCAGTGAGGACCAGCGTGACTTTTCCCTGCTGGCCCCTCTGTGTGGCAGCAAAAGCTGGACGATTGTCTTTTTTGCTGCGGAGGGCGCCAAAAGTGAAAAAAGCTGGACGTTTGTCTTTTTTGCTGCGGAGGGCGCCAAATGTGAAAAAAGGTGCTTTTGAGGATAGAGTCGGCAGGAAAGCAGAGAGGGCCAAATTGTGTGGGGCATTTGAAGGGGTTCCAGGAGGCAGTGAGGACCAGCATGACTTTTCCCCGCTGGCACCTTTGCTGTGGCAGCAAAAGCTGGACGTTTGTCTTTTTTGCTGCGGAGGGCGCCAAAAGTGAAAAAAGGTGCTTTTGAGGATAAAGTGGGCAGGAAAGCAGAGAGGGCCAAATTGTGTGGGGCATTTGAAGGGGTTCCAGGATGCAGTGAGGACCAGCATGGCTTTTCCACGCTGGCACCTTTGCTGTGGCAGCAAAAGATGGACGTTTGTCTTTTTTGCTGCGGAGGGCGCCAAAAGTGAAAAAAGCTGGACGTTTGTCTTTTTTGCTGCGGTGGGTGCCAAAAGTGAAAAAAGGTGCTTTTGAGGATAGAGTGGGCAGGAAAGCAGAGAGGGCCAAATTGTGTGGGGCATTTGAAGGGGTTCCAGGAGGCAGTGAGGACCAGCATGACTTTTCCCCGCTGGCACCTTTGCTGTGGCAGCAAAAGCTGGACGTTTGTCTTTTTTGCTGCGGAGGGCGCCAAAAGTGAAAAAAGGTGCTTTTGAGGATAGAGTTGGCAGGAAAGCAGAGAGGGCCAAATTGTGTGGGGCATTTGATGGGGTTCCAGGAGGCAGTGAGGACGAGCGTGACTTTTCCCCGCTGGCACCTTTGCTGTGGCAGCAAAAGCTGGACGTTTGTCTTTTTTGCTGCGGAGGGCGCCAAAAGTGAAAAAAGGTGCTTTTGAGGCTAGAGTGGGCAGGAAAGCAGAGAGGGCCAAATTGTGTGGGGCATTTGAAGGGGTTCCAGTAGGCAGTGAGGACCAGCATGACTTTTCCCCGCTGGCCCCTTTGCTGTGGCAGCAAAAGCTGGACGTTTGTCTTTTTTGCTGCGGAGGGCGCCAAAAGTGAAAAAAGGTGCTTTTGAGGATAGAGTGGGCAGGAAAGCACAGAGGGCCAAATTGTGTGGGGCATTTGAAGGGGTTCCAGGAGGCAGTGAGGACCAGCATGACTTTTCCCCGCTGGCCCCTTTGCTGTGGCAGCAAAAGCTGGACGTTTGTCTTTTTTGCTGCGGAGGGCGCCAAAAGTGAAAAAAGGTGCTTTTGAGGATAGAGTGGGCAGGAAAGCAGAGAGGGCCAAATTGTGTGGGGCATTTGAAGGGGTTCCAGGAGGCAGTGAGGACCAGCATGACTTTTCCCCGCTGGCACCTTTGCTGTGGCAGCAAAAGCTGGACGTTTGTCTTTTTTGCTGCGGAGGGCGCCAAAAGTGAAAAAAGGTGCTTTTGAGGATAGAGTGGGCAGGAAAGCAGAGAGGGCCAAATTGTGTGGGGCATTTGAAGGGGTTCCAGGAGGCAGTGAGGACCAGCATGACTTTTCCCCGCTGGCCCCTTTGCTGTGGCAGCAAAAGCTGGACGTTTGTCTTTTTTGCTGCGGAGGGCGCCAAAAGTGAAAAAAGGTGCTTTTGAGGATAGAGTGGGCAGGAAAGCAGAGAGGGCCAAATTGTGTGGGGTATTTGAAGGGGTTCCAGGAGGCAGTGAGGACCAGCATGACTTTTCCCCGCTTGCCCCTTTGCTGTGGCAGCAAAAGCTGGACGTTTGTCTTTTTTTCTGCGGAGGGCGCCAAAAGTGAAAAAAGGTGCTTTTGAGGATAGAGTGGGCAGGAAAGCAGCGAGGGCCAAATTGTGTGGGGCATTTGAAGGGGTTCCAGGAGGCAGTGAGGACCAGCGTGACTTTTCCCCGCTGGCCCCTTTGCTGTGGCAGCAAAAGCTGGACGTTTGTCTTTTTTGCTGCGGAGGGCGCCAAAAGTGAAAAAAGGTGCTTTTGAGGATAGAGTGGGCAGGAAAGCAGAGAGGGCCAAATTGTGTGGGACATTTGGAGGGGTTCCAGGAGGCAGTGAGGACCAGCGTGACTTTTCCCCGCTGGCCCCTCTGCTGTGGCAGCAAAAGCTGGACGATTGTCTTTTTTGCTGCGGAGGGCGCCAAAAGTGAAAAAAGCTGGACGTTTGTCTTTTTTGCTGCGGAGGGCGCCAAAAGTGAAAAAAGGTGCTTTTGAGGATAGAGTGGGCAGGAAAGCAGAGAGGGCCAAATTGTGTGGGGCATTTGAAGGGGTTCCAGGAGGCAGTGAGGACGAGCGTGACTTTTCCCCGCTGGCACCTTTGCTGTGGCAGCAAAAGCTGGACGTTTGTCTTTTTTGCTGCGGAGGGCGCCAAAAGTGAAAAAAGGTGCTTTTGAGGATAGAGTGGGCAGGAAAGCAGCGAGGGCCAAATTGTGTGGGGCATTTGAAGGGGTTCCAGGAGGCAGTGAGGACCAGCATGACTTTTCCCCGCTGGCCCCTTTGCTGTGGCAGCAAAAGCTGGACGTTTGTCTTTTTTGCTGCGGAGGGCGCCAAAAGTGAAAAAAGGTGCTTTTGAGCATAGACTCGGCAGGAAAGCAGAGAGGGCCAAATTGTGTGGGGCATTTGAAGGGGTTCCAGGAGGCAGTGAGGACCAGCATGACTTTTCCCCGCTGGCCCCTTTGCTGTGGCAGCAAAAGCTGGACGTTTGTCTTTTTTGCTGCGGAGGGCGCCAAAAGTGAAAAAAGGTGCTTTTGAGGATAGAGTGGGCAGGAAAGCAGAGAGGGCCAAATTGTGTGGGGCATTTGAAGGGGTTCCAGGAGGCAGTGAGGACCAGCATGACTTTTCCCCGCTGGCACCTTTGCTGTGGCAGCAAAAGCTGGACGTTTGTCTTTTTTGCTGCGGAGGGCGCCAAAAGTGAAAAAAGGTGCTTTTGAGGATAGAGTGGGCAGGAAAGCAGAGAGGGCCAAATTGTGTGGGGCATTTGAAGGGGTTCCAGGAGGCAGTGAGGACCAGCATGACTTTTCCCCGCTGGCACCTTTGCTGTGGCAGCAAAAGCTGGACGTTTGTCTTTTTTGCTGCGGAGGGCGCCAAAAGTGAAAAAAGGTGCTTTTGAGGATAGAGTGGGCAGGAAAGCAGAGAGGGCCAAATTGTGTGGGGCATTTGAAGGGGTTCCAGGAGGCAGTGAGGACCAGCATGACTTTTCCCCGCTGGCCCCTTTGCTGTGGCAGCAAAAGCTGGACGTTTGTCTTTTTTGCTGCGGAGGGCGCCAAAAGTGAAAAAAGGTGCTTTTGAGGATAGAGTGGGCAGGAAAGCAGCGAGGGCCAAATTGTGTGGGGCATTTGAAGGGGTTCCAGGAGGCAGTGAGGACCAGCATGACTTTTCCCCGCTGGCACCTTTGCTGTGGCAGCAAAAGCTGGACGTTTGTCTTTTTTGCTGCGGAGGGCGCCAAAAGTGAAAAAAGGTGCTTTTGAGGATAGAGTGGGCAGGAAAGCAGAGAGGGCCAAATTGTGTGGGGCATTTGAAGGGGTTCCAGGAGGCAGTGAGGACCAGCATGACTTTTCCCCGCTGGCCCCTTTGCTCTGGCAGCAAAAGCTGGACGTTTGTCTTTTTTGCTGCGGAGGGCGCCAAAAGTGAAAAAAGGTGCTTTTGAGGATAGATTGGGCAGGAAAGCAGAGAGGGCCAAATTGTGTGGGGCATTTGAAGGGGTTCCAGGAGGCAGTGAGGACCAGCATGACTTTTCCCCGCTGGCACCTTTGCTGTGGCAGCAAAAGCTGGACGTTTGTCCTTTTTTCTGCGGAGGGCGCCAAAAGTGAAAAAAGGTGCTTTTGAGGATAGAGTGGGCAGGAAAGCAGCGAGGGCCAAATTGTGTGGGGCATTTGAAGGGGTTCCAGTAGGCAGTGAGGACCAGAATGGCTTTTCCCCACTGGCACCTTTGCTGTGGCAGCAAAAGCTGGACGTTTGTCTTTTTTGCTGCGGAGGGCGCCAAAAGTGAAAAAAGGTGCTTTTGAGGATAGAGTGGGCAGGAAAGCAGAGAGGGCCAAATTGTGTGGGGCATTTGAAGGGGTTCCAGGAGGCAGTGAGGACCAGCATGACTTTTCCCCGCTGGCACCTTTGCTGTGGCAGCAAAAGCTGGACGTTTGTTATTTTTGCTGCGGAGGGCGCCAAAAGTAAAAAAAGGTGCTTTTGAGGATAGAGTGGGCAGGAAAGCAGAGAGGGCCAAATTGTGTGGGGCATTTGAAGGGGTTCCAGGAGGCAGTGAGGACCAGCATGACTTTTCCCCGCTGGCACCTTTGCTGTGGCAGCAAAAGCTGGACGTTTGTCTTTTTTGATCCAGATGCCGCCGAGAGCCAAAAAAGGTGCTTTTGAGGCTAGAGTCCGCAGGAAAGCAGAGAGGGCCCAAGTGTGTGAGGCATTTGAAGGGGTTCCAAGAGGCAGTGAGGACCAGCATCACTTTTCCGAACTGGCACATTTGGTGTTGGATCAGGAGCTGGACATTTTCCTCTTTTGCTCTGGAAGACGTCGATAGTGAAAAAAGGAGCTTTTGAGTTTAGAGTGCGCAGGACAGTAGAGAGTGCCTAAGTGTATAGGGCATTTGAAGGGGTTCCAGGAGGCAGTCAGGACCAGCATGACTTTTCCCCGCTGGCACCTTTGCTGTGGCAGCAAAAGCTGGACGTTTGCGTTTTTTGCTCTGGAGGTCGCCGAGAGTGAAAAAATGTGCTTTTGAGGATAGACTGCGCAGGAAATCAGAGAGGGCCAAATTGTGTGGGGCATTTGAAGGGGTTCCAGGAGGCAGTGAGGACCAACATCACTTTTCCCCGCTGGCCCCTTTGCTGTGGCAGCAAAAGCTGGACGTTTGTCTTTTTTGCTGCGGAGGGCGCCAAAAGTGAAAAAAGGGGCTTTTGAGGATGGAGTCGGCAGGAAAGCAGAGAGGGCCAAATTGTGTGGGGCATTTGAAGGGGTTCCAGGAGGCAGTGAGGACCAGCATGACTTTTCCCCGCTGGCACCTTTGCTGTGGCAGCAAAAGCTGGACGTTTGTCTTTTTTGCTGCGGAGGGCGCCAAAAGTGAAAAAAGGTGCTTTTGAGGATAGAGTGGGCAGGAAAGCAGAGAGGGCCAAATTGTGTGGGGCATTTGAAGGGGTTCCAGGAGGCAGTGAGGACTAGCATGACTTTTCCCTGCTGGCACCTTTGCTGTGGCAGCAAAAGCTGGACGTTTGTCTTTTTTGCTGTGGAGGGCGCCAAATGTGAAAAAAGGTGCTTTTGAGCATAGACTCAGCAGGAAAGCAGAGAGGGCCAAATTGTGTGGGGCATTTGAAGGGGTTCCAGGAGGCAGTGAGGACCAGCATGACTTTTTCCCGCTGGCACCTTTGCTGTGGCAGCAAAAGCTGGACGTTTGTCTTTTTTGCTGCGGAGGGCGCCAAAAGTGAAAAAAGGTGCTTTTGAGGATAGAGTGGGCAGGAAAGCAGAGAGGGCCAAATTGTGTGGGGCATTTGAAGGGGTTCCAGTAGGCAGTGAGGACCAGCATGACTTTTCCCCGCTGGCCCCTTTGCTGTGGCAGCAAAAGCTGGACGTTTGTCTTTTTTGCTGCGGAGGGCGCCAAAAGTGAAAAAAGGTGCTTTTGAGGATAGAGTGGGCAGGAAAGCAGAGAGGGCCAAATTGTGTGGGGCATTTGAAGGGGTTCCAGGAGGCAGTGAGGACCAGCATGACTTTTCCCCGCTGGCACCTTTGCTGTGGCAGCAAAAGCTGGACGTTTGTCTTTTTTGCTGCGGAGGGCGCCAAAAGTGAAAAAAGGTGCTTTTGAGGATAGAGTGGGCAGGAAAGCAGAGAGGGCCAAATTGTGTGGGGCATTTGAAGGGGTTCCAGGAGGCAGTGAGGACCAGCATGACTTTTCCCCGCTGGCCCCTTTGCTGTGGCAGCAAAAGCTGGACGTTTGTCTTTTTTGCTGCGGAGGGGGCCAAAAGTGAAAAAAGGTGCTTTTGAGGATAGAGTGGGCAGGAAAGCAGCGAGGGCCAAATTGTGTGAGGCATTTGAAGGGGTTCCAGTAGGCAGTGAGGACCAGCATGGCTTTTCCCCACTGGCACCTTTGCTGTGGCAGCAAAAGCTGGACGTTTGTCTTTTTTGCTGCGGAGGGCGCCAAAAGTGAAAAAAGGTGCTTTTGAGGATAGAGTGGGCAGGAAAGCAGAGAGGGCCAAATTGTGTGGGGCATTTGAAGGGGTTCCAGGAGGCAGTGAGGACCAGCATGACTTTTCCCCGCTGGCCCCTTTGCTGTGGCAGCAAAAGCTGGACGTTTGTCTTTTTTGCTGCGGAGGGCGCCAAAAGTAAAAAAATGTGCTTTTGAGGATAGAGTGGGCAGGAAAGCAGAGAGGGCCAAATTGTGTGGGGCATTTGAAGGGGTTCCAGGAGGCAGTGAGGACCAGCATGACTTTTCCCCGCTGGCACCTTTGCTGTGGCAGCAAAAGCTGGACGTTTGTCTTTTTTGCTGCGGAGGGCGCCAAAAGTGAAAAAAAATGCTTTTGAGGATAGAGTGGGCAGGAAAGCAGAGAGGGCCAAATTGTGTGGGGCATTTGAAGGGGTTCCAGGAGGCAGTGAGGACCAGCATGACTTTTCCCGCTGGCCCCTTTGCTGTGGCAGCAAAAGCTGGACGTTTGTCTTTTTTGCTGCGGAGGGCGCCAAAAGTGAAAAAAGGTGCTTTTGAGGATAGAGTGGGCAGGAAAGCAGAGAGGGCCAAATTGTGTGGGGCATTTGAAGGGGTTCCAGGAGGCAGTGAGGACCAGCATGACTTTTCCCCGCTGGCCCCTTTGCTGTGGCAGCAAAAGCTGGACGTTTGTCTTTTTTGCTGCGGAGGGCGCCAAAAGTGAAAAAAGGTGCTTTTGAGCATAGACTCGGCAGGAAAGCAGAGAGGGCCAAATTGTGTGGGGCATTTGAAGGGGTTCCAGGAGGCAGTGAGGACCAGCATGACTTTTCCCCGCTGGCACCTTTGCTGAGGCAGCAAAAGCTGGACGTTTGTCTTTTTTGCTGCGGAGGGCGCCAAAAGTGAAAAAAGGTGCTTTTGAGGATAGAGTGGGCAGGAAAACAGAGAGGGCCAAATTGAGTGGGGCATTTGAAGGGGTTCCAGGAGGCAGTGAGGACCAGCATGACTTTTCCCTGCTGGCACCTTTGCTGTGGCAGCAAAAGCTGGACGTTTGTCTATTTTGCTGTGGAGGGCGCCAAATATGAAAAAAGGTGCTTTTGAGCATAGACTCAGCAGGAAAGCAGAGAGGGCCAAATTGTGTGGGGCATTTGAAGGGGTTCCAGGTGGCAGTGAGGACCAGCATGAATTTTTTCCGCTGGCACCTTTGCTGTGGCAGCAAAAGCTGGACGTTTGTCTTTTTTGCTGCGGAGGGCGCCAAAAGTGAAAAAAGGTGCTTTTGAGGATAGAGTGGGCAGGAAAGCAGAGAGGGCCAAATTGTGTGGGGCATTTGAAGGGGTTCCAGGAGGCAGTGAGGACCAGCATGACTTTTCCCTGCTGGCCCCTTTGCTGTGGCAGGAAAAGCTGGACGTTTGTCTTTTTTGCTGCGGAGGGCGCCAAAAGTGAAAAAAAGGTGCTTTTGAGGATAGAGTGGGCAGGAAAGCAGAGAGGGCCAAATTGTGTGGGGCATTTGAAGGGGTTCCAGGAGGCAGTGAGAACCAGCATGACTTTTCCCCGCTGGCACCTTTGCTGTGGCAGCAAAAGCTGGACGTTTGTCTTTTTTGCTGCGGAGGGCGCCAAAAGTGAAAAAAGGTGCTTTTGAGGATAGAGTGGGCAGGAAAGCAGAGAGGGCCAAATTTTGTGGGGCATTTGAAGGGGTTCCAGGAGGCAGTGAGGACCAGCATGACTTTTCCCCGCTGGCCCCTTTGCTGTGGCAGCAAAAGCTGGACGTTTGTCTTTTTTGCTGCGGAGGGCGCCAAAAGTGAAAAAAGGTGCT
This sequence comes from Vanellus vanellus, assembly GCF_965231255.1. NCBI lineage: Eukaryota > Metazoa > Chordata > Aves > Charadriiformes > Charadriidae > Vanellus > Vanellus vanellus. Next base: position 81,896,255 of record NC_138905.1, on the reverse strand, counting down.
TTTGAGGATAGAGTGGGCAGGAAAGCAGAGAGGGCCAAATTGTGTGGGGCATTTGAAGGGGTTCCAGGAGGCAGTGAGGACCAGCATGACTTTTCCCCGCTGGCACCTTTGCTGTGGCAGCAAAAGCTGGACGTTTGTCTTTTTTGCTGCGGAGGGCGCCAAAAGTGAAAAAAGGTGCTTTTGAGGATAGAGTGGGCAGGAAAGCAGAGAGGGCCAAATTGTGTGGGGCATTTGAAGGGGTTCCCGGAGGCAGTGAGGACCAGCATGACTTTTCCCCGCTGGCACCTTTGCTGTGGCAGCAAAAGCTGGACGTTTGTCTTTTTTGCTGCGGAGGGCGCCAAAAGTGAAAAAAGGTGCTTTTGAGGATAGAGTGGGCAGGAAAGCAGCGAGGGCCAAATTGTGTGGGGCATTTGAAGGGGTTCCAGGAGGCAGTGAGGACCAGCATGACTTTTCCCCGCTGGCACCTTTGCTGTGGCAGCAAAAGCTGGACGTTTGTCTTTTTTGCTGCGGAGGGCGCCAAAAGTGAAAAAAGGTGCTTTTGAGCATAGACTCGGCAGGAAAGCAGAGAGGGCCAAATTGTGTGGGGCATTTGAAGGGGTTCCAGGAGGCAGTGAGGACCAGCATGACTTTTCCCCGCTGGCACCTTTGCTGTGGCAGCAAAAGCTGGACGTTTGTCTTTTTTGCTGCGGAGGGCGCCAAAAGTGAAAAAAGGTGCTTTTGAGGATAGAGTGGGCAGGAAAGCAGAGAGGGCCAAATTTTGTGGGGCATTTGAAGGGGTTCCAGGAGGCAGTGAGGACCAGCATGACTTTTCCCCGCTGGCACCTTTGCTGTGGCAGCAAAAGCTGGACGTTTGTCTTTTTTTGCTGCGGAGGCGCCAAAAGTGAAAAAAGGTGCTTTTGAGGATAGAGTGGGCTAGAAAGCAGAGAGAGCCAAATTGTGTGGGGCATTTGAAGGGGTTCCAGGAGGCAGTGAGGACCAGCGTGACTTTTCCCCGCTGGCACCTTTGCTGTGGCAGCAAAAGCTGGACGTTTGTCTTTTTTGCTGCGGAGGGCGCCAAAAGTGAAAAAAGGTGCTTTTGAGGATAGAGTGGGCAGGAAAGCAGAGAGGGCCAAATTGTGTGGGGCATTTGAAGGGGTTCCAGGAGGCAGTGAGGACCAGCATGACTTTTCCCGCTGGAACCTTTGCTGTGGCAGCAAAAGCTTGACGTTTGTCTTTTTTGCTGCGGAGGGCGCCAAAAGTTAAAAAAGGTGCTTTTGAGCATAGACTCGGCAGGAAAGCAGAGAGGGCCAAATTGTGTGGGGCATTTGAAGGGGTTCCAGGAGGCAGTGAGGACCAGCATGACTTTTCCCCGCTGGCCCCTTTGCTGTGGCAGCAAAAGCTGGACGTTTGTCTTTTTTGATCCAGATGCCGCCGAGAGCCAAAAAAGGTGCTTTTGAGGCTAGAGTCCGCTGGAAAGCAGAGAGGGCCCAAGTGTGTGAGGCATTTGAAGGGGTTCCAAGAGGCAGTGAGGACCAGCATCACTTTTCCGAGCTGGCACATTTGGTGTTGGATCAGGAGCTGGACATTTTCCTCTTTTGCTCTGGAAGACGTCGATAGTGAAAAAAGGAGCTTTTGAGTATAGAGTGCGCAGGACAGTAGAGAGTGCCTAAGTGTATAGGGCATTTGAAGGGGTTCCAGGAGGCAGTGAGGACCAGCATGACTTTTCCCCGCTGGCACCTTTGCTGTGGCAGCAAAAGCTGGACGTTTGCGTTTTTTGCTCCGGAGGTCGCCGAGAGTGAAAAAATGTGCTTTCGAGGATAGACTGCGCAGGAAATCAGAGAGGGCCAAATTGTGTGGGGCATTTGAAGGGGTTCCAGGAGGCAGTGAGGACCAACATCACTTTTCCCCGCTGGCACCTTTGCTGTGGCAGCAAAAGCTGGACGTTTGTCTTTTTTGCTGCGGAGGGCGCCAAAAATGAAAAAAGGTGCTTTTGAGGATGGAGTCCGCAGGAAAGTAGAGAGGGCCAAATTGTGTGGGGCATTTGAAGGGGTTCAAGGAGGCAGTGAGGACCAGCATGACTTTTCCCCGCTGGCACCTTTGCTGTGGCAGCAAAAGCTGGACGTTTGTCTTTTTTGCTGCGGAGGGCGCCAAAAGTGAAAAAAGGTGCTTTTGAGGATAGTGTCGGCAGGAAAACATAGAGGGCCAAATTGTGTGGGGCATTTGAAGGGGTTCCAGTAGGCAGTGAGGACCAGCATGACTTTTCCCCGCTGGCACCTTTGCTGTGGCAGCAAAAGCTGGACGTTTGTCTTTTTTGCTGCGGAGGGCGCCAAAAGTGAAAAAAGGTGCTTTTGAGGATAGAGTGGGCAGGAAAGCAGAGAGGGCCAAATTGTGTGGGGCATTTGAAGGGGTTCCAGGAGACAGTGAGGACCAGCATGACTTTTCCCTGCTGGCCCCTTTGCTGTGGCAGGAAAAGCTGGACGTTTGTCTTTTTTGCTGCGGAGGGCGCCAAAAGTGAAAAAAAGGTGCTTTTGAGGATAGAGTGGGCAGGAAAGCAGAGAGGGCCAAATTGTGTGGGGCATTTGAAGGGGTTCCAGGAGGCAGTGAGAACCAGCATGACTTTTCCCCGCTGGCACCTTTGCTGTGGCAGCAAAAGCTGGACGTTTGTCTTTTTTGCTGCGGAGGGCGCCAAAAGTGAAAAAAGGTGCTTTTGAGGATAGAGTGGGCAGGAAAGCAGAGAGGGCCAAATTGTGTGGGGCATTTGAAGGGGTTCCAGGAGGCAGTGAGGACCAGCATGACTTTTCCCCGCTGGCACCTTTGCTGTGGCAGCAAAAGCTGGACGTTTGTCTTTTTTGCTGCGGAGGGCGCCAAAAGTGAAAAAAGGTGCTTTTGAGGATAGAGTGGGCAGGAAAGCAGAGAGGGCCAAATTGTGTGGGGCATTTGAAGGGGTTCCAGGAGGCAGTGAGGACCAGCATGACTTTTGCCCGCTGGCACCTTTGCTGTGGCAGCAAAAGCTGGACGTTTGTCTTTTTTGCTGCGGAGGGCGCCAAAAGTGAAAAAAGGTGCTTTTGAGGATAGAGTGGGCAGGAAAGCAGAGAGGGCCAAATTGTGTGGGGCATTTGAAGGGGTTCCAGGAGGCAGTGAGGACCAGCATCACTTTTCCCCGCTGGCACCTTTGCTGTGGCAGCAAAAGCTGGACGTTTGTCTTTTTTGCTGCGGAGGGCGCCAAAAGTGAAAAAAGGTGCTTTTGAGGATAGAGTGGGCAGGAAAGCAGCGAGGGCCAAATTGTGTGGGGCATTTGAAGGGGTTCCAGGAGGCAGTGAGGACCAGCATGACTTTTCCCCGCTGGCCCCTTTGCTGTGGCAGCAAAAGCTGGACGTTTGTCTTTTTTGCTGCGGAGGGCGCCAAAAGTGAAAAAAGGTGCTTTTGAGCATAGACTCGGCAGGAAAGCAGAGAGGGCCAAATTGTGTGGGGCATTTGAAGGGGTTCCAGGAGGCAGTGAGGACCAGCATGACTTTTCCCCGCTGGCACCTTTGCTGTGGCAGCAAAAGCTGGACGTTTGTCTTTTTTGCTGCGGAGGGCGCCAAAAGTGAAAAAAGGTGCTTTTGAGGATAGAGTCGGCAGGAAAGCAGAGAGGGCCAAATTTTGTGGGGCATTTGAAGGGGTTCCAGGAGGCAGTGAGGACCAGCATGACTTTTCCCCGCTGGCACCTTTGCTGTGGCAGCAAAAGCTGGACGTTTGTCTTTTTTGCTGCGGAGGGCGCCAAAAGTGAAAAAAGGTGCTTTTGAGCATAGACTCGGCAGGAAAGCAGAGAGGGCCAAATTGTGTGGGGCATTTGAAGGGGTTCCAGGAGGCAGTGAGGACCAGCATGACTTTTCCCCGCTGGCACCTTTGCTGTGGCAGCAAAAGCTGGACGTTTGTCTTTTTTGATCCAGATGCCGCCGAGAGCCAAAAAAGGTGCTTTTGAGGCTAGAGTCCGCAGGAAAGCAGAGAGGGCCCAAGTGTGTGAGGCATTTGAAGGGGTTCCAAGATGCAGTGAGGACCAGCATCACTTTTCCGAGCTGGCACATTTGGTGTTGGATCAGGAGCTGGAGATTTTCCTCTTTTGCTCTGGAAGACGTCGATAGTGAAAAAAGGAGCTTTTGAGTATAGAGTGCGCAGGACAGTAGAGAGTGCCTAAGTGTATAGGGCATTTGAAGGGGTTCCAGGAGGCAGTGAGGACCAGCATGACTTTTCCCCGCTGGCACCTTTGCTGTGGCAGCAAAAGCTGGACGTTTGCGTTTTTTGCTCTGGAGGTCGCCGAGAGTGAAAAAAGGTGCTTTTGAGGATAGAGTGGGCAGGAAAGCAGAGAGGGCCAAATTGTGTGGGGCATTTGAAGGGGTTCCAGGAGGCAGTGAGGACCAGCATCACTTTTCCCCGCTGGCACCTTTGCTGTGGCAGCAAAAGCTGGACGTTTGTCTTTTTTGCTGCGGAGGGCGCCAAAAGTGAAAAAAGGTGCTTTTGAGGATAGAGTGGGCAGGAAAGCAGCGAGGGCCAAATTGTGTGGGGCATTTGAAGGGGTTCCAGGAGGCAGTGAGGACCAGCATGACTTTTCCCCGCTGGCCCCTTTGCTGTGGCAGCAAAAGCTGGACGTTTGTCTTTTTTGCTGCGGAGGGCGCCAAAAGTGAAAAAAGGTGCTTTTGAGCATAGACTCGGCAGGAAAGCAGAGAGGGCCAAATTGTGTGGGGCATTTGAAGGGGTTCCAGGAGGCAGTGAGGACCAGCATGACTTTTCCCCGCTGGCACCTTTGCTGTGGCAGCAAAAGCTGGACGTTTGTCTTTTTTGCTGCGGAGGGCGCCAAAAGTGAAAAAAGGTGCTTTTGAGGCTAGAGTCGGCAGGAAAGCAGAGAGGGCCAAATTGTGTGGGGCATTTGAAGGGGTTCCAGGAGGCAGTGAGGACCAGCATGACTTTTCCCCGCTGGCCCCTTTGCTGTGGCAGCAAAAGCTGGACGTTTGTCTTTTTTGCTGCGGAGGGCGCCAAAAGTGAAAAAAGGTGCTTTTGAGGATAGAGTGGGCTAGAAAGCAGAGAGAGCCAAATTGTGTGGGGCATTTGAAGGGGTTCCAGGAGGCAGTGAGGACCAGCGTGACTTTTCCCCGCTGGCACCTTTGCTGTGGCAGCAAAAGCTGGACGTTTGTCTTTTTTGCTGCGGAGGGCGCCAAAAGTGAAAAAAGGTGCTTTTGAGGATAGAGTGGGCAGGAAAGCAGAGAGGGCCAAATTGTGTGGGGCATTTGAAGGGGTTCCAGGAGGCAGTGAGGACCAGCATGACTTTTCCCGCTGGAACCTTTGCTGTGGCAGCAAAAGCTTGACGTTTGTCTTTTTTGCTGCGGAGGGCGCCAAAAGTGAAAAAAGGTGCTTTTGAGCATAGACTCGGCAGGAAAGCAGAGAGGGCCAAATTGTGTGGGGCATTTGAAGGGGTTCCAGGAGGCAGTGAGGACCAGCATGACTTTTCCCCGCTGGCCCCTTTGCTGTGGCAGCAAAAGCTGGACGTTTGTCTTTTTTGATCCAGATGCCGCCGAGAGCCAAAAAAGGTGCTTTTGAGGCTAGAGTCCGCTGGAAAGCAGAGAGGGCCCAAGTGTGTGAGGCATTTGAAGGGGTTCCAAGAGGCAGTGAGGACCAGCATCACTTTTCCGAGCTGGCACATTTGGTGTTGGATCAGGAGCTGGACATTTTCCTCTTTTGCTCTGGAAGATGTCGATAGTGAAAAAAGGAGCTTTTGAGTATAGAGTGCGCAGGACAGTAGAGAGTGCCTAAGTGTATAGGGCATTTGAAGGGGTTCCAGGAGGCAGTGAGGACCAGCATGACTTTTCCCCGCTGGCACCTTTGCTGTGGCAGCAAAAGCTGGACGTTTGCGTTTTTTGCTCCGGAGGTCGCCGAGAGTGAAAAAATGTGCTTTCGAGGATAGACTGCGCAGGAAATCAGAGAGGGCCAAATTGTGTGGGGCATTTGAAGGGGTTCCAGGAGGCAGTGAGGACCAACATCACTTTTCCCCGCTGGCACCTTTGCTGTGGCAGCAAAAGCTGGAAGTTTGTCTTTTTTGCTGCGGAGGGCGCCAAAAATGAAAAAAGGTGCTTTTGAGGATGGAGTCCGCAGGAAAGTAGAGAGGGCCAAATTGTGTGGGGCATTTGAAGGGGTTCAAGGAGGCAGTGAGGACCAGCATGACTTTTCCCCGCTGGCACCTTTGCTGTGGCAGCAAAAGCTGGACGTTTGTCTTTTTTGCTGCGGAGGGCGCCAAAAGTGAAAAAAGGTGCTTTTGAGGATAGAGTGGGCAGGAAAGCAGAGAGGGCCAAATTGTGTGGGGCATTGGAAGGGGTTCCAGGAGGCAGTGAGGACCAGCATGACTTTTCCCCGCTGGCCCCTTTGCTGTGGCAGCAAAAGCTGGACGTTTGTCTTTTTTTATCCAGATGCCGCCGAGAGCCAAAAAAGGTGCTTCTGAGGCTAGAGTCCGCAGGAAAGCAGAGAGGGCCCAAGTGTGTGAGGCATTTGAAGGGGTTCCAAGATGCAGTGAGGACCAGCATCACTTTTCCGAGCTGGCACATTTGGTGTTGGATCAGGAGCTGGACATTTTCCTCTTTTGCTCTGGAAGACGTCGATAGTGAAAAAAGGAGCTTTTGAGTATAGAGTGCGCAGGACAGTAGAGAGTGCCTAAGTGTATAGGGCATTTGAAGGGGTTCCAGGAGGCAGTGACGACCAACATCACTTTTCCCCGCTGGCACCTTTGCTGTGGCAGCAAAAGCTGGACGTTTGCGTTTTTTGCTCCAGAGGTCGCCGAGAGTGAAAAAAGGTGCTTTTGAGGATAGACTGCGCAGGAAATCAGAGAGGGCTAAATTGTGTGGGGCATTTGAAGGGGTTCCAGGAGGCAGTGACGACCAACATCACTTTTCCCCGCTGGCACCTTTGCTGTGGCAGCAAAAGCTGGACGTTTGTCTTTTTTGCTGCGGAGGGCGCCAAAAGTGAAAAAAGGTGCTTTTGAGCATAGACTCGGCAGGAAAGCAGAGAGGGCCAAATTGTGTGGGGCATTTGAAGGGGTTCCAGGAGGCAGTGAGGACCAGCATGACTTTTCCCCGCTGGCACCTTTGCTGTGGCAGCAAAAGCTGGACGTTTGTCTTTTTTGCTGCGGAGGGCGCCAAAAGTGAAAAAAGGTGCTTTTGAGGATAGAGTGGGCAGGAAAGCAGAGAGGGCCAAATTGTGTGGGGCATTTGAAGGGGTTCCAGGAGGCAGTGAGGACCAGCATGACTTTTCCCCGCTGGCACCTTTGCTGAGGCAGCAAAAGCTGGACGTTTGTCTTTTTTGCTGCGGAGGGCGCCAAAAGTGAAAAAAGGTGCTTTTGAGGATAGAGTGGGCAGGAAAGCAGAGAGGGCCAAATTGTGTGGGGCATTTGAAGGGGTTCCAGGAGGCAGTGAGAACCAGCATGACTTTTCCACGCTGGCACCTTTGCTGTGGCAGCAAAAGCTGGACGTTTGTCTTTTTTGCTGCGGAGGGCGCCAAAAGTGAAAAAAGGTGCTTTTGAGGATAGAGTGGGCAGGAAAGCAGAGAGGGCCAAATTGTGTGGGGCATTTGAAGGGGTTCCAGGAGGCAGTGAGGACCAGCATGACTTTTCCCCGCTGGCCCCTTTGCTGTGGCAGCAAAAGCTGGACGTTTGTCTTTTTTGCTGCGGAGGGCGCCAAAAGTGAAAAAAGGTGCTTTTGAGGATAGAGTGGGCAGGAAAGCAGAGAGGGCCAAATTGTGTGGGGCATTTGAAGGGGTTCCAGGAGGCAGTGAGGACCAGCATGACTTTTCCCCGCTGGCACCTTTGCTGTGGCAGCAAAAGCTGGACGTTTGTCTTTTTTGCTGCGGAGGGCGCCAAAAGTGAAAAAAGGTGCTTTTGAGGATAGAGTGGGCAGGAAAGCAGAGAGGGCCAAATTGTGTGGGGCATTTGAAGGGGTTCCAGGAGGCAGTGAGGACCAGCATGACTTTTCCCCGCTGGCCCCTTTGCTGTGGCAGCAAAAGCTGGACGTTTGTCTTTTTTGCTGCGGAGGGCGCCAAAAGTGAAAAAAGGTGCTTTTGAGGATATAGTTGGCAGGAAAGCAGCGAGGGCCAAATTGTGTGGGGCATTTGAAGGGGTTCCAGGAGGCAGTGAGGACCAGCATGACTTTTCCCCGCTGGCACCTTTGCTGTGGCAGCAAAAGCTGGACGTTTGTCTTTTTTGCTGCGGAGGGCGCCAAAAGTGAAAAAAGGTGCTTTTGAGCATAGAGTGGGCAGGAAAGCAGAGAGGGCCAAATTGTGTGGGGCATTTGAAGGGGTTCCAGGAGGCAGTGAGGACCAGCATGACTTTTCCCCGCTGGCCCCTTTGCTGTGGCAGCAAAAGCTGGACGTTTGTCTTTTTTTATCCAGATGCCGCCGAGAGCCAAAAAAGGTGCTTCTGAGGCTAGAGTCCGCAGGAAAGCAGAGAGGGCCCAAGTGTGTGAGGCATTTGAAGGGGTTCCAAGATGCAGTGAGGACCAGCATCACTTTTCCGAGCTGGCACATTTGGTGTTGGATCAGGAGCTGGAGATTTTCCTCTTTTGCTCTGGAAGACGTCGATAGTGAAAAAAGGAGCTTTTGAGTATAGAGTGCGCAGGACAGTAGAGAGTGCCTAAGTGTATAGGGCATTTGAAGGGGTTCCAGGAGGCAGTGACGACCAACATCACTTTTCCCCGCTGGCACCTTTGCTGTGGCAGCAAAAGCTGGACGTTTGCGTTTTTTGCTCCAGAGGTCGCCGAGAGTGAAAAAAGGTGCTTTTGATGATAGACTGCGCAGGAAATCAGAGAGGGCTAAATTGTGTGGGGCATTTGAAGGGGTTCCAGGAGGCAGTGAGGACCAACATCACTTTTCCCCGCTGGCACCTTTGCTGTGGCAGCAAAAGCTGGACGTTTGTCTTTTTTGCTGCGGAGGGCGCCAAAAGTGAAAAAAGGTGCTTTTGAGCATAGACTCGGCAGGAAAGCAGAGAGGGCCAAATTGTGTGGGGCATTTGAAGGGGTTCCAGGAGGCAGTGAGGACCAGCATGACTTTTCCCCGCTGGCACCTTTGCTGTGGCAGCAAAAGCTGGACGTTTGTCTTTTTTGATCCGGAGGCTGCCGAAAGCGAAAACAGGTGCTTTTGAGGATGGAGTCCGCAGGAAAGCAGAGAGGGCCCAAGTGTGTGAGGCATTTGAAGGGGTTCCAAGATGCAGTGAGGACCAGCATCACTTTTCCGAGCTGGCACATTTGGTGTTGGATCAGGAGCTGGAGATTTTCCTCTTTTGCTCTGGAAGACGTCGATAGTGAAAAAAGGAGCTTTTGAGTATAGAGTGCGCAGGACAGTAGAGAGTGCCTAAGTGTATAGGGCATTTGAAGGGGTTCCAGGAGGCAGTGAGGACCAGCATGACTTTTCCCCGCTGGCACCTTTGCTGTGGCAGCAAAAGCTGGACGTTTGCGTTTTTTGCTCCAGAGGTCGCCGAGAGTGAAAAAAGGTGCTTTTGAGGATAGACTGCGCAGGAAATCAGAGAGGGCTAAATTGTGTGGGGCATTTGAAGGGGTTCCAGGAGTTAGTGAGGACCAACATCACTTTTCCCCGCTGGCACCTTTGCTGTGGCAGCAAAAGCTGGACGTTTGTCTTTTTTGCTGCGGAGGGCGCCAAAAGTGAAAAAAGGTGCTTTTGAGCATAGACTCGGCAGGAAAGCAGAGAGGGCCAAATTGTGTGGGGCATTTGAAGGGGTTCCAGGAGGCAGTGAGGACCAGCATGACTTTTCCCCGCTGGCACCTTTGCTGTGGCAGCAAAAGCTGGACGTTTGTCTTTTATGCTGCGGAGGGCGCCAAAAGTGAAAAAAGGTGCTTTTGAGGATAGAGTGGGCAGGAAAGCAGAGAGGGCCAAATTGTGTGGGGCATTTGAAGGGGTTCCAGGAGGCAGTGAGGACCAGCATGACTTTTCCCCGCTGGCACCTTTGCTGAGGCAGCAAAAGCTGGACGTTTGTCTTTTTTGCTGCGGAGGGCGCCAAAAGTGAAAAAAGGTGCTTTTGAGGATAGAGTGGGCAGGAAAGCAGAGAGGGCCAAATTGTGTGGGGCATTTGAAGGGGTTCCAGGAGGCAGTGAGAACCAGCATGACTTTTCCCCGCTGGCACCTTTGCTGTGGCAGCAAAAGCTGGACGTTTGTCTTTTTTGCTGCGGAGGGCGCCAAAAGTGAAAAAAGGTGCTTTTGAGGATAGAGTGGGCAGGAAAGCAGAGAGGGCCAAATTGTGTGGGGCATTTGAAGGGGTTCCAGGAGGCAGTGAGGACCAGCATGACTTTTCCCCGCTGGCCCCTTTGCTGTGGCAGCAAAAGCTGGACGTTTGTCTTTTTTGCTGCGGAGGGCGCCAAAAGTGAAAAAAGGTGCTTTTGAGGATAGAGTGGGCAGGAAAGCAGAGAGGGCCAAATTGTGTGGGGCATTTGAAGGGGTTCCAGGAGGCAGTGAGGACCAGCATGACTTTTCCCCGCTGGCACCTTTGCTGTGGCAGCAAAAGCTGGACGTTTGTCTTTTTTGCTGCGGAGGGCGCCAAAAGTGAAAAAAGGTGCTTTTGAGGATAGAGTGGGCAGGAAAGCAGAGAGGGCCAAATTGTGTGGGGCATTTGAAGGGGTTCCAGGAGGCAGTGAGGACCAGCATCACTTTTCCCCGCTGGCACCTTTGCTGTGGCAGCAAAAGCTGGACGTTTGTCTTTTTTGCTGCGGAGGGCGCCAAAAGTGAAAAAAGGTGCTTTTGAGGATAGAGTGGGCAGGAAAGCAGCGAGGGCCAAATTGTGTGGGGCATTTGAAGGGGTTCCAGGAGGCAGTGAGGACCAGCATGACTTTTCCCCGCTGGCCCCTTTGCTGTGGCAGCAAAAGCTGGACGTTTGTCTTTTTTGCTGCGGAGGGCGCCAAAAGTGAAAAAAGGTGCTTTTGAGCATAGACTCGGCAGGAAAGCAGAGAGGGCCAAATTGTGTGGGGCATTTGAAGGGGTTCCAGGAGGCAGTGAGGACCAGCATGACTTTTCCCCGCTGGCACCTTTGCTGTGGCAGCAAAAGCTGGACGTTTGTCTTTTTTGCTGCGGAGGGCGCCAAAAGTGAAAAAAGGTGCTTTTGAGGATAGAGTGGGCAGGAAAGCAGAGAGGGCCAAATTGTGTGGGGCATTTGAAGGGGTTCCAGGAGGCAGTGAGGACCAGCATGACTTTTCCCCGCTGGCACCTTTGCTGTGGCAGCAAAAGCTGGACGTTTGTCTTTTTTGCTGCGGAGGGCGCCAAAAGTGAAAAAAGGTGCTTTTGAGGATAGAGTGGGCTAGAAAGCAGAGAGAGCCAAATTGTGTGGGGCATTTGAAGGGGTTCCAGGAGGCAGTGAGGACCAGCGTGACTTTTCCCCGCTGGCACCTTTGCTGTGGCAGCAAAAGCTGGACGTTTGTCTTTTTTGCTGCGGAGGGCGCCAAAAGTGAAAAAAGGTGCTTTTGAGGATAGAGTGGGCAGGAAAGCAGAGAGGGCCAAATTGTGTGGGGCATTTGAAGGGGTTCCAGGAGGCAGTGAGGACCAGCATGACTTTTCCCGCTGGAACCTTTGCTGTGGCAGCAAAAGCTGGACGTTTGTCTTTTTTGCTGCGGAGGGCGCCAAAAGTGAAAAAAGGTGCTTTTGAGGATAGAGTGGGCAGGAAAGCAGAGAGGGCCAAATTGTGTGGGGCATTTGAAGGGGTTCCAGGAGGCAGTGAGGACCAGCATGACTTTTCCCCGCTGGCCCCTTTGCTGTGGCAGCAAAAGCTGGACGTTTGTCTTTTTTGATCCAGATGCCGCCGAGAGCCAAAAAAGGTGCTTTTGAGGCTAGAGTCCGCTGGAAAGCAGAGAGGGCCCAAGTGTGTGGGGCATTTGAAGGGGTTCCAAGAGGCAGTGAGGACCAGCATCACTTTTCCGAGCTGGCACATTTGGTGTTGGATCAGGAGCTGGACATTTTCCTCTTTGTCTCTGGAAGACGTCGATAGTGAAAAAAGGAGCTTTTGAGTATAGAGTGCGCAGGACAGTAGAGAGTGCCTAAGTGTATAGGGCATTTGAAGGGGTTCCAGGAGGCAGTGAGGACCAGCATGACTTTTCCCCGCTGGCACCTTTGCTGTGGCAGCAAAAGCTGGACGTTTGCGTTTTTTGCTCCGGAGGTCGCCGAGAGTGAAAAAATGTGCTTTCGAGGATAGACTGCGCAGGAAATCAGAGAGGGCCAAATTGTGTGGGGCATTTGAAGGGGTTCCAGGAGGCAGTGAGGACCAACATCACTTTTCCCCGCTGGCACCTTTGCTGTGGCAGCAAAAGCTGGACGTTTGTCTTTTTTGCTGCGGAGGGCGCCAAAAGTGAAAAAAGGTGCTTTTGAGGATAGTGTCGGCAGGAAAACATAGAGGGCCAAATTGTGTGGGGCATTTGAAGGGGTTCCAGTAGGCAGTGAGGACCAGCATGACTTTTCCCCGCTGGCCCCTTTGCTGTGGCAGCAAAAGCTGGACGTTTGTCTTTTTTGCTGCGGAGGGCGCCAAAAGTGAAAAAAGGTGCTTTTGAGGATAGAGTGGGCAGGAAAACAGAGAGGGCCAAATTGAGTGGGGCATTTGAAGGGTTTCCAGGAGGCAGTTAGGACCAGCATGACTTTTCCCTGCTGGCACCTTTGCTGTGGCAGCAAAAGCTGGACGTTTGTCTTTTTTGCTGTGGAGGGCGCCAAATGTGAAAAAAGGTGCTTTTGAGCATAGACTCAGCAGGAAAGCAGAGAGGGCCAAATTGTGTGGGGCATTTGAAGGGGTTCCAGGAGGCAGTGAGGACCAGCATGACTTTTTCCCGCTGGCACCTTTGCTGTGGCAGCAAAAGCTGGACGTTTGTCTTTTTTGCTGCGGAGGGCGCCAAAAGTGAAAAAAGGTGCTTTTGAGGATAGAGTGGGCAGGAAAGCAGAGAGGGCCAAATTGTGTGGGGCATTTGAAGGGGTTCCAGGAGGCAGTGAGGACCAGCATGACTTTTCCCCGCTGGCACCTTTGCTGTGGCAGCAAAAGCTGGACGTTTGTCTTTTTTGCTGCGGAGGGCGCCAAAAGTGAAAAAATGTGCTTTTGAGGATAGAGTGGGCAGGAAAGCAGAGAGGGCCAAATTGTGTGGGGCATTTGAAGGGGTTCCAGGAGGCAGTGAGGACCAGCATGACTTTTCCCCGCTGGCCCCTTTGCTGTGGCAGCAAAAGCTGGACGTTTGTCTTTTTTGCTGCGGAGGGCGCCAAAAGTGAAAAAAGGTGCTTTTGAGGATAGAGTGGGCAGGAAAGCAGAGAGGGCCAAATTGTGTGGGGCATTTGAAGGGGTTCCAGGAGGCAGTGAGGACCAGCATGACTTTTCCCCGCTGGCACCTTTGCTGAGGCAGCAAAAGCTGGACGTTTGTCTTTTTTGCTGCGGAGGGCGCCAAAAGTGAAAAAAGGTGCTTTTGAGGATAGAGTGGGCAGGAAAGCAGAGAGGGCCAAATTGTGTGGGGCATTTGAAGGGGTTCCAGGAGGCAGTGAGGACCAGCATGACTTTTCCCCGCTGGCCCCTTTGCTGTGGCAGCAAAAGCTGGACGTTTGTCTTTTTTGCTGCGGAGGGCGCCAAAAGTGAAAAAAAGGTGCTTTTGAGGATAGTGTGGGCAGGAAAGCAGAGAGGGCCAAATTGTGTGGGGCATTTGAAGGGGTTCCAGGAGGCAGTGAGGACCAGCATGACTTTTCCCCGCTGGCACCTTTGCTGTGGCAGCAAAAGCTGGACGTTTGTCTTTTTTGCTGCGGAGGGCGCCAAAAGTGAAAAAAGGTGCTTTTGAGGATAGAGTGGGCAGGAAAGCAGAGAGGGCCAAATTGTGTGGGGCATTTGAAGGGGTTCCAGGAGGCAGTGAGGACCAGCATCACTTTTCCCCGCTGGCCCCTTTGCTGTGGCAGCAAAAGCTGGACGTTTGTCTTTTTTGCTGCGGAGGGCGCCAAAAGTGAAAAAAGGTGCTTTTGAGGATAGAGTGGGCAGGAAAGCAGAGAGGGCCAAATTGTGTGGGGCATTTGAAGGGGTTCCAGGAGGCAGTGAGGACCAGCATCACTTTTCCCCGCTGGCCCCTTTGCTGTGGCAGCAAAAGCTGGACGTTTCTCTTTTTTGCTGCGGAGGGCGCCAAAAGTGAAAAAAGGTGCTTTTGAGCATAGACTCGGCAGGAAAGCAGAGAGGGCCAAATTGTGTGGGGCATTTGAAGGGGTTCCAGGAGGCAGTGAGGACCAGCATGACTTTTCCCCGCTGGCACCTTTGCTGAGGCAGCAAAAGCTGGACGTTTGTCTTTTTTGCTGCGGAGGGCGCCAAAAGTGAAAAAAGGTGCTTTTGAGGATAGAGTGGGCAGGAAAACAAAGAGGGCCAAATTGAGTGGGGCATTTGAAGGGGTTCCAGGAGGCAGTGAGGACCAGCATGACTTTTTCCTGCTGGCACCTTTGCTGTGGCAGCAAAAGCTGGACGTTTGTCTATTTTGCTGTGGAGGGCGCCAAATGTGAAAAAAGGTGCTTTTGAGCATAGACTCAGCAGGAAAGCAGAGAGGGCCAAATTGTGTGGGGCATTTGAAGGGGTTCCAGGAGGCAGTGAGGACCAGCATGAATTTTTTCCGCTGGCACCTTTGCTGTGGCAGCAAAAGCTGGACGTTTGTCTTTTTTGCTGCGGAGGGCGCCAAAAGTGAAAAAAGGTGCTTTTGAGGATAGAGTGGGCAGGAAAGCAGAGAGGGCCAAATTGTGTGGGGCATTTGAAGGGGTTCCAGGAGGCAGTGAGGACCAGCATGACTTTTCCCTGCTGGCCCCTTTGCTGTGGCAGCAAAAGCTGGACGTTTGTCTTTTTTGCTGCGGAGGGCGCCAAAAGTGAAAAAAAGGTGCTTTTGAGGATAGAGTGGGCAGGAAAGCAGAGAGGGCCAAATTGTGTGGGGCATTTGAAGGGGTTCCAGGAGGCAGTGAGAACCAGCATGACTTTTCCCCGCTGGCACCTTTGCTGTGGCAGCAAAAGCTGGACGTTTGTCTTTTTTGCTGCGGAGGGCGCCAAAAGTGAAAAAAGGTGCTTTTGAGGATAGAGTGGGCAGGAAAGCAGAGAGGGCCAAATTGTGTGGGGCATTTGAAGGGGTTCCAGGAGGCAGTGAGGACCAGCATGACTTTTCCCCGCTGGCCCCTTTGCTGTGGCAGCAAAAGCTGGACGTTTGTCTTTTTTGCTGCAAAGGGCGCCAAAAGTGAAAAAAGGTGCTTTTGAGGATAGAGTGGGCAGGAAAGCAGAGAGGGCCAAATTGTGTGGGGCATTTGAAGGGGTTCCAGGAGGCAGTGAGGACCAGCATGACTTTTCCCCGCTGGCACCTTTGCTGTGGCAGCAAAAGCTGGACGTTTGTCTTTTTTGCTGCGGAGGGCGCCAAAAGTGAAAAAAGGTGCTTTTGAGGATAGAGTGGGCAGGAAAGCAGAGAGGGCCAAATTGTGTGGGGCATTTGAAGGGGTTCCAGGAGGCAGTGAGGACCAGCATCACTTTTCCCCGCTGGCCCCTTTGCTGTGGCAGCAAAAGCTGGACGTTTGTCTTTTTTGCTGCGGAGGGCGCCAAAAGTGAAAAAAGGTGCTTTTGAGGATAGAGTGGGCAGGAAAGCAGCGAGGGCCAAATTGTGTGGGGCATTTAAAGGAGTTCCAGGAGGCAGTGAGGACCAGCATCACTTTTCCCCGCTGGCCCCTTTGCTGTGGCAGCAAAAGCTGGACGTTTGTCTTTTTTGCTGCGGAGGGCGCCAAAAGTGAAAAAAGGTGCTTTTGAGCATAGACTCGGCAGGAAAGCAGAGAGGGCCAAATTGTGTGGGGCATTTGAAGGGGTTCCAGGAGGCAGTGAGGACCAGCATGACTTTTCCCCGCTGGCACCTTTGCTGTGGCAGCAAAAGCTGGACGTTTGTCTTTTTTGCTGCGGAGGGCGCCAAAAGTGAAAAAAGGTGCTTTTGAGCATAGACTCGGCAGGAAAGCAGAGAGGGCCAAATTGTGTGGGGCATTTGAAGGGGTTCCAGGAGGCAGTGAGGACCAGCATGACTTTTCCCCGCTGGCACCTTTGCTGTGGCAGCAAAAGCTGGACGTTTGTCTTTTTTGCTGCGGAGGGCGCCAAAAGTGAAAAAAGGTGCTTTTGAGGATAGAGTGGGCTAGAAAGCAGAGAGAGCCAAATTGTGTGGGGCATTTGAAGGGGTTCCAGGAGGCAGTGAGGACCAGCATGACTTTTCCCCGCTGGCCCCTTTGCTGTGGCAGCAAAAGCTGGACGTTTGTCTTTTTTGCTGCGGAGGGCGCCAAAAGTGAAAAAACGTGCTTTTGAGGATAGAGTTGGCAGGAAAGCAGAGAGGGCCAAATTGTGTGGGGCATTTGAAGGGGTTCCAGGAGGCAGTGAGGACCAGCATGACTTTTCCCCGCTGGCACCTTTGCTGTGGCAGCAAAAGCTGGACGTTTGTCTTTTTTGCTGCGGAGGGCGCCAAATGTGAAAAAAGGTGCTTTTGAGGATAGAGTGGGCAGGAAAGCAGAGAGGGCCAAATTGAGTGGGGCATTTGAAGGGTTTCCAGGAGGCAGTGAGGACCAGCATGACTTTTCCCTGCTGGCACCTTTGCTGTGGCAGCAAAAGCTGGACGTTTGTCATTTTTGCTGTGGAGGGCGCCAAATGTGAAAAAAGGTGCTTTTGAGCATAGACTCAGCAGGAAAGCAGAGAGGGCCAAATTGTGTGGGGCATTTGAAGGGGTTCCAGGAGGCAGTGAGGACCAGCATGAATTTTTTCCGCTGGCACCTTTGCTGTGGCAGCAAAAGCTGGACGTTTGTCTTTTTTGCTGCGGAGGGCGCCAAAAGTGAAAAAAGGTGCTTTTGAGGATAGAGTCGGCAGGAAAGCAGAGAGGGCCAAATTGTGTGGGGCATTTGAAGGGGTTCCAGGAGGCAGTGAGGACCAGCATGACTTTTCCCTGCTGGCCCCTTTGCTGTGGCAGCAAAAGCTGGACGTTTGTCTTTTTTGCTGCGGAGGGCGCCAAAAGTGAAAAAAAGGTGCTTTTGAGGATAGAGTGGGCAGGAAAGCAGAGAGGGCCAAATTGTGTGGGGCATTTGAAGGGGTTCCAGGAGGCAGTGAGAACCAGCATGACTTTTCCCCGCTGGCACCTTTGCTGTGGCAGCAAAAGCTGGACGTTTGTCTTTTTTGCTGCGGAGGGCGCCAAAAGTGAAAAAAGGTGCTTTTGAGGATAGAGTGGGCAGGAAAGCAGAGAGGGCCAAATTGTGTGGGGCATTTGAAGGGGTTCCAGGAGGCAGTGAGGACCAGCATGACTTTTCCCCGCTGGCCCCTTTGCTGTGGCAGCAAAAGCTGGACGTTTGTCTTTTTTGCTGCAAAGGGCGCCAAAAGTGAAAAAAGGTGCTTTTGAGGATAGAGTGGGCAGGAAAGCAGAGAGGGCCAAATTGTGTGGGGCATTTGAAGGATTTCCAGGAGGCCGTGAGGACCAGCATGACTTTTCCCCGCTGGCACCTTTGCTGTGGCAGCAAAAGCTGGACGTTTGTCTTTTTTGCTGCGGAGGGCGCCAAAAGTGAAAAAAGGTGCTTTTGAGGATAGAGTGGGCAGGAAAGCAGAGAGGGCCAAATTGTGTGGGGCATTTGAAGGGGTTCCAGGAGGCAGTGAGGACCAGCATCACTTTTCCCCGCTGGCCCCTTTGCTGTGGCAGCAAAAGCTGGACGTTTGTCTTTTTTGCTGCGGAGGGCGCCAAAAGTGAAAAAAGGTGCTTTTGAGGATAGAGTGGGCAGGAAAGCAGCGAGGGCCAAATTGTGTGGGGCATTTGAAGGGGTTCCAGGAGGCAGTGAGGACCAGCATGACTTTTCCCCGCTGGCCCCTTTGCTGTGGCAGCAAAAGCTGGACGTTTGTCTTTTTTGCTGCGGAGGGCGCCAAAAGTGAAAAAAGGTACTTTTGAGCATAGACTCGGCAGGAAAGCAGAGAGGGCCAAATTGTGTGGGGCATTTGAAGGGGTTCCAGGAGGCAGTGAGGACCAGCATGACTTTTCCCCGCTGGCACCTTTGCTGTGGCAGCAAAAGCTGGACGTTTGTCTTTTTTGCTGCGGAGGGCGCCAAAAGTGAAAAAAGGTGCTTTTGAGGATAGAGTCGGCAGGAAAGCAGAGAGGGCCAAATTGTGTGGGGCATTTGAAGGGGTTCCAGGAGGCAGTGAGGACCAGCATGACTTTTCCCCGCTGGCACCTTTGCTGTGGCAGCAAAAGCTGGACGTTTGTCTTTTTTGCTGCGGAGGGCGCCAAAAGTGAAAAAAGGTGCTTTTGAGCATAGACTCGGCAGGAAAGCAGAGAGGGCCAAATTGTGTGGGGCATTTGAAGGGGTTCCAGGAGGCAGTGAGGACCAGCATGACTTTTCCCCGCTGGCACCTTTGCTGTGGCAGCAAAAGCTGGACGTTTGTCTTTTTTGCTGCGGAGGGCGCCAAAAGTGAAAAAAGGTGCTTTTGAGGATAGAGTCGGCAGGAAAGCAGAGAGGGCCAAATTGTGTGGGGCATTTGAAGGGGTTCCAGGAGGCAGTGAGGACCAGCATGACTTTTCCCCGCTGGCACCTTTGCTGTGGCAGCAAAAGCTGGACGTTTGTCTTTTTTGCTGCGGAGGGCGCCAAAAGTGAAAAAAGGTGCTTTTGAGGATAGAGTGGGCTAGAAAGCAGAGAGAGCCAAATTGTGTGGGGCATTTGAAGGGGTTCCAGGAGGCAGTGAGGACCAGCATGACTTTTCCCCGCTGGCCCCTTTGCTGTGGCAGCAAAAGCTGGACGTTTGTCTTTTTTGCTGCGGAGGGCGCCAAAAGTGAAAAAACGTGCTTTTGAGGATAGAGTTGGCAGGAAAGCAGAGAGGGCCAAATTGTGTGGGGCATTTGAAGGGGTTCCAGGAGGCAGTGAGGACCAGCATGACTTTTCCCCGCTGGCACCTTTGCTGTGGCAGCAAAAGCTGGACGTTTGTCTTTTTTGCTGCGGAGGGCGCCAAATGTGAAAAAAGGTGCTTTTGAGGATAGAGTGGGCAGGAAAGCAGAGAGGGCCAAATTGAGTGGGGCATTTGAAGGGTTTCCAGGAGGCAGTGAGGACCAGCATGACTTTTCCCTGCTGGCACCTTTGCTGTGGCAGCAAAAGCTGGACGTTTGTCTTTTTTGCTGTGGAGGGCGCCAAATGTGAAAAAAGGTGCTTTTGAGCATAGACTCAGCAGGAAAGCAGAGAGGGCCAAATTGTGTGGGGCATTTGAAGGGGTTCCAGGAGGCAGTGAGGACCAGCATGACTTTTCCCCGCTGGCACCTTTGCTGTGGCAGCAAAAGCTGGACGTTTGTCTTTTTTGCTGCGGAGGGCGCCAAAAGTGAAAAAAGGTGCTTTTGAGGATAGAGTGGGCAGGAAAGCAGAGAGGGCCAAATTGTGTGGGGCATTTGAAGGGGTTCCAGGAGGCAGTGAGGACCAGCATGACTTTTCCCCGCTGGCACCTTTGCTGTGGCAGCAAAAGCTGGACGTTTGTCTTTTTTGCTGCGGAGGGCGCCAAAAGTGAAAAAAAGGTGCTTTTGAGGATAGAGTCGGCAGGAAAGCAGAGAGGGCCAAATTGTGTGGGGCATTTGAAGGGGTTCCTGGAGGCAGTGAGAACCAGCATGACTTTTCCCCGCTGGCACCTTTGCTGTGGCAGCAAAGGCTGGACGTTTGTCTTTTTTTCTGCGGAGGGCGCCAAAAGTGAAAAAAGGTGCTTTTGAGGATAGAGTCGGCAGGAAAGCAGAGAGGGCCAAATTGTGTGGGGCATTTGAAGGGGTTCCAGGAGGCAGTGAGGACCAGCATGACTTTTCCCCGCTGGCACCTTTGCTGTGGCAGCAAAAGCTGGACGTTTGTCTTTTTTGCTGCGGAGGGCGCCAAAAGTGAAAAAAGGTGCTTTTGAGGATAGAGTGGGCAGGAAAGCAGAGAGGGCCAAATTGTGTGGGGCATTTGAAGGGGTTCCAGGAGGCAGTGAGGACCAGCATGACTTTTCCCCGCTGGCCCCTTTGCTGTGGCAGCAAAAGCTGGACGTTTGTCTTTTTTGCTGCGGAGGGCGCCAAAAGTGAAAAAAAGGTGCTTTTGAGGATAGAGTGGGCAGGAAAGCAGAGAGGGCCAAATTGTGTGGGGCATTTGAAGGGGTTCCAGGAGGCAGTGAGAACCAGCATGACTTTTCCCCGCTGGCACCTTTGCTGTGGCAGCAAAAGCTGGACGTTTGTCTTTTTTGCTGCGGAGGGCGCCAAAAGTGAAAAAAGGTGCTTTTGAGGATAGAGTGGGCAGGAAAGCAGAGAGGGCCAAATTGTGTGGGGCATTTGAAGGGGTTCCAGGAGGCAGTGAGGACCAGCATGACTTTTCCCTGCTGGCACCTTTGCTGTGGCAGCAAAAGCTGGACGTTTGTCTTTTTTGCTGCGGAGGGCGCCAAAAGTGAAAAAAGGTGCTTTTGAGGATAGAGTGGGCAGGAAAGCAGAGAGGGCCAAATTGTGTGGGGCATTTGAAGGGGTTCCAGGAGGCAGTGAGGACCAGCATGACTTTTCCCTGCTGGCCCCTTTGCTGTGGCAGCAAAAGCTGGACGTTTGTCTTTTTTGCTGCGGAGGGCGCCAAAAGTGAAAAAAAGGTGCTTTTGAGGATAGAGTGGGCAGGAAAGCAGAGAGGGCCAAATTGTGTGGGGCATTTGAAGGGGTTCCAGGAGGCAGTGAGAACCAGCATGACTTTTCCCCGCTGGCACCTTTGCTGTGGCAGCAAAAGCTGGACGTTTGTCTTTTTTGCTGCGGAGGGGGCCAAAAGTGAAAAAAGGTGCTTTTGAGGATAGAGTGGGCAGGAAAGCAGAGAGGGCCAAATTGTGTGGGGCATTTGAAGGGGTTCCAGGAGGCAGTGAGGACCAGCATGACTTTTCCCCGCTGGCACCTTTGCTGTGGCAGCAAAAGCTGGACGTTTGTCTTTTTTGCTGCGGAGGGCGCCAAAAGTGAAAAAAAGGTGCTTTTGAGGATAGAGTGGGCAGGAAAGCAGAGAGGGCCAAATTGTGTGGGGCATATGAAGGGGTCCCAGGAGGCAGTGAGGACCAGCATGACTTTTCCCCGCTGGCACCTTTGCTGTGGCAGCAAAAGCTGGACGTTTGTCTTTTTTGCTGCGGAGGGCGCCAAAAGTGAAAAAAGGTGCTTTTGAGGATAGAGTGGGCAGGAAAGCAGAGAGGGCCAAATTGTGTGGGGCATTTGAAGGGGTTCCAGGAGGCAGTGAGGACCAGCATGACTTTTCCCCGCTGGCACCTTTGCTGTGGCAGCAAAAGCTGGACGTTTGTCTTTTTTGCTGCGGAGGGCGCCAAAAGTGAAAAAAGGTGCTTTTGAGGATAGAGTGGGCAGGAAAGCAGAGAGGGCCAAATTGTGTGGGGCATTTGAAGGGGTTCCAGGAGGCAGTGAGGACCAGCATGACTTTTCCCCGCTGGCACCTTTGCTGTGGCAGCAAAAGCTGGACGTTTGTCTTTTTTGCTGCGGAGGGCGCCAAAAGTGAAAAAAGGTGCTTTTGAGGATAGAGTGGGCAGGAAAGCAGAGAGGGCCAAATTGTGTGGGGCATTTGAAGGGGTTCCAGGAGGCAGTGAGGACCAGCATGACTTTTCCCCGCTGGCACCTTTGCTGTGGCAGCAAAAGCTAGACGTTTGTCTTTTTTGCTGCGGAGGGCGCCAAAAGTGAAAAAAGGTGCTTTTGAGGATAGAGTGGGCAGGAAAGCAGAGAGGGCCAAATTGTGTGGGGCATTTGAAGGGGTTCCAGGAGGCAGTGAGGACCAGCATGACTTTTCCCCGCTGGCACCTTTGCTGTGGCAGCAAAAGCTGGACGTTTGTCTTTTTTGCTGCGGAGGGCGCCAAAAGTGAAAAAAGGTGCTTTTGAGGATAGAGTGGGCAGGAAAGCAGAGAGGGCCAAATTGTGTGGGGCATTTGAAGGGGTTCCAGGAGGCAGTGAGGACCAGCATGACTTTTCCCCGCTGGCCCCTTTGCTGTGACAGCAAAAGCTGGACGTTTGTCTTTTTTGCTGCGGAGGGCGCCAAAAGTGAAAAAAGGTGCTTTTGAGGATAGAGTGGGCAGGAAAGCAGAGAGGGCCAAATTGTGTGGGGCATTTGAAGGGGTTCCAGGAGGCAGTGAGGACCAGCATGACTTTTCCCCGCTGGCACCTTTGCTGTGGCAGCAAAAGCTGGACGTTTGTCTTTTTTGCTGCGGAGGGCGCCAAAAGTGAAAAAAGGTGCTTTTGAGGATAGAGTGGGCAGGAAAGCAGAGAGGGCCAAATTGTGTGGGGCATTTGAAGGGGTTCCAGGAGGCAGTGAGGACCAGCATGACTTTTCCCCGCTGGCACCTTTGCTGTGGCAGCAAAAGCTGGACGTTTGTCTTTTTTGCTGCGGAGGGGGCCAAAAGTGAAAAAAGGTGCTTTTGAGGATAGAGTGGGCAGGAAAGCAGAGAGGGCCAAATTGTGTGGGGCATTTGAAGGGGTTCCAGGAGGCAGTGAGGACCAGCATGACTTTTCCCCGCTGGCACCTTTGCTGTGGCAGCAAAAGCTGGACGTTTGTCTTTTTTGCTGCGGAGGGCGCCAAAAGTGAAAAAATGTGCTTTTGAGGATAGAGTCGGCAGGAAAGCAGAGAGGGCCAAATTGTGTGGGGCATTTGAAGGGGTTCCAGGAGGCAGTGAGGACCAGCATGACTTTTCCCCGCTGGCACCTTTGCTGTGGCAGCAAAAGCTGGACGTTTGTCTTTTTTGCTGCGGAGGGCGCCAAAAGTGAAAAAAGGTGCTTTTGAGGATAGAGTGGGCAGGAAAGCAGAGAGGGCCAAATTGTGTGGGGCATTTGAAGGGGTTCCAGGAGGCAGTGAGGACCAGCATGACTTTTCCCCGCTGGCACCTTTGCTGTGGCAGCAAAAGCTGGACGTTTGTCTTTTTTGCTGCGGAGGGCGCCAAAAGTGAAAAAAGGTGCTTTTGAGGATAGAGTGGGCAGGAAAGCAGAGAGGGCCAAATTGTGTGGGGCATTTGAAGGGGTTCCAGGAGGCAGTGAGGACCAGCATGACTTTTCCCCGCTGGCACCTTTGCTGTGGCAGCAAAAGCTGGACGTTTGTCTTTTTTGCTGCGGAGGGCGCCAAAAGTGAAAAAAGGTGCTTTTGAGGATAGAGTGGGCAGGAAAGCAGAGAGGGCCAAATTGTGTGGGGCATTTGAAGGGGTTCCAGGAGGCAGTGAGGACCAGCATGACTTTTCCCCGCTGGCACCTTTGCTGTGGCAGCAAAAGCTGGACGTTTGTCTTTTTTGCTGCGGAGGGCGCCAAAAGTGAAAAAAGGTGCTTTTGAGGATAGAGTGGGCAGGAAAGCAGAGATCGCCAAATTGTGTGGGGCATTTGAAGGGGTTCCAGGAGGCAGTGAGGACCAGCATGACTTTTCCCCGCTGGCACCTTTGCTGTGGCAGCAAAAGCTGGACGTTTGTCTTTTTTGCTGCGGAGGGCGCCAAAAGTGAAAAAAGGTGCTTTTGAGGATAGAGTGGGCAGGAAAGCAGAGAGGGCCAAATTGTGTGGGGCATTTGAAGGGGTTCCAGGAGGCAGTGAGGACCAGCATGACTTTTCCCCGCTGGCACCTTTGCTGTGGCAGCAAAAGCTGGACGTTTGTCTTTTTTGCTGCGGAGGGCGCCAAAAGTGAAAAAAGGTGCTTTTGAGGATAGAGTGGGCAGGAAAGCAGAGAGGGCCAAATTGTGTGGGGCATTTGAAGGGGTTCCAGGAGGCAGTGAGGACCAGCATGACTTTTCCCCGCTGGCACCTTTGCTGTGGCAGCAAAAGCTGGACGTTTGTCTTTTTTGCTGCGGAGGGCGCCAAAAGTGAAAAAAGGTGCTTTTGAGGATAGAGTGGGCAGGAAAGCAGAGAGGGCCAAATTGTGTGGGGCATTTGAAGGGGTTCCAGGAGGCAGTGAGGACCAGCATGACTTTTCCCCGCTGGCCCCTTTGCTGTGGCAGCAAAAGCTGGACGTTTGTCTTTTTTGCTGCGGAGGGCGCCAAAAGTGAAAAAAGGTGCTTTTGAGGATAGAGTGGGCAGGAAAGCAGAGAGGGCCAAATTGTGTGGGGCATTTGAAGGGGTTCCAGGAGGCAGTGAGGACCAGCATGACTTTTCCCCGCTGGCACCTTTGCTGTGGCAGCAAAAGCTGGACGTTTGTCTTTTTTGCTGCGGAGGGCGCCAAAAGTGAAAAAAGGTGCTTTTGAGGATAGAGTGGGCAGGAAAGCAGCGAGGGCCAAATTGTGTGGGGCATTTGAAGGGGTTCCAGGAGGCAGTGAGGACCAGCATGACTTTTCCCCGCTGGCACCTTTGCTGTGGCAGCAAAAGCTGGACGTTTGTCTTTTTTGCTGCGGAGGGTGCCAAAAGTGAAAAAAGGTGCTTTTGAGGATAGAGTGGGCAGGAAAGCAGAGAGGGCCAAATTGTGTGGGGCATTTGAAGGGGTTCCAGGAGGCAGTGAGGACCAGCATGACTTTTCCCCGCTGGCACCTTTGCTGTGGCAGCAAAAGCTGGACGTTTGTCTTTTTTGCTGCGGAGGGCGCCAAAAGTGAAAAAATGTGCTTTTGAGGATAGAGTCGGCAGGAAAGCAGAGAGGGCAAAATTGTGTGGGGCATTTGAAGGGGTTCCAGGAGGCAGTGAGGACCAGCATGACTTTTCCCCGCTGGCACCTTTGCTGTGGCAGCAAAAGCTGGACGTTTGTCTTTTTTGCTGCGGAGGGCGCCAAAAGTGAAAAAAGGTGCTTTTGAGGATAGAGTGGGCAGGAAAGCAGAGAGGGCCAAATTGTGTGGGGCATTTGAAGGGGTTCCAGGAGGCAGTGAGGACCAGCATGACTTTTCCCCGCTGGCCCCTTTGCTGTGGCAGCAAAAGCTGGACGTTTGTCTTTTTTGCTGCGGAGGGCGCCAAAAGTGAAAAAAGGTGCTTTTGAGCATAGACTCGGCAGGAAAGCAGAGAGGGCCAAATTGTGTGGGGCATTTGAAGGGGTTCCAGGAGGCAGTGAGGACCAGCATGACTTTTCCCCGCTGGCACCTTTGCTGTGGCAGCAAAAGCTGGACGTTTGTCTTTTTTGCTGCGGAGGGCGCCAAAAGTGAAAAAATGTGCTTTTGAGGATAGAGTGGGCAGGAAAGCAGAGAGGGCCAAATTGTGTGGGACATTTGAAGGGGTTCCAGGAGGCAGTGAGGACCAGCATGACTTTTCCCCGCTGGCACCTTTGCTGTGGCAGCAAAAGCTGGACGTTTGTCTTTTTTGCTGCGGAGGGCGCCAAAAGTGAAAAAAGGTGCTTTTGAGGATAGAGTGGGCAGGAAAGCAGAGAGGGCCAAATTGTGTGGGGCATTTGAAGGGGTTCCAGGAGGCAGTGAGGACCAGCATGACTTTTCCCCGCTGGCCCCTTTGCTGTGGCAGCAAAAGCTGGACGTTTGTCTTTTTTGCTGCGGAGGGCGCCAAAAGTGAAAAAAGGTGTTTTTGAGGATAGAGTGGGCAGGAAAGCAGAGAGGGCCAAATTGTGTGGGGCATTTGAAGGGGTTCCAGGAGGCAGTGAGGACCAGCATGACTTTTCCCCGCTGGCACCTTTGCTGTGGCAGCAAAAGCTGGACGTTTGTCTTTTTTGCTGCGGAGGGCGCCAAAAGTGAAAAAAATGTGCTTTTGAGGATAGAGTGGGCAGGAAAGCAGAGAGGGCCAAATTGTGTGGGGCATATGAAGGGGTCCCAGGAGGCAGTGAGGACCAGCATGACTTTTCCCCGCTGGCACCTTTGCTGTGGCAGCAAAAGCTGGACGTTTGTCTTTTTTGCTGCGGAGGGCGCCAAAAGTGAAAAAAGGTGCTTTTGAGGATAGAGTGGGCAGGAAAGCAGAGAGGGCCAAATTGTGTGGGGCATTTGAAGGGGTTCCAGGAGGCAGTGAGGACCAGCATGACTTTTCCCCGCTGGCACCTTTGCTGTGGCAGCAAAAGCTGGACGTTTGTCTTTTTTGCTGCGGAGGGCGCCAAAAGTGAAAAAAGGTGCTTTTGAGGATAGAGTGGGCAGGAAAGCAGAGAGGGCCAAATTGTGTGGGGCATTTGAAGGGGTTCCAGGAGGCAGTGAGGACCAGCATGACTTTTCCCCGCTGGCACCTTTGCTGTGGCAGCAAAAGCTGGACGTTTGTCTTTTTTGCTGCGGAGGGCGCCAAAAGTGAAAAAAGGTGCTTTTGAGGATAGAGTGGGCAGGAAAGCAGAGAGGGCCAAATTGTGTGGGGCATTTGAAGGGGTTCCAGGAGGCAGTGAGGACCAGCATGACTTTTCCCCGCTGGCACCTTTGCTGTGGCAGCAAAAGCTGGACGTTTGTCTTTTTTGCTGCGGAGGGCGCCAAAAGTGAAAAAATGTGCTTTTGAGGATAGAGTCGACAGGAAAGCAGAGAGGGCCAAATTGTGTGGGGCATTTGAAGGGGTTCCAGGAGGAAGTGAGGACCAGCATGACTTTTCCCCGCTGGCACCTTTGCTGTGGCAGCAAAAGCTGGACGTTTGTCTTTTTTGCTGCGGAGGGCGCCAAAAGTGAAAAAAGGTGCTTTTGAGGATAGAGTGGGCAGGAAAGCAGAGAGGGCCAAATTGTGTGGGGCATTTGAAGGGGTTCCAGGAGGCAGTGAGGACCAGCATGACTTTTCCCCGCTGGCCCCTTTGCTGTGGCAGCAAAAGCTGGACGTTTGTCTTTTTTGCTGCGGAGGGCGCCAAAAGTGAAAAAAGGTGCTTTTGAGCATAGACTCGGCAGGAAAGCAGAGAGGGCCAAATTGTGTGGGGCATTTGAAGGGGTTCCAGGAGGCAGTGAGGACCAGCATGACTTTTCCCCGCTGGCACCTTTGCTGTGGCAGCAAAAGCTGGACGTTTGTCTTTTTTGCTGCGGAGGGCGCCAAAAGTGAAAAAAGGTGCTTTTGAGGATAGAGTGGGCAGGAAAGCAGAGAGGGCCAAATTGTGTGGGGCATTTGAAGGGGTTCCAGGAGGCAGTGAGGACCAGCATGACTTTTCCCCGCTGGCACCTTTGCTGTGGCAGCAAAAGCTGGACGTTTGTCTTTTTTGCTGCGGAGGGCGCCAAAAGTGAAAAAAGGTGCTTTTGAGGATAGAGTGGGCAGGAAAGCAGAGAGGGCCAAATTGTGTGGGGCATTTGAAGGGGTTCCAGGAGGCAGTGAGGACCAGCATGACTTTTCCCCGCTGGCACCTTTGCTGTGGCAGCAAAAGCTGGACGTTTGTCTTTTTTGCTGCGGAGGGCGCCAAAAGTGAAAAAAGGTGCTTTTGAGGATAGAGTGGGCAGGAAAGCAGAGAGGGCCAAATTGTGTGGGGCATTTGAAGGGGTTCCAGGAGGCAGTGAGGACCAGCATGACTTTTCCCCGCTGGCACCTTTGCTGTGGCAGCAAAAGCTGGACGTTTGTCTTTTTTGCTGCGGAGGGCGCCAAAAGTGAAAAAAGGTGCTTTTGAGGATAGAGTGGGCAGGAAAGCAGAGAGGGCCAAATTGTGTGGGGCATTTGAAGGGGTTCCAGGAGGCAGTGAGGACCAGCATGACTTTTCCCCGCTGGCCCCTTTGCTGTGGCAGCAAAAGCTGGACGTTTGTCTTTTTTGCTGCGGAGGGCGCCAAAAGTGAAAAAAGGTGCTTTTGAGGATAGAGTGGGCAGGAAAGCAGAGAGGGCCAAATTGTGTGGGGCATTTGAAGGGGTTCCAGGAGGCAGTGAGGACCAGCATGACTTTTCCCCGCTGGCCCCTTTGCTGTGGCAGCAAAAGCTGGACGTTTGTCTTTTTTGCTGCGGAGGGCGCCAAAAGTGAAAAAAGGTGCTTTTGAGCATAGACTCGGCAGGAAAGCAGAGAGGGCCAAATTGTGTGGGGCATTTGAAGGGGTTCCAGGAGGCAGTGAGGACCAGCATGACTTTTCCCCGCTGGCACCTTTGCTGTGGCAGCAAAAGCTGGACGTTTGTCTTTTTTGCTGCGGAGGGGGCCAAAAGTGAAAAAAGGTGCTTTTGAGGATAGAGTGGGCAGGAAAGCAGAGAGGGCCAAATTGTGTGGGGCATTTGAAGGGGTTCCAGGAGGCAGTGAGGACCAGCATGACTTTTCCCCGCTGGCACCTTTGCTGTGGCAGCAAAAGCTGGACGTTTGTCTTTTTTGCTGCGGAGGGCGCCAAAAGTGAAAAAATGTGCTTTTGAGGATAGAGTGGGCAGGAAAGCAGAGAGGGCCAAATTGTGTGGGGCATTTGAAGGGGTTCCAGGAGGCAGTGAGGACCAGCATGACTTTTCCCCGCTGGCCCCTTTGCTGTGGCAGCAAAAGCTGGACGTTTGTCTTTTTTGCTGCGGAGGGCGCCAAAAGTGAAAAAAGGTGCTTTTGAGCATAGACTCGGCAGGAAAGCAGAGAGGGCCAAATTGTGTGGGGCATTTGAAGGGGTTCCAGGAGGCAGTGAGGACCAGCATGACTTTTCCCCGCTGGCACCTTTGCTGTGGCAGCAAAAGCTGGACGTTTGTCTTTTTTGCTGCGGAGGGCGCCAAAAGTGAAAAAAGGTGCTTTTGAGGATAGATTGGGCGGGAAAGCAGAGAGAGCCAAATTGTGTGGGGCATTTGAAGGGGTTCCAGGAGGCAGTGAGGACCAGCATGACTTTTCCCCGCTGGCCCCTTTGCTGTGGCAGCAAAAGCTGGACGTTTGTCTTTTTTGCTGCGGTGGGCGCCAAAAGTGAAAAAAGGTGCTTTTGAGGATAGAGTGGGCAGGAAAGCAGAGAGGGCCAAATTGTGTGGGGCATTTGAAGGGGTTCCAGGAGGCAGTGAGGACCAGCATGACTTTTCCCCGCTGGCACCTTTGCTGTGGCAGCAAAAGCTGGACGTTTGTCTTTTTTGCTGCGGAGGGCGCCAAAAGTGAAAAAAGGTGCTTTTGAGGATAGAGTGGGCAGGAAAGCAGAGAGGGCCAAATTGTGTGGGGCATTTGAAGGGGTTCCAGGAGGCAGTGAGGACCAGCATGACTTTTCCCCGCTGGCACCTTTGCTGTGGCAGCAAAAGCTGGACGTTTGTCTTTTTTGCTGCAGAGGGCGCCAAAAGTGAAAAAATGTGCTTTTGAGGATAGAGTCGGCAGGAAAGCAGAGAGGGCCAAATTGTGTGGGGCATTTGAAGGGGTTCCAGGAGGCAGTGAGGACCAGCATGACTTTTCCCCGCTGGCCCCTTTGCTGTGGCAGCAAAAGCTGGACGTTTGTCTTTTTTGCTGCGGAGGGCGCCAAAAGTGAAAAAAGGTGCTTTTGAGGATAGAGTGGGCAGGAAAGCAGAGAGGGCCAAATTGTGTGGGGCATTTGAAGGGGTTCCAGGAGGCAGTGAGGACCAGCATGACTTTTCCCCGCTGGCCCCTTTGCTGTGGCAGCAAAAGCTGGACGTTTGTCTTTTTTGCTGCGGAGGGCGCCAAAAGTGAAAAAAGGTGCTTTTGAGCATAGACTCGGCAGGAAAGCAGAGAGGGCCAAATTGTGTGGGGCATTTGAAGGGGTTCCAGGAGGCAGTGAGGACCAGCATGACTTTTCCCCGCTGGCACCTTTGCTGTGGCAGCAAAAGCTGGACGTTTGTCTTTTTTGCTGCGGAGGGGGCCAAAAGTGAAAAAAGGTGCTTTTGAGGATAGAGTGGGCAGGAAAGCAGAGAGGGCCAAATTGTGTGGGGCATTTGAAGGGGTTCCAGGAGGCAGTGAGGACCAGCATGACTTTTCCCCGCTGGCACCTTTGCTGTGGCAGCAAAATCTGGACGTTTGTCTTTTTTGCTGCGGAGGGCGCCAAAAGTGAAAAAAGGTGCTTTTGAGGATAGAGTGGGCAGGAAAGCAGAGAGGGCCAAATTGTGTGGGGCATTTGAAGGGGTTCCAGGAGGCAGTGAGGACCAGCATGACTTTTCCCCGCTGGCCCCTTTGCTGTGGCAGCAAAAGCTGGACGTTTGTCTTTTTTGCTGCGGAGGGCGCCAAAAGTGAAAAAAGGTGCTTTTGAGCATAGACTCGGCAGGAAAGCAGAGAGGGCCAAATTGTGTGGGGCATTTGAAGGGGTTCCAGGAGGCAGTGAGGACCAGCATGACTTTTCCCCGCTGGCACCTTTGCTGTGGCAGCAAAAGCTGGACGTTTGTCTTTTTTGCTGCGGAGGGCGCCAAAAGTGAAAAAAGGTGCTTTTGAGGATAGATTGGGCGGGAAAGCAGAGAGAGCCAAATTGTGTGGGGCATTTGAAGGGGTTCCAGGAGGCAGTGAGGACCAGCATGACTTTTCCCCGCTGGCACCTTTGTTGAGGCAGCAAAAGCTGGACGTTTGTCTTTTTTGCTGCGGAGGGCGCCAAAAGTGAAAAAAGGTGCTTTTGAGGATAGAGTGGGCAGGAAAGCAGAGAGGGCCAAATTGTGTGGGGCATTTGAAGGGGTTCCAGGAGGCAGTGAGGACCAGCATGACTTTTCCCCGCTGGCACCTTTGTTGAGGCAGCAAAAGCTGGACGTTTGTCTTTTTTGCTGCGGAGGGCGCCAAAAGTGAAAAAAGGTGCTTTTGAGGATACAGTGGGCAGGAAAACAGAGAGGGCCAAATTGAGTGAAGCATTTGAAGGGTTTCCAGGAGGCAGTGAGGACCAGCATGACTTTTCCCTGCTGGCACCTTTGCTGTGGCAGCAAAAGCTGGACGTTTGTCATTTTTGCTGTGGAGGGCGCCAAATGTGAAAAAAAGGTGCTTTTGAGCATAGACTCAGCAGGAAAGCAGAGAGGGCCAAATTGTGTGGGGCATTTGAAGGGGTTCCAGGAGGCAGTGAGGACCAGCATGACTTTTCCCCGCTGGCACCTTTGCTGTGGCAGCAAAAGCTTGACGTTTGTCTTTTTTGCTGCGGAGGGCGCCAAAAGTGAAAAAAGGTGCTTTTGAGGATAGAGTGGGCAGGGAAAGCACAGAGGGCCAAATTGTGTGGGGCATTTGAAGGGGTTCCAGGAGGCAGTGAGGACCAGCATGACTTTTCCCCGCTGGCACCTTTGCTGTGGCAGCAAAAGCTGGACGTTTGTCTTTTTTGCTGCGGAGGGCGCCAAAAGTGAAAAAAAAGTGCTTTTGACGATAGAGTGGGCAGGAAAGCAGAGAGGGCCAAATTGTGTGGGGCATATGAAGGGGTCCCAGGAGGCAGTGAGGACCAGCATGACTTTTCCCCGCTGGCACCTTTGCTGTGGCAGCAAAAGCTGGACGTTTGTCTTTTTTGCTGCGGAGGGCGCCAAAAGTGAAAAAAGGTGCTTTTGAGGATAGAGTGGGCAGGAAAGCAGAGAGGGCCAAATTGTGTGGGGCATTTGAAGGGGTTCCAGGAGGCAGTGAGGACCAGCATGACTTTTCCCCGCTGGCACCTTTGCTGTGGCAGCAAAAGCTGGACGTTTGTCTTTTTTGCTGCGGAGGGCGCCAAAAGTGAAAAAAGGTGCTTTTGAGGATAGAGTGGGCAGGAAAGCAGAGAGGGCCAAATTGTGTGGGGCATTTGAAGGGGTTCCAGGAGGCAGTGAGGACCAGCATGACTTTTCCCCCTGGCCCTTTTGCTGTGGCAGCAAAAGCTGGACGTTTGTCTTTTTTGCTGCGGAGGGCGCCAAAAGTGAAAAAGGTGCTTTTGAGGATAGAGTGGGCAGGAAAGCAGAGAGGGCCAAATTGTGTGGGGCATTTGAAGGGGTTCCAGGAGGCAGTGAGGACCAGCATGACTTTTCCCCGCTGGCACCTTTGCTGTGGCAGCAAAAGCTGGACGTTTGTCTTTTTTGCTGCGGAGGGCGCCAAAAGTGAAAAAATGTGCTTTTGAGGATAGAGTCGACAGGAAAGCAGAGAGGGCCAAATTGTGTGGGGCATTTGAAGGGGTTCCAGGAGGCAGTGAGGACCAGCATGACTTTTCCCCGCTGGCACCTTTGCTGTGGCAGCAAAAGCTGGACGTTTGTCTTTTTTGCTGCGGAGGGCGCCAAAAGTGAAAAAAGGTGCTTTTGAGGATAGAGTGGGCAGGAAAGCAGAGAGGGCCAAATTGTGTGGGGCATTTGAAGGGGTTCCAGGAGGCAGTGAGGACCAGCATGACTTTTCCCCGCTGGCCCCTTTGCTCTGGCAGCAAAAGCTGGACGTTTGTCTTTTTTGCTGCGGAGGGCGCCAAAAGTGAAAAAAGGTGCTTTTGAGGATAGAGTCGGCAGGAAAGCAGAGAGGGCCAAATTTTGTGGGGCATTTGAAGGGGTTCCAGGAGGCAGTGAGGACCAGCATGACTTTTCCCCGCTGGCACCTTTGCTGTGGCAGCAAAAGCTGGACGTTTGTCTTTTTGCTGCGGAGGGCGCCAAAAGTGAAAAAAGGTGCTTTTGAGGATAGAGTGGGCAGGAAAGCAGAGAGGGCCAAATTGTGTGGGGCATTTGAAGGGGTTCCAGGAGGCAGTGAGGACCAGCATGACTTTTCCCCGCTGGCACCTTTGCTGTGGCAGCAAAAGCTGGACGTTTGTCTTTTTTGCTGCGGAGGGCGCCAAAAGTGAAAAATGTGCTTTTGAGGATAGAGTGGGAGGAAAGCAGAGAGGGCCAAATTGTGTGGGGCATTTGAAGGGGTTCCAGGAGGCAGTGAGGACCAGCATGACTTTTCCCCGCTGGCACCTTTGCTGTGGCAGCAAAAGCTGGACGTTTGTCTTTTTTGCTGCGGAGGGCGCCAAAAGTGAAAAAAGGTGCTTTTGAGGATAGAGTGGGCAGGAAAGCAGAGAGGGCCAAATTGTGTGGGGCATTTGAAGGGGTTCCAGGAGGCAGTGAGGACCAGCATGACTTTTCCCCGCTGGCACCTTTGCTGTGGCAGCAAAAGCTGGACGTTTGTCTTTTTTGCTGCGGAGGGCGCCAAAAGTGAAAAAAGGTGCTTTTGAGGATAGAGTCGGCAGGAAAGCAGAGAGGGCCAAATTTTGTGGGGCATTTGAAGGGGTTCCAGGAGGCAGTGAGGACCAGCATGACTTTTCCCCGCTGGCACCTTTGCTGTGGCAGCAAAAGCTGGACGTTTGTCTTTTTTGCTGCGGAGGGCGCCAAAAGTGAAAAAAGGTGCTTTTGAGGATAGATTAGGCAGGAAAGCAGAGAGAGCCAAATTGTGTGGGGCATTTGAAGGGGTTCCAGGAGGCAGTGAGGACCAGCATGACTTTTCCCCGCTGGCCCCTTTGCTGTGGCAGCAAAAGCTGGACGTTTGTCTTTTTTGCTGTGGAGGGCGCCAAAAGTGAAAAAAGGTGCTTTTGAGGATAGAGTGGGCAGGAAAACAGAGAGGGCCAAATTGAGTGGGGCATTTGAAGGGTTTCCAGGAGGCAGTGAGGACCAGCATGACTTTTCCCTGCTGGCACCTTTGCTGTGGCAGCAAAAGCTGGACGTTTGTCATTTTTGCTGTGGAGGGCGCCAAATGTGAAAAAAGGTGCTTTTGAGCATAGACTTAGCAGGAAAGCAGAGAGGGCCAAATTGTGTGGGGCATTTGAAGGGGTTCCAGGAGGCAGTGAGGACCAGCATGACTTTTCCCCGCTGGCACATTTGCTGTGGCAGCAAAAGCTGGACGTTTGTCTTTTTTGCTGCGGAGGGCGCCAAAAGTGAAAAAAGGTGCTTTTGAGGATAGAGTGGGCAGGAAAGCAGAGAGGGCCAAATTGTGTGGGGCATTTGAAGGGGTTCCAGGAGGCAGTGAGGACCAGCATGACTTTTCCCCGCTGGCACCTTTGCTGTGGCAGCAAAAGCTGGACGTTTGTCTTTTTTGCTGCGGAGGGCGCCAAAAGTGAAAAAAAAGGTGCTTTTGAGGATAGAGTGGGCAGGAAAGCAGAGAGGGCCAAATTGTGTGGGGCATTTGAAGGGGTTCCAGGAGGCAGTGAGGACCAGCATGACTTTTCCCCGCTGGCACCTTTGCTGTGGCAGCAAAAGCTGGACGTTTGTCTTTTTTGCTGCGGAGGGCGCCAAAAGTGAAAAAAGGTGCTTTTGAGGATAGAGTGGGCAGGAAAGCAGAGAGGGCCAAATTGTGTGGGGCATTTGAAAGGGGTTCCAGGAGGCAGTGAGGACCAGCATGACTTTTCCACGCTGGCACCTTTGCTGTGGCAGCAAAAGATGGACGTTTGTCTTTTTTGCTGCGGAGGGCCCCAAAAGTGAAAAAGGTGCTTTTGAGGATAGATTGGGCAGGAAAGCAGAGAGAGCCAAATTGTGTGGGGCATTTGAAGGGGTTCCAGGAGGCAGTGAGGACCAGCATGACTTTTCCCCGCTGGCCCCTTTGCTGTGGCAGCAAAAGCTGGACGTTTGTCTTTTTTGCTGCGGAGGGCGCCAAAAGTGAAAAAACGTGCTTTTGAGGATAGAGTTGGCAGGGAAGCAGAGAGGGCCAAATTGTGTGGGGCATTTGAAGGGGTTCCAGGAGGCAGTGAGGACCAGCATGACTTTTCCCCGCTGGCCCCTTTGCTGTGGCAGCAAAAGCTGGACGTTTGTCTTTTTTGCTGCGGAGGGCGCCAAAAGTGAAAAAAGGTGCTTTTGAGGATAGAGTGGGCAGGAAAGCAGAGAGGGCCAAATTGTGTGGGGCATTTGAAGGGGTTCCAGGAGGCAGTGAGGACCAGCATGACTTTTCCCCGCTGGCACCTTTGCTGTGGCAGCAAAAGCTGGACGTTTGTCTTTTTTGCTGTGGAGGGCGCCAAAAGTGAAAAAAGGTGCTTTTGAGGATAGAGTGGGTAGGAAAGCAGAGAGGGCCAAATTGTGTGGGGCATTTGAAGGGGTTCCAGGAGGCAGTGAGGACCAGCATGACTTTTCCCCGCTGGCACCTTTGCTGTGGCAGGCAAAAGCTGGACGTTTGTCTTTTTTGCTGCGGAGAGCGCCAAAAGTGAAAAAAGGTGCTTTTGAGCATAGACTCGGCAGGAAAGCAGAGAGGGCCAAATTGTGTGGGGCATTTGAAGGGATTCCAGGAGGCAGTGAGGACCAGCATGACTTTTCCCCGCTGGCACCTTTGCTGTGGCAGCAAAAGCTGGACGTTTGTCTTTTTTGCTGCGGAGGGCGCCAAAAGTGAAAAAAGGTGCTTTTGAGGATAGAGTGGGCAGGAAAGCAGAGAGGGCCAAATTGTGTGGGGCATTTGAAGGGGTTCCAGGAGGCAGTGAGGACCAGCATGACTTTTCCCCGCTGGCCCCTTTGCTGTGGCAGCAAAAGCTGGACGTTTGTCTTTTTTGCTGCGGAGGGCGCCAAAAGTGAAAAAAGGTGCTTTTGAGGATAGAGTCGGCAGGAAAGCAGAGAGGGCCAAATTTTGTGGGGCATTTGAAGGGGTTCCAGGAGGCAGTGAGGACCAGCATGACTTTTCCCCGCTGGCACCTTTGCTGTGGCAGCAAAAGCTGGACGTTTGTCTTTTTTGCTGCGGAGGGCGCCAAAAGTGAAAAAAGGTGCTTTTGAGGATAGAGTGGGCAGGAAAGCAGAGAGGGCCAAATTGTGTGGGGCATTTGAAGGGGTTCCAGGAGGCAGTGAGGACCAGCATGACTTTTCCCCGCTGGCACCTTTGCTGTGGCAGCAAAAGCTGGACGTTTGTCTTTTTTGCTGCGGAGGGCGCCAAAAGTGAAAAAATGTGCTTTTGAGGATAGAGTGGGCAGGAAAGCAGAGAGGGCCAAATTGTGTGGGGCATTTGAAGGGGTTCCAGGAGGCAGTGAGGACCAGCATGACTTTTCCCCGCTGGCACCTTTGCTGTGGCAGCAAAAGCTGGACGTTTGTCTTTTTTGCTGCGGAGGGCGCCAAAAGTGAAAAAAGGTGCTTTTGAGGATAGAGTGGGCAGGAAAGCAGAGAGGGCCAAATTGTGTGGGGCATTTGAAGGGGTTCCAGGAGGCAGTGAGGACCAGCATGACTTTTCCCCGCTGGCACCTTTGCTGTGGCAGCAAAAGCTGGACGTTTGTCTTTTTTGCTGCGGAGGGCGCCAAAAGTGAAAAAAGGTGCTTTTGAGGATAGAGTCGGCAGGAAAGCAGAGAGGGCCAAATTTTGTGGGGCATTTGAAGGGGTTCCAGGAGGCAGTGAGGACCAGCATGACTTTTCCCCGCTGGCACCTTTGCTGTGGCAGCAAAAGCTGGACGTTTGTCTTTTTTGCTGCGGAGGGCGCCAAAAGTGAAAAAAGGTGCTTTTGAGGATAGATTAGGCAGGAAAGCAGAGAGAGCCAAATTGTGTGGGGCATTTGAAGGGGTTCCAGGAGGCAGTGAGGACCAGCATGACTTTTCCCCGCTGGCCCCTTTGCTGTGGCAGCAAAAGCTGGACGTTTGTCTTTTTTGCTGTGGAGGGCGCCAAAAGTGAAAAAAGGTGCTTTTGAGGATAGAGTGGGCAGGAAAACAGAGAGGGCCAAATTGAGTGGGGCATTTGAAGGGTTTCCAGGAGGCAGTGAGGACCAGCATGACTTTTCCCTGCTGGCACCTTTGCTGTGGCAGCAAAAGCTGGACGTTTGTCATTTTTGCTGTGGAGGGCGCCAAATGTGAAAAAAGGTGCTTTTGAGCATAGACTCAGCAGGAAAGCAGAGAGGGCCAAATTGTGTGGGGCATTTGAAGGGGTTCCAGGAGGCAGTGAGGACCAGCATGACTTTTCCCCGCTGGCACATTTGCTGTGGCAGCAAAAGCTGGACGTTTGTCTTTTTTGCTGCGGAGGGCGCCAAAAGTGAAAAAAGGTGCTTTTGAGGATAGAGTGGGCAGGAAAGCAGAGAGGGCCAAATTGTGTGGGGCATTTGAAGGGGTTCCAGGAGGCAGTGAGGACCAGCATGACTTTTCCCCGCTGGCACCTTTGCTGTGGCAGCAAAAGCTGGACGTTTGTCTTTTTTGCTGCGGAGGGCGCCAAAAGTGAAAAAAAGGTGCTTTTGAGGATAGAGTGGGCAGGAAAGCAGAGAGGGCCAAATTGTGTGGGGCATTTGAAGGGGTTCCAGGAGGCAGTGAGGACCAGCATGACTTTTCCCCGCTGGCCCCTTTGCTGTGGCAGCAAAAGCTGGACGTTTGTCTTTTTTGCTGCGGAGGGCGCCAAAAGTGAAAAAACGTGCTTTTGAGGATAGAGTTGGCAGGGAAGCAGAGAGGGCCAAATTGTGTGGGGCATTTGAAGGGGTTCCAGGAGGCAGTGAGACCAGCATGACTTTTCCCCGCTGGCCCCTTTGCTGTGGCAGCAAAAGCTGGACGTTTGTCTTTTTTGCTGCGGAGGGCGCCAAAAGTGAAAAAAGGTGCTTTTGAGGATAGAGTGGGCAGGAAAGCAGAGAGGGCCAAATTGTGTGGGGCATTTGAAGGGGTTCCAGGAGGCAGTGAGGACCAGCATGACTTTTCCCCGCTGGCCCCTTTGCTGTGGCAGCAAAAGCTGGACGTTTGTCTTTTTTGCTGCGGAGGGCGCCAAAAGTGAAAAAAGGTGCTTTTGAGGATAGAGTGGGCAGGAAAGCAGAGAGGGCCAAATTGTGTGGGGCATTTGAAGGGGTTCCAGGAGGCAGTGAGGACCAGCATGACTTTTCCCCGCTGGCACCTTTGCTGTGGCAGCAAAAGCTGGACGTTTGTCTTTTTTGCTGTGGAGGGCGCCAAAAGTGAAAAAAGGTGCTTTTGAGGATAGAGTGGGTAGGAAAGCAGAGAGGGCCAAATTGTGTGGGGCATTTGAAGGGGTTCCAGGAGGCAGTGAGGACCAGCATGACTTTTCCCCGCTGGCACCTTTGCTGTGGCAGCAAAAGCTGGACGTTTGTCTTTTTTGCTGCGGAGAGCGCCAAAAGTGAAAAAAGGTGCTTTTGAGCATAGACTCGGCAGGAAAGCAGAGAGGGCCAAATTGTGTGGGGCATTTGAAGGGATTCCAGGAGGCAGTGAGGACCAGCATGACTTTTCCCCGCTGGCACCTTTGCTGTGGCAGCAAAAGCTGGACGTTTGTCTTTTTTGCTGCGGAGGGCGCCAAAAGTGAAAAAAGGTGCTTTTGAGGATAGAGTGGGCAGGAAAGCAGAGAGGGCCAAATTGTGTGGGGCATTTGGAAGGGGTTCCAGGAGGCAGTGAGGACCAGCATGACTTTTCCCCGCTGGCACCTTTGCTGTGGCAGCAAAAGCTGGACGTTTGTCTTTTTTGCTGCGGAGGGCGCCAAAGTGAAAAAAGGTGCTTTTGAGGATAGAGTGGGCAGGAAAGCAGAGAGGGCCAAATTGTGTGGGGCATTTGAAGGGGTTCCAGGAGGCAGTGAGGACCAGCATGACTTTTCCCCGCTGGCACCTTTGCTGTGGCAGCAAAAGATGGACGTTTGTCTTTTTTGCTGCGGAGGGCGCCAAAAGTGATAAAAGGTGCTTTTGAGGATAGAGTGGGCAGGAAAGCAGAGAGGGCCAAATTGTGTGGGGCATTTGAAGGGGTTCCAGGAGGCAGTGAGGACCAGCATGACTTTTCCCCGCTGGCACCTTTGCTGTGGCAGCAAAAGCTGGACGTTTGTCTTTTTTGCTGCGGAGGGCGCCAAAAGTGAAAAAAGGTGCTTTTGAGGATAGAGTGGGCAGGAAAGCAGAGAGGGCCAAATTGTGTGGGGCATTTGAAGGGGTTCCAGGAGGCAGTGAGGACCAGCATGACTTTTCCCTGCTGGCACCTTTGCTGTGGCAGCAAAAGCTGGACGTTTGTCTTTTTTGCTGCGGAGGGCGCCAAAAGTGAAAAAAGGTGCTTTTGAGGATAGAGTGGGCAGGAAAGCAGAGAGGGCCAAATTGTGTGGGGAATTTGAAGGGGTTCCAGGAGGCAGTGAGGACCAGCATGACTTTTCCCCGCTGGCACCTTTGCTGTGGCAGCAAAAGCTGGACGTTTGTCTTTTTTGCTGCGGAGGGCGCCAAAAGTGAAAAAATGTGCTTTTGAGGATAGAGTGGGCAGGAAAGCAGAGAGGGCCAAATTGTGTGGGGCATTTGAAGGGGTTCCAGGAGGCAGTGAGGATCAGCATGACTTTTCCCCGCTGGCCCCTTTGCTGTGGCAGCAAAAGCTGGACGTTTTTCTTTTTTGCTGCGGAGGGCGCCAAAAGTGAAAAAAGGTGCTTTTGAGGATAGAGTGGGCAGGAAAGCAGAGAGGGCCAAATTGTGTGGGGCATTTGAAGGGGTTCCAGGAGGCAGTGAGGACCAGCATGACTTTTCCCGCTGGCACCTTTGCTGTGGCAGCAAAAGCTGGACGTTTGTCTTTTTTGCTGCGGAGGGCGCCAAAAGTGAAAAAAGGTGCTTTTGAGGATAGAGTGGGCAGGAAAGCAGAGAGGGCCAAATTGTGTGGGGCATTTGAAGGGGTTCCAGGAGGCAGTGAGGACCAGCATGACTTTTCCCCGCTGGCACCTTTGCTGTGGCAGCAAAAGCTGGACGTTTGTCTTTTTTGCTGCGGAGGGCGCTAAAAGTGAAAAAATGTGCTTTTCAGGATAGAGTCGGCAGGAAAGCAGAGAGGGCCAAATTGTGTGGGGCATTTGAAGGGGTTCCAGGAGGCAGTGAGGATCAGCATGACTTTTCCCCGCTGGCCCCTTTGCTGTGGCAGCAAAAGCTGGACGTTTGTCTTTTTTGCTGCGGAGGGCGCCAAAAGTGAAAAAAGGTGCTTTTGAGGATAGAGTGGGCAGGAAAGCAGAGAGGGCCAAATTGTGTGGGGCATTTGAAGGGGTTCCAGGAGGCAGTGAGGACCAGCATGACTTTTCCCCGCTAGCACCTTTGCTGTGGCAGCAAAAGCTGGACGTTTGTCTTTTTTGCTCCGGAGGGCGCCAAAAGTGAAAAAATGTGCTTTTGAGGATAGAGTGGGCAGGAAAGCAGAGAGAGCCAAATTGTGTGGGGCATTTGAAGGGGTTCCAGGAGGCAGTGAGGACCAGCATGGCTTTTCCCCGCTGGCACCTTTGCTGTGGCAGCAAAAGCTGGACGTTTGTCTTTTTTGCTGCGGAGGGCGCCAAAAGTGAAAAAATGTGCTTTTGAGCATAGACTCAGCAGGAAAGCAGAGAGGGCCAAATTGTGTGGGGCATTTGAAGGGGTTCCAGGAGGCAGTGAGGACCAGCATGACTTTTCCCCGCTGGCACCTTTGCTGTGGCAGCAAAAGCTGGACGTTTGTCTTTTTTGCTCCGGAAGGCGCCAAAAGTGAAAAAATGTGCTTTTGAGGATAGAGTGGGCAGGAAAGCAGAGAGAGCCAAATTGTGTGGGGCATTTGAAGGGGTTCCAGGAGGCAGTGAGGACCAGCATGACTTTTCCCCGCTGGCCCCTTTGCTGTGGCAGCAAAAGCTGGACGTTTGTCTTTTTTGCTGCGGAGGGCGCCAAAAGTGAAAAAAGGTGCTTTTGAGCATAGACTCGGCAGGAAAGCAGAGAGGGCCAAATTGTGTGGGGCATTTGAAGGGGTTCCAGGAGGCAGTGAGGACCAGCATGACTTTTCCCC
Organism: Vanellus vanellus; assembly: GCF_965231255.1. Classification (NCBI taxonomy): domain Eukaryota; kingdom Metazoa; phylum Chordata; class Aves; order Charadriiformes; family Charadriidae; genus Vanellus; species Vanellus vanellus. Next base: position 81,856,055 of record NC_138905.1, on the reverse strand, counting down.
GCTGGCACCTTTGCTGTGGCAGCAAAAGCTGGACGTTTGTCTTTTTTGCTGCGGAGGGCGCCAAAAGTGAAAAAAGGTGCTTTTGAGGATAGAGTGGGCAGGAAAGCAGAGAGGGCCAAATTGTGTGGGGCATTTGAAGGGGTTCCAGGAGGCAGTGAGGACCAGCATGACTTTTCCCCGCTGGCCCCTTTGCTGTGGCAGCAAAAGCTGGACGTTTGTCTTTTTTGCTGCGGAGGGCTCCAAAAGTGAAAAAAGGTGCTTTTGAGGATAGAGTGGGCAGGAAAGCAGAGAGGGCCAAATTGTGTGGGGCATTTGAAGGGTTTCCAGGAGGCAGTGAGGACCAGCATGACTTTTCCCCGCTGGCACCTTTGCTGTGGCAGCAAAAGCTGGACGTTTGTCTTTTTTGCTGCGGAGGGCGCCAAAAGTGAAAAAAGGTGCTTTTGAGGATGGAGTCCGCAGGAAAGCAGAGAGGGCCAAATTGTGTGGGGCATTTGAAGGGGTTCCAGGAGGCAGTGAGGACCAGCATGACTTTTCCCTGCTGGCACCTTTGCTGTGGCAGCAAAAGCTGGACGTTTGTCTTTTTTGCTGCGGAGGGCGCCAAAAGTGAAAAAAGGTGCTTTTGAGGATAGAGTGGGCAGGAAAGCAGAGAGGGCCAAATTGTGTGGGGCATTTGAAGGGGTTCCAGGAGGCAGTGAGGACCAGCATGACTTTTCCCCGCTGGCACCTTTGCTGTGGCAGCAAAAGCTGGACGTTTGTCTTTTTTGCTGCGGAGGGCGCCAAAAGTGAAAAAAGGTGCTTTTGAGGATAGAGTGGGCAGGAAAGCAGAGAGGGCCAAATTGTGTGGGGCATTTGAAGGGGTTCCAGGAGGCAGTGAGGACCAGCATGACTTTTCCCTGCTGGCACCTTTGCTGTGGCAGCAAAAGCTGGACGTTTGTCTTTTTTGCTGCGGAGGGCGCCAAAAGTGAAAAAAGGTGCTTTTGAGGATAGAGTGGGCAGGAAAGCAGAGAGGGCCAAATTGTGTGGGGCATTTGAAGGGGTTCCAGGAGGCAGTGAGGACCAGCATGACTTTTCCCCGCTGGCACCTTTGCTGTGGCAGCAAAAGCTGGACGTTTGTCTTTTTTGCTGCGGAGGGCGCCAAAAGTGAAAAAAGGTGCTTTTGAGGATAGAGTGGGCAGGAAAGCAGAGAGGGCCAAATTGTGTGGGGCATTTGAAGGGGTTCCAGGAGGCAGTGAGGACCAGCATGACTTTTCCCCGCTGGACCCTTTGCTGTGGCAGCAAAAGCTGGACGTTTGTCTTTTTTGCTCCGGAGGGCGCCAAAAGTGAAAAAAGGTGCTTTTGAGGATAGAGTGGGCAGGAAAGCAGAGAGGGCCAAATTGTGTGGGGCATTTGAAGGGGTTCCAGGAGGCAGTGAGGATCAGCATGACTTTTCCCCGCTGGCCCCTTTGCTGTGGCAGCAAAAGCTGGACGTTTTTCTTTTTTGCTGCGGAGGGCGCCAAAAGTGAAAAAAGGTGCTTTTGAGGATAGAGTGGGCAGGAAAGCAGAGAGGGCCAAATTGTTTGGGGCATTTGAAGGGGTTCCAGGAGGCAGTGAGGATCAGCATGACTTTTCCCTGCTGGCCCCTTTGCTGTGGCAGCAAAAGCTGGACGTTTTTCTTTTTTGCTGCGGAGAGCGCCAAAAGTGAAAAAAGGTGCTTTTGAGGATAGAGTGGGCAGGAAAGCAGAGAGGGCCAAATTGTGTGGGGCATTTGAAGGGGTTCCAGGAGGCAGTGAGGACCAGCATGACTTTTCCCCGCTGGCACCTTTGCTGTGGCAGCAAAAGCTGGACGTTTGTCTTTTTTGCTGCGGAGGGCGCCAAAAGTGAAAAAAGGTGCTTTTGAGGATAGAGTGGGCAGGAAAGCAGAGAGGGCCAAATTGTGTGGGGCATTTGAAGGGGTTCCAGGAGGCAGTGAGGACCAGCATGACTTTTCCCCGCTGGCCCCTTTGCTGTGGCAGCAAAAGCTGGACGTTTGTCTTTTGTTGCTGCGGAGGGCGCCAAAAGTGAAAAAAGGTGCTTTTGAGCATAGACTCGGCAGGAAAGCAGAGAGGGCCAAATTGTGTGGGGCATTTGAAGGGGTTCCAGGAGGCAGTGAGGACCAGCATGACTTTTCCCCGCTGGCACCTTTGCTGTGGCAGCAAAAGCTGGACGTTTGTCTTTTTTTGCTGCGGTGGGCGCCAAAAGTGAAAAAAGGTGCTTTTGAGGATAGAGTGGGCAGGAAAGCAGAGAGGGCCAAATTGTGTGGGGCATTTGAAGGGGTTCCAGGAGGCAGTGAGGACCAGCATGACTTTTCCCCGCTGGCCCCTTTGCTGTGGCAGCAAAAGCTGGACGTTTGTCTTTTTTGCTGCGGAGGGCGCCAAAAGTGAAAAAAGGTGCTTTTGAGGATAGAGTGGGCAGGAAAGCAGAGAGGGCCAAATTGTGTGGGGCATTTGAAGGGGTTCCAGGAGGCAGTGAGGACCAGCATGACTTTTCCCCGCTGGCACCTTTGCTGTGGCAGCAAAAGCTGGACGTTTGTCTTTTTTGCTGCGGAGGGCGCCAAAAGTGAAAAAAGGTGCTTTTGAGGATAGAGTGGGCAGGAAAGCAGCGAGGGCAAAATTGTGTGGGGCATTTGAAGGGGTTCCGGGAGGCAGTGAGGATCAGCATGACTTTTCCCCGCTGGCCCCTTTGCTGTGGCAGCAAAAGCTGGACGTTTTTCTTTTTTGCTGCGGAGGGCGCCAAAAGTGAAAAAAAGTGCTTTTGAGGATAGAGTGGGCAGGAAAGCAGAGAGGGCCAAATTGTGTGGGGCATTTGAAGGGGTTCCAGGAGGCAGTGAGGACCAGCATGACTTTTCCCCGCTGGCACCTTTGCTGTGGCAGCAAAAGCTGGACGTTTGTCTTTTTTGCTGCGGAGGGCGCCAAAAGTGAAAAAAGGTGCTTTTGAGGATAGAGTGGGCAGGAAAGCAGAGAGAGCCAAATTGTGTGGGGCATTTGAAGGGGTTCCAGGAGGCAGTGAGGACCAGCATGACTTTTCCCCGCTGGCACCTTTGCTGTGGCAGCAAAAGCTGGACGTTTGTCTTTTTTGCTGCGGAGGGCGCCAAAAGTGAAAAAAGGTGCTTTTGAGGATAGAGTGGGCAGGAAAGCAGAGAGAGCCAAATTGTGTGGGGCATTTGAAGGGGTTCCAGGAGGCAGTGAGGACCAGCATGACTTTTCCCTGCTGGCACCTTTGCTGTGGCAGCAAAAGCTGGACGTTTGTCTTTTTTGCTGCGGAGGGCGCCAAAAGTGAAAAAAGGTGCTTTTGAGGATAGAGTGGGCAGGAAAGCAGAGAGGGCCAAATTGTGTGGGGCATTTGAAGGGGTTCCAGGAGGCAGTGAGGACCAGCATGACTTTTCCCTGCTGGCACCTTTGCTGTGGCAGCAAAAGCTGGACGTTTGTCTTTTTTGCTGCGGAGGGCGCCAAAAGTGAAAAAAGGTGCTTTTGAGGATAGAGTGGGCAGGAAAGCAGAGAGGGCCAAATTGTGTGGGGCATTTGAAGGGGTTCCAGGAGGCAGTGAGGACCAGCATGACTTTTCCCCGCTGGCACCTTTGCTGTGGCAGCAAAAGCTGGACGTTTGTCTTTTTTGCTGCGGAGGGCGCCAAAAGTGAAAAAAGGTGCTTTTGAGGATAGAGTGGGCAGGAAAGCAGAGAGGGCCAAATTGTGTGGGGCATTTGAAGGGGTTCCAGGAGGCAGTGAGGACCAGCATGACTTTTCCCCGCTGGCACCTTTGCTGTGGCAGCAAAAGCTGGACGTTTGTCTTTTTTGCTCCGGAGGGCGCCAAAAGTGAAAAAAGGTGCTTTTGAGGATAGAGTGGGCAGGAAAGCAGAGAGGGCCAAATTGTGTGGGGCATTTGAAGGGGTTCCAGGAGGCAGTGAGGACCAGCATGACTTTTCCCCGCTGGCCCCTTTGCTGTGGCAGCAAAAGCTGGACGTTTGTCTTTTTTGCTGCGGAGGGCGCCAAAAGTGAAAAACGGTGCTTTTGAGCATAGACTCGGCAGGAAAGCAGAGAGGGCCAAATTGTGTGGGGCATTTGAAGGGGTTCCAGGAGGCAGTGAGGACCAGCATGACTTTTCCCCGCTGGCACCTTTGCTGTGGCAGCAAAAGCTGGACGTTTGTCTTTTTTTGCTGCGGTGGGCGCCAAAAGTGAAAAAAGGTGCTTTTGAGGATAGAGTGGGCAGGAAAGCAGAGAGGGCCAAATTGTGTGGGGAATTTGAAGGGGTTCCAGGAGGCAGTGAGGACCAGCATGACTTTTCCCTGCTGGCCCCTTTGCTGTGGCAGCAAAAGCTGGACGTTTGTCTTTTTTGCTGCGGAGGGCGCCAAAAGTGAAAAAAGGTGCTTTTGAGGATAGAGTGGGCAGGAAAGCAGAGAGGGCCAAATTGTGTGGGGCATTTGAAGGGGTTCCAGGAGGCAGTGAGGACCAGCATGACTTTTCCCCGCTGGCACCTTTGCTGTGGCAGCAAAAGCTGGACGTTTGTCTTTTTTGCTGCGGAGGGCGCCAAAAGTGAAAAAAGGTGCTTTTGAGGATAGAGTGGGCAGGAAAGCAGCGAGGGCCAAATTGTGTGGGGCATTTGAAGGGGTTCCAGGAGGCAGTGAGGACCAGCATGACTTTTCCCTGCTGGCACCTTTGCTGTGGCAGCAAAAGCTGGACGTTTGTCTTTTTTGCTGCGGAGGGCGCCAAAAGTGAAAAAAGGTGCTTTTGAGGATAGAGTGGGCAGGAAAGCAGAGAGGGCCAAATTGTGTGGGGCATTTGAAGGGGTTCCAGGAGGCAGTGAGGACCAGCATGACTTTTCCCCGCTGGCACCTTTGCTGTGGCAGCAAAAGCTGGACGTTTGTCTTTTTTGCTGCGGAGGGCGCCAAAAGTGAAAAAAGGTGCTTTTGAGGATAGAGTGGGCAGGAAAGCAGAGAGGGCCAAATTGTGTGGGGCATTTGAAGGGGTTCCAGGAGGCAGTGAGGACCAGCATGACTTTTCCCCGCTGGACCCTTTGCTGTGGCAGCAAAAGCTGGACGTTTGTCTTTTTTGCTCCGGAGGGCGCCAAAAGTGAAAAAAGGTGCTTTTGAGGATAGAGTGGGCAGGAAAGCAGAGAGGGCCAAATTGTGTGGGGCATTTGAAGGGGTTCCGGGAGGCAGTGAGGATCAGCATGACTTTTCCCCGCTGGCCCCTTTGCTGTGGCAGCAAAAGCTGGACGTTTTTCTTTTTTGCTGCGGAGGGCGCCAAAAGTGAAAAAAAGTGCTTTTGAGGATAGAGTGGGCAGGAAAGCAGAGAGGGCCAAATTGTGTGGGGCATTTGAAGGGGTTCCAGGAGGCAGTGAGGACCAGCATGACTTTTCCCCGCTGGCACCTTTGCTGTGGCAGCAAAAGCTGGACGTTTGTCTTTTTTGCTGCGGAGGGCGCCAAAAGTGAAAAAAGGTGCTTTTGAGGATAGAGTGGGCAGGAAAGCAGAGAGAGCCAAATTGTGTGGGGCATTTGAAGGGGTTCCAGGAGGCAGTGAGGACCAGCATGACTTTTCCCTGCTGGCACCTTTGCTGTGGCAGCAAAAGCTGGACGTTTGTCTTTTTTGCAGCGGAGGGCGCCAAAAGTGAAAAAAGGTGCTTTTGAGCATAGACTCAGCAGGAAAGCAGAGAGGGCCAAATTGTGTGGGGCATTTGAAGGGGTTTCAGGAGGCAGTGAGGACCAGCATGACTTTTCCCCGCTGGCACCTTTGCTGTGGCAGCAAAAGCTGGACGTTTGTCTTTTTTGCTCCGGAGGGCGCCAAAAGTGAAAAAATGTGCTTTTGAGGATAGAGTGGGCAGGAAAGCAGAGAGAGCCAAATTGTGTGGGGCATTTGAAGGGGTTCCAGGAGGCAGTGAGGACCAGCATCACTTTTCCCCGCTGGCCCCTTTGCTGTGGCAGCAAAAGCTGGACGTTTGTCTTTTTTGCTGCGGAGGGCGCCAAAAGTGAAAAAAGGTGCTTTTGAGGATAGAGTGGGCAGGAAAGCAGAGAGGGCCAAATTGTTTGGGGCATTTGAAGGGGTTCCAGGAGGCAGTGAGGATCAGCATGACTTTTCCCCGCTGGCCCCTTTGCTGTGGCAGCAAAAGCTGGACGTTTTTCTTTTTTGCTGCGGAGGGCGCCAAAAGTGAAAAAAGGTGCTTTTGAGGATAGAGTGGGCAGGAAAGCAGAGAGGGCCAAATTGTGTGGGGCATTTGAAGGGGTTCCAGGAGGCAGTGAGGACCAGCATGACTTTTCCCCGCTGGCACCTTTGCTGTGGCAGCAAAAGCTGGACGTTTGTCTTTTTTGCTGCGGAGGGCGCCAAAAGTGAAAAAAGGTGCTTTTGAGGATAGAGTGGGCAGGAAAGCAGAGAGGGCCAAATTGTGTGGGGCATTTGAAGGGGTTCCAGGAGGCAGTGAGGACCAGCATGACTTTTCCCCGCTGGCCCCTTTGCTGTGGCAGCAAAAGCTGGACGTTTGTCTTTTTTGCTGCGGAGGGCGCCAAAAGTGAAAAAAGGTGCTTTTGAGGATAGAGTGGGCAGGAAAGCAGAGAGGGCCAAATTGTGTGGGGCATTTGAAGGGGTTCCAGGAGGCAGTGAGGATCAGCATGACTTTTCCCCGCTGGCACCTTTGCTGTGGCAGCAAAAGCTGGACGTTTTTCTTTTTTGCTGCGGAGGGCGCCAAAAGTGAAAAAAGGTGCTTTTGAGGATAGAGTGGGCAGGAAAGCAGAGAGGGCCAAATTGTGTGGGGCATTTGAAGGGGTTCCAGGAGGCAGTGAGGACCAGCAAGACTTTTCCCCGCTGGCACCTTTGCTGTGGCAGCAAAAGCTGGACGTTTGTCTTTTTTGCTGCGGAGGGCGCCAAAAGTGAAAAACGGTGCTTTTGAGCATAGACTCGGCAGGAAAGCAGAGAGGGCCAAATTGTGTGGGGCATTTGAAGGGGTTCCAGGAGGCAGTGAGGACCAGCATGACTTTTCCCCGCTGGCACCTTTGCTGTGGCAGCAAAAGCTGGACGTTTGTCTTTTTTTGCTGCGGTGGGCGCCAAAAGTGAAAAAAGGTGCTTTTGAGGATAGAGTGGGCAGGAAAGCAGAGAGGGCCAAATTGTGTGGGGAATTTGAAGGGGTTCCAGGAGGCAGTGAGGACCAGCATGACTTTTCCCCGCTGGCACCTTTGCTGTGGCAGCAAAAGCTGGACGTTTGTCTTTTTTGCTGCGGAGGGCGCCAAAAGTGAAAAAAGGTGCTTTTGAGGATAGAGTGGGCAGGAAAGCAGAGAGGGCCAAATTGTGTGGGGCATTTGAAGGGGTTCCAGGAGGCAGTGAGGACCAGCATGACTTTTCCCCGCTGGCACCTTTGCTGTGGCAGCAAAAGCTGGACGTTTGTCTTTTTTGCTGCGGAGGGCGCCAAAAGTGAAAAAAGGTGCTTTTGAGGATAGAGTGGGCAGGAAAGCAGCGAGGGCCAAATTGTGTGGGGCATTTGAAGGGGTTCCAGGAGGCAGTGAGGACCAGCATGACTTTTCCCTGCTGGCACCTTTGCTGTGGCAGCAAAAGCTGGACGTTTGTCTTTTTTGCTGCGGAGGGCGCCAAAAGTGAAAAAAGGTGCTTTTGAGGATAGAGTGGGCAGGAAAGCAGAGAGGGCCAAATTGTGTGGGGCATTTGAAGGGGTTCCAGGAGGCAGTGAGGACCAGCATGACTTTTCCCCGCTGGCACCTTTGCTGTGGCAGCAAAAGCTGGACGTTTGTCTTTTTTGCTGCGGAGGGCGCCAAAAGTGAAAAAAGGTGCTTTTGAGGATAGAGTGGGCAGGAAAGCAGAGAGGGCCAAATTGTGTGGGGCATTTGAAGGGGTTCCAGGAGGCAGTGAGGACCAGCATGACTTTTCCCCGCTGGACCCTTTGCTGTGGCAGCAAAAGCTGGACGTTTGTCTTTTTTGCTCCGGAGGGCGCCAAAAGTGAAAAAAGGTGCTTTTGAGGATAGAGTGGGCAGGAAAGCAGAGAGGGCCAAATTGTGTGGGGCATTTGAAGGGGTTCCGGGAGGCAGTGAGGATCAGCATGACTTTTCCCCGCTGGCCCCTTTGCTGTGGCAGCAAAAGCTGGACGTTTTTCTTTTTTGCTGCGGAGGGCGCCAAAAGTGAAAAAAAGTGCTTTTGAGGATAGAGTGGGCAGGAAAGCAGAGAGGGCCAAATTGTGTGGGGCATTTGAAGGGGTTCCAGGAGGCAGTGAGGACCAGCATGACTTTTCCCCGCTGGCACCTTTGCTGTGGCAGCAAAAGCTGGACGTTTGTCTTTTTTGCTGCGGAGGGCGCCAAAAGTGAAAAAAGGTGCTTTTGAGGATAGAGTGGGCAGGAAAGCAGAGAGAGCCAAATTGTGTGGGGCATTTGAAGGGGTTCCAGGAGGCAGTGAGGACCAGCATGACTTTTCCCTGCTGGCACCTTTGCTGTGGCAGCAAAAGCTGGACGTTTGTCTTTTTTGCAGCGGAGGGCGCCAAAAGTGAAAAAAGGTGCTTTTGAGCATAGACTCAGCAGGAAAGCAGAGAGGGCCAAATTGTGTGGGGCATTTGAAGGGGTTTCAGGAGGCAGTGAGGACCAGCATGACTTTTCCCCGCTGGCACCTTTGCTGTGGCAGCAAAAGCTGGACGTTTGTCTTTTTTGCTCCGGAGGGCGCCAAAAGTGAAAAAATGTGCTTTTGAGGATAGAGTGGGCAGGAAAGCAGAGAGAGCCAAATTGTGTGGGGCATTTGAAGGGGTTCCAGGAGGCAGTGAGGACCAGCATCACTTTTCCCCGCTGGCCCCTTTGCTGTGGCAGCAAAAGCTGGACGTTTGTCTTTTTTGCTGCGGAGGGCGCCAAAAGTGAAAAAAGGTGCTTTTGAGGATAGAGTGGGCAGGAAAGCAGAGAGGGCCAAATTGTTTGGGGCATTTGAAGGGGTTCCAGGAGGCAGTGAGGATCAGCATGACTTTTCCCCGCTGGCCCCTTTGCTGTGGCAGCAAAAGCTGGACGTTTTTCTTTTTTGCTGCGGAGGGCGCCAAAAGTGAAAAAAGGTGCTTTTGAGGATAGAGTGGGCAGGAAAGCAGAGAGGGCCAAATTGTGTGGGGCATTTGAAGGGGTTCCAGGAGGCAGTGAGGACCAGCATGACTTTTCCCCGCTGGCACCTTTGCTGTGGCAGCAAAAGCTGGACGTTTGTCTTTTTTGCTGCGGAGGGCGCCAAAAGTGAAAAAAGGTGCTTTTGAGGATAGAGTGGGCAGGAAAGCAGAGAGGGCCAAATTGTGTGGGGCATTTGAAGGGGTTCCAGGAGGCAGTGAGGACCAGCATGACTTTTCCCCGCTGGCCCCTTTGCTGTGGCAGCAAAAGCTGGACGTTTGTCTTTTTTGCTGCGGAGGGCGCCAAAAGTGAAAAAAGGTGCTTTTGAGGATAGAGTGGGCAGGAAAGCAGAGAGGGCCAAATTGTGTGGGGCATTTGAAGGGGTTCCAGGAGGCAGTGAGGATCAGCATGACTTTTCCCCGCTGGCACCTTTGCTGTGGCAGCAAAAGCTGGACGTTTGTCTTTTTTGCTGCGGAGGGCGCCAAAAGTGAAAAAAGGTGCTTTTGAGGATAGAGTGGGCAGGAAAGCAGAGAGGGCCAAATTGTGTGGGGCATTTGAAGGGGTTCCAGGAGGCAGTGAGGACCAGCAAGACTTTTCCCCGCTGGCACCTTTGCTGTGGCAGCAAAAGCTGGACGTTTGTCTTTTTTGCTCCGGAGGGCGCCAAAAGTGAAAAAAGGTGCTTTTGAGGATAGAGTGGGCAGGAAAGCAGAGAGGGCCAAATTGTGTGGGGCATTTGAAGGGGTTCCAGGAGGCAGTGAGGACCAGCATGACTTTTCCCTGCTGGCACCTTTGCTGTGGCAGCAAAAGCTGGACGTTTGTCTTTTTTGCAGCGGAGGGCGCCAAATGTGAAAAAAGGTGCTTTTGAGCATAGACTCAGCAGGAAAGCAGAGAGGGCCAAATTGTGTGGGGCATTTGAAGGGGTTTCAGGAGGCAGTGAGGACCAGCATGACTTTTCCCCGCTGGCACCTTTGCTGTGGCAGCAAAAGCTGGACGTTTGTCTTTTTTGCTCCGGAGGGCGCCAAAAGTGAAAAAATGTGCTTTTGAGGATAGAGTGGGCAGGAAAGCAGAGAGAGCCGAATTGTGTGGGGCATTTGAAGGGGTTCCAGGAGGCAGTGAGGACCAGCGTGACTTTTCCCCGCTGGCCCCTTTGCTGTGGCAGCAAAAGCTGGACGTTTGTCTTTTTTGCTCCGGAGGGCGCCAAAAGTGAAAAAAGGTGCTTTTGAGGATAGAGTGGGCAGGAAAGCAGAGAGGGCCAAATTGTTTGGGGCATTTGAAGGAGTTCCAGGAGGCAGTGAGGACCAGCATGACTTTTCCCCGCTGGCCCCTTTGCTGTGGCAGCAAAAGCTGGACGTTTGTCTTTTTTGCTGCGGAGGTCGCCAAAAGTGAAAAAAGGTGCTTTTGAAGATAGAGTGGGCAGGAAAGCAGAGAGGGCCAAATTGTGTGGGGCATTTGAAGGGGTTCCAGTAGGCAGTGAGGACCAGCATGACTTTTCCCCGCTGGCCCCTTTGCTGTGGCAGCAAAAGCTGGACGTTTGTCTTTTTTGCTGCGGAGGGCGCCAAAAGTGAAAAAAGGTGCTTTTGAGCATAGACTCGGCAGGAAAGCAGAGAGGGCCAAATTGTGTGGGGCATTTGAAGGGGTTCCAGGAGGCAGTGAAAACCAGCATGGCTTTTCCCCACTGGCACCTTTGCTGTGGCAGCAAAAGCTGGACGTTTGTCTTTTTTGCTGCGGAGGGCGCCAAAAGTGAAAAAAGGTGCTTTTGAGGATAGAGTGGGCAGGAAAGCAGAGAGGGCCAAATTGTGTGGGGCATTTGAAGGGGTTCCAGGAGGCAGTGAGGACCAGCATGACTTTTCCCTGCTGGCACCTTTGCTGTGGCAGCAAAAGCTGGACGTTTGTCTTTTTTGCTGCGGAGGGCGCCAAAAGTGAAAAAAGGTGCTTTTGAGGATAGAGTGGGCAGGAAAGCAGAGAGGGCCAAATTGTGTGGGGCATTTGAAGGGGTTCCAGGAGGCAGTGAGGACCAGCATGACTTTTCCCCGCTGGCACCTTTGCTGTGGCAGCAAAAGCTGGACGTTTGTCTTTTTTGCTGCGGAGGGCGCCAAAAGTGAAAAAAGGTGCTTTTGAGGATAGAGTGGGCAGGAAAGCAGAGAGGGCCAAATTGTGTGGGGCATTTGAAGGGGTTCCAGGAGGCAGTGAGAACCAGCATGACTTTTCCCCGCTGGCCCCTTTGCTGTGGCAGCAAAAGCTGGACGTTTGTCTTTTTTGCTGCGGAGGGCGCCAAAAGTGAAAAAAGGTGCTTTTGAGGATAGAGTGGGCAGGAAAGCAGAGAGGGCCAAATTGTGTGGGGCATTTGAAGGGGTTCCAGGAGGCAGTGAGGACCAGCATGACTTTTCCCCGCTGGCCCCTTTGCTGTGGCAGCAAAAGCTGGACGTTTGTCTTTTTTGCTGCGGAGGGCGCCAAAAGTGAAAAAAGGTGCTTTTGAGGATAGAGTGGGCAGGAAAGCAGCGAGGGCCAAATTGTGTGGGGCATTTGAAGGGGTTCCAGGAGGCAGTGAGGACCAGCATGACTTTTCCCCGCTGGCCCCTTTGCTGTGGCAGCAAAAGCTGGACGTTTGTCTTTTTTGCTGCGGAGGGCGCCAAAAGTGAAAAAAGGTGCTTTTGAGGATAGAGTGGGCAGGAAAGCAGAGAGGGCCAAATTGTGTGGGGCATTTGAAGGGGTTCCAGGAGGCAGTGAGGACCAGCATGGCTTTTCCCCACTGGCACCTTTGCTGAGGCAGCAAAAGCTGGACGTTTGTCTTTTTTGCTGCGGAGGGCGCCAAAAGTGAAAAAAGGTGCTTTTGAGGATAGAGTGGGCAGGAAAGCAGAGAGGGCCAAATTGTGTGGGGCATTTGAAGGGGTTCCAGGAGGCAGTGAGGACCAGCATGACTTTTCCCCGCTGGCACCTTTGCTGTGGCAGCAAAAGCTGGACGTTTGTCTTTTTTGCTGCGGAGGGCGCCAAAAGTGAAAAAAGGTGCTTTTGAGGATAGAGTGGGCAGGAAAGCAGAGAGGGCCAAATTGTGTGGGGCATTTGAAGGGGTTCCAGGAGGCAGTGAGGACCAGCATGACTTTTCCCCGCTGGCCCCTTTGCTGTGGCAGCAAAAGCTGGACGTTTGTCTTTTTTGCTGCGGAGGGCGCCAAAAGTGAAAAAAGGTGCTTTTGAGGATAGAGTGGGCAGGAAAGCAGAGAGGGCCAAATTGTGTGGGGCATTTGAAGGGGTTCCAGGAGGCAGTGAGGACCAGCATGACTTTTCCCCGCTGGCACCTTTGCTGTGGCAGCAAAAGCTGGACGTTTGTCTTTTTTGCTGCGGAGGGCGCCAAATGTGAAAAAAGGTGCTTTTGAGGATAGAGTCGGCAGGAAAGCAGAGAGGGCCAAATTGTGTGGGGCATTTGAAGGGGTTCCAGGAGGCAGTGAGGACCAGCATCACTTTTCCCCGCTGGCCCCTTTGCTGTGGCAGCAAAAGCTGGACGTTTGTCTTTTTTGCTCCAGAGGGCGCCAAAAGTGAAAAAAGGTGCTTTTGAGGATATAGTCGGCAGGAAAGCAGAGAGGGCCAAATTGTGTGGGGCATTTGAAGGGGTTCCAGGAGGCAGTGAGGACCAGCATGACTTTTCCCCGCTGGCCCCTTTGCTGTGGCAGCAAAAGCTGGACGTTTGTCTTTTTTGCTGCGGAGGGCGCCAAAAGTGAAAAAATGTGCTTTTGAGGATAGAGTGGGCAGGAAAGCAGAGAGGGCCAAATTGTGTGGGGCATTTGAAGGGGTTCCAGGAGGCAGTGAGGACCAGCATGACTTTTCCCCGCTGGCACCTTTGCTGTGGCAGCAAAAGCTGGACGTTTGTCTTTTTTGCTGCGGAGGGCGCCAAAAGTGAAAAAATGTGCTTTTGAGGATAGAGTGGGCAGGAAAGTAGAGAGGGCCAAATTGTGTGGGGCATTTGAAGGGGTTCCAGGAGGCAGTGAGGACCAGCATGACTTTTCCCTGCTGGCACCTTTACTGTGGCAGCAAAAGCTGGACGTTTGTCTTTTTTGCTGCGGAGGGCGCCAAAAGTGAAAAAAAGGTGCTTTTGAGGATAGAGTGGGCAGGAAAGCAGAGAGGGCCAAATTGTGTGGGGCATTTGAAGGGGTTCCAGGAGGCAGTGAGGACCAGCATGACTTTTCCCCGCTGGCACCTTTGCTGTGGCAGCAAAAGCTGGACGTTTGTCTTTTTTGCTGCGGAGGGCGCCAAAAGTGAAAAAAGGTGCTTTTGAGGATATAGTCGGCAGGAAAGCAGAGAGGGCCAAATTGTGTGGGGCATTTGAAGGGGTTCCAGGAGGCAGTGAGGACCAGCATGACTTTTCCCCGCTGGCCCCTTTGCTGTGGCAGCAAAAGCTGGACGTTTGTCTTTTTTGCTGCGGAGGGCGCCAAAAGTGAAAAAAGGTGCTTTTGAGGATATAGTTGGCAGGAAAGCAGAGAGGGCCAAATTGTGTGGGGCATTTGAAGGGGTTCCAGGAGGCAGTGAGGACCAGCATGACTTTTCCCCGCTGGCACCTTTGCTGTGGCAGCAAAAGCTGGACGTTTGTCTTTTTTGCTGCGGAGGGCGCCAAAAGTGAAAAAAGGTGCTTTTGAGGATATAGTCGGCAGGAAAGCAGAGAGGGCCAAATTGTGTGGGGCATTTGAAGGGGTTCCAGGAGGCAGTGAGGACCAGCATGACTTTTCCCCGCTGGCCCCTTTGCTGTGGCAGCAAAAGCTGGACGTTTGTCTTTTTTGCTGCGGAGGGCACCAAAAGTGAAAAAAAATGCTTTTGAAGATAGAGTGGGCAGGAAAGCAGAGAGGGCCAAATTGTGTGGGGCATTTGAAGGGGTTCCAGGAGGCAGTGAGGACCAGCATGACTTTTCCCGCTGGCACCTTTGCTGTGGCAGCAAAAGCTGGACGTTTGTCTTTTTTGCTGCGGAGGGCGCCAAAAGTGAAAAAAGGTGCTTTTGAGGATAGAGTGGGCAGGAAAGCAGAGAGGGCCAAATTGTGTGGGGCATTTGAAGGGGTTCCAGGAGGCAGTGAGGACCAGCATGACTTTTCCCCGCTGGCACCTTTGCTGTGGCAGCAAAAGCTGGACGTTTGTCTTTTTTGCTGCGGAGGGCGCCAAAAGTGAAAAAAGGTGCTTTTGAGGATAGAGTGGGCAGGAAAGCAGAGAGGGCCAAATTGTGTGGGGCATTTGAAGGGGTTCCAGGAGGCAGTGAGGACCAGCATGACTTTTCCCCGCTGGCCCCTTTGCTGTGGCAGCAAAAGCTGGACGTTTGTCTTTTTTGCTGCGGAGGGCGCCAAAAGTGAAAAAAGGTGCTTTTGAGGATAGAGTGGGCAGGAAAGCAGAGAGGGCCAAATTGTGTGGGGCATTTGAAGGGGTTCCAGGAGGCAGTGAGGACCAGCATGGCTTTTCCCCACTGGCACCTTTGCTGAGGCAGCAAAAGCTGGACGTTTGTCTTTTTTGCTGCGGAGGGCGCCAAAAGTGAAAAAAGGTGCTTTTGAGGATAGAGTGGGCAGGAAAGCAGAGAGGGCCAAATTGTGTGGGGCATTTGAAGGGGTTCCAGGAGGCAGTGAGGACCAGCATGACTTTTCCCCGCTGGCACCTTTGCTGTGGCAGCAAAAGCTGGACGTTTGTCTTTTTTGCTGCGGAGGGCGCCAAAAGTGAAAAAAGGTGCTTTTGAGGATAGAGTGGGCAGGAAAGCAGAGAGGGCCAAATTGTGTGGGGCATTTGAAGGGGTTCCAGGAGGCAGTGAGGACCAGCATGACTTTTCCCCGCTGGCCCCTTTGCTGTGGCAGCAAAAGCTGGACGTTTGTCTTTTTTGCTGCGGAGGGCGCCAAAAGTGAAAAAAGGTGCTTTTGAGGATAGAGTGGGCAGGAAAGCAGAGAGGGCCAAATTGTGTGGGGCATTTGAAGGGGTTCCAGGAGGCAGTGAGGACCAGCATGACTTTTCCCCGCTGGCACCTTTGCTGTGGCAGCAAAAGCTGGACGTTTGTCTTTTTTGCTGCGGAGGGCGCCAAATGTGAAAAAAGGTGCTTTTGAGGATAGAGTCGGCAGGAAAGCAGAGAGGGCCAAATTGTGTGGGGCATTTGAAGGGGTTCCAGGAGGCAGTGAGGACCAGCATCACTTTTCCCCGCTGGCCCCTTTGCTGTGGCAGCAAAAGCTGGACGTTTGTCTTTTTTGCTCCAGAGGGCGCCAAAAGTGAAAAAAGGTGCTTTTGAGGATATAGTCGGCAGGAAAGCAGAGAGGGCCAAATTGTGTGGGGCATTTGAAGGGGTTCCAGGAGGCAGTGAGGACCAGCATGACTTTTCCCCGCTGGCCCCTTTGCTGTGGCAGCAAAAGCTGGACGTTTGTCTTTTTTGCTGCGGAGGGCGCCAAAAGTGAAAAAATGTGCTTTTGAGGATAGAGTGGGCAGGAAAGCAGAGAGGGCCAAATTGTGTGGGGCATTTGAAGGGGTTCCAGGAGGCAGTGAGGACCAGCATGACTTTTCCCCGCTGGCACCTTTGCTGTGGCAGCAAAAGCTGGACGTTTGTCTTTTTTGCTGCGGAGGGCGCCAAAAGTGAAAAAATGTGCTTTTGAGGATAGAGTGGGCAGGAAAGTAGAGAGGGCCAAATTGTGTGGGGCATTTGAAGGGGTTCCAGGAGGCAGTGAGGACCAGCATGACTTTTCCCTGCTGGCACCTTTACTGTGGCAGCAAAAGCTGGACGTTTGTCTTTTTTGCTGCGGAGGGCGCCAAAAGTGAAAAAAAGGTGCTTTTGAGGATAGAGTGGGCAGGAAAGCAGAGAGGGCCAAATTGTGTGGGGCATTTGAAGGGGTTCCAGGAGGCAGTGAGGACCAGCATGACTTTTCCCCGCTGGCACCTTTGCTGTGGCAGCAAAAGCTGGACGTTTGTCTTTTTTGCTGCGGAGGGCGCCAAAAGTGAAAAAAGGTGCTTTTGAGGATATAGTCGGCAGGAAAGCAGAGAGGGCCAAATTGTGTGGGGCATTTGAAGGGGTTCCAGGAGGCAGTGAGGACCAGCATGACTTTTCCCCGCTGGCCCCTTTGCTGTGGCAGCAAAAGCTGGACGTTTGTCTTTTTTGCTGCGGAGGGCGCCAAAAGTGAAAAAAGGTGCTTTTGAGGATATAGTTGGCAGGAAAGCAGAGAGGGCCAAATTGTGTGGGGCATTTGAAGGGGTTCCAGGAGGCAGTGAGGACCAGCATGACTTTTCCCCGCTGGCACCTTTGCTGTGGCAGCAAAAGCTGGACGTTTGTCTTTTTTGCTGCGGAGGGCGCCAAAAGTGAAAAAAGGTGCTTTTGAGGATATAGTCGGCAGGAAAGCAGAGAGGGCCAAATTGTGTGGGGCATTTGAAGGGGTTCCAGGAGGCAGTGAGGACCAGCATGACTTTTCCCCGCTGGCCCCTTTGCTGTGGCAGCAAAAGCTGGACGTTTGTCTTTTTTGCTGCGGAGGGCACCAAAAGTGAAAAAAAATGCTTTTGAAGATAGAGTGGGCAGGAAAGCAGAGAGGGCCAAATTGTGTGGGGCATTTGAAGGGGTTCCAGGAGGCAGTGAGGACCAGCATGACTTTTCCCGCTGGCACCTTTGCTGTGGCAGCAAAAGCTGGACGTTTGTCTTTTTTGCTGCGGAGGGCGCCAAAAGTGAAAAAAGGTGCTTTTGAGGATAGAGTGGGCAGGAAAGCAGAGAGGGCCAAATTGTGTGGGGCATTTGAAGGGGTTCCAGGAGGCAGTGAGGACCAGCATGACTTTTCCCCGCTGGCACCTTTGCTGTGGCAGCAAAAGCTGGACGTTTGTCTTTTTTGCTGCGGAGGGCGCCAAAAGTGAAAAAAGGTGCTTTTGAGGATAGAGTGGGCAGGAAAGCAGAGAGGGCCAAATTGTGTGGGGCATTTGAAGGGGTTCCAGGAGGCAGTGAGGACCAGCATGACTTTTCCCCGCTGGCACCTTTGCTGTGGCAGCAAAAGCTGGACGTTTGTCTTTTTTGCTGCGGAGGGCGCCAAAAGTGAAAAAAAGGTGCTTTTGAGGATAGAGTGGGCAGGAAAGCAGAGAGGGCCAAATTGTGTGGGGCATTTGAAGGGGTTCCAGGAGGCAGTGAGGACCAGCATGACTTTTCCCCGCTGGCACCTTTGCTGTGGCAGCAAAAGCTGGACGTTTGTCTTTTTTGCTGCGGAGGGCGCCAAAAGTGAAAAAAGGTGCTTTTGAGGATATAGTCGGCAGGAAAGCAGAGAGGGCCAAATTGTGTGGGGCATTTGAAGGGGTTCCAGGAGGCAGTGAGGACCAGCATGACTTTTCCCCGCTGGCCCCTTTGCTGTGGCAGCAAAAGCTGGACGTTTGTCTTTTTTGCTCCAGAGGGCGCCAAAAGTGAAAAAAGGTGCTTTTGAGGATATAGTTGGCAGGAAAGCAGAGAGGGCCAAATTGTGTGGGGCATTTGAAGGGGTTCCAGGAGGCAGTGAGGACCAGCATGACTTTTCCCCGCTGGCACCTTTGCTGTGGCAGCAAAAGCTGGACGTTTGTCTTTTTTGCTGCGGAGGGCGCCAAAAGTGAAAAAAGGTGCTTTTGAGGATAGAGTGGGCAGGAAAGCAGAGAGGGCCAAATTGTGTGGGGCATTTGAAGGGGTTCCAGGAGGCAGTGAGGACCAGCATGACTTTTCCCTGCTGGCACCTTTGCTGTGGCAGCAAAAGCTGGACGTTTGTCTTTTTTGCTGCGGAGCGCGCCAAAAGTGAAAAAAAGGTGTATTTGAGGATAGAGTGGGCAGGAAAGCAGAGAGGGCCAAATTGTGTGGGGCATTTGAAGGGGTTCCAGGAGGCAGTGAGGACCAGCATGACTTTTCCCCGCTGGCACCTTTGCTGTGGCAGCAAAAGCTGGACGTTTGTCTTTTTTGCTGCGGAGGGCGCCAAAAGTGAAAAAAGGTGCTTTTGAGGATATAGTCGGCAGGAAAGCAGAGAGGGTCAAATTGTGTGGGGCATTTGAAGGGGTTCCAGGAGGCAGTGAGGACCAGCATGACTTTTCCCCGCTGGCCCCTTTGCTGTGGCAGCAAAACCTGGACGTTTGTCTTTTTTGCTGCGGAGGGCACCAAAAGTGAAAAAAAATGCTTTTGAAGATAGAGTCAGCAGGAAAGCAGAGAGGGCCAAATTGTGTGGGGCATTTGAAGGGGTTCCAGGAGGCAGTGAGGACCAGCATGACTTTTCCCGCTGGCACCTTTGCTGTGGCAGCAAAAGCTGGACGTTTGTCTTTTTTGCTGCGGAGGGCGCCAAAAGTGAAAAAAGGTGCTTTTGAGGATAGAGTGGGCAGGAAAGCAGAGAGGGCCAAATTGTGTGGGGCATTTGAAGGGGTTCCAGGAGGCAGTGAGGACCAGCATGACTTTTCCCCGCTGGCACCTTTGCTGTGGCAGCAAAAGCTGGACGTTTGTCTTTTTTGCTGCGGAGGGCGCCAAAAGTGAAAAAAGGTGCTTTTGAGGATAGAGTGGGCAGGAAAGCAGAGAGGGCCAAATTGTGTGGGGCATTTGAAGGGGTTCCAGGAGGCAGTGAGGACCAGCATGACTTTTCCCCGCTGGCACCTTTGCTGTGGCAGCAAAAGCTGGACGTTTGTCTTTTTTGCTGCGGAGGGCGCCAAAAGTGAAAAAAGGTGCTTTTGAGGATAGAGTGGGCAGGAAAGCAGAGAGGGCCAAATTGTGTGGGGCATTTGAAGGGGTTCCAGGAGGCAGTGAGGACCAGCATGACTTTTCCCTGCTGGCACCTTTGCTGTGGCAGCAAAAGCTGGACGTTTGTCTTTTTTGCTGCGGAGGGTGCCAAAAGTGAAAAAAGGTGCTTTTGAGGATAGAGTGGGCAGGAAAGCAGAGAGGGCCAAATTGTGTGGGGCATTTGAAGGGGTTCCAGGAGGCAGTGAGGACCAGCATGACTTTTCCCCGCTGGCACCTTTGCTGTGGCAGCAAAAGCTGGACGTTTGTCTTTTTTGCTGCGGAGGGCGCCAAAAGTGAAAAAAGGTGCTTTTGAGGATATAGTCGGCAGGAAAGCAGAGAGGGCCAAATTGTGTGGGGCATTTGAAGGGGTTCCAGGAGGCAGTGAGGACCAGCATGACTTTTCCCCGCTGGCACCTTTGCTGTGGCAGCAAAAGCTGGACGTTTGTCTTTTTTGCTGCGGAGGGGGCCAAAAGTGAAAAAAGGTGCTTTTGAGGATAGAGTGGGCAGGAAAGCAGAGAGGGCCAAATTGTGTGGGGCATTTGAAGGGGTTCCAGGAGGCAGTGAGGACCAGCATGACTTTTCCCCGCTGGCACCTTTGCTGTGGCAGCAAAAGCTGGACGTTTGTCTTTTTTGCTGCGGAGGGCGCCAAAAGTGAAAAAAAGGTGCTTTTGAGGATAGAGTGGGCAGGAAAGCAGAGAGGGCCAAATTGTTTGGGGCATTTGAAGGGGTTCCAGGAGGCAGTGAGGACCAGCATGACTTTTCCCCGCTGGCACCTTTGCTGTGGCAGCAAAAGCTGGACGTTTGTCTTTTTTGCTGCGGAGGGCGCCAAAAGTGAAAAAAGGTGCTTTTGAGGATAGAGTGGGCAGGAAAGCAGAGAGGGCCAAATTGTGTGGGGCATTTGAAGGGGTTCCAGGAGGCAGTGAGGACCAGCATGACTTTTCCCCGCTGGCCCCTTTGCTGTGGCAGCAAAACCTGGACGTTTGTCTTTTTTGCTGCGGAGGGCGGCAAAAGTGAAAAAAAATGCTTTTGAAGATAGAGTCGGCAGGAAAGCAGAGAGGGCCAAATTGTGTGGGGCATTTGAAGGGGTTCCAGGAGGCAGTGAGGACCAGCATGACTTTTCCCGCTGGCACCTTTGCTGTGGCAGCAAAAGCTGGACGTTTGTCTTTTTTGCTGCGGAGGGCGCCAAAAGTGAAAAAAGGTGCTTTTGAGGATAGAGTGGGCAGGAAAGCAGAGAGGGCCAAATTGTGTGGGGCATTTGAAGGGGTTCCAGGAGGCAGTGAGGACCAGCATGACTTTTCCCCGCTGGCACCTTTGCTGTGGCAGCAAAAGCTGGACGTTTGTCTTTTTTGCTGCGGAGGGCGCCAAAAGTGAAAAAAGGTGCTTTTGAGGATAGAGTGGGCAGGAAAGCAGAGAGGGCCAAATTGTGTGGGGCATTTGAAGGGGTTCCAGGAGGCAGTGAGGACCAGCATGACTTTTCCCCGCTGGCACCTTTGCTGTGGCAGCAAAAGCTGGACGTTTGTCTTTTTTGCTGCGGAGGGCGCCAAAAGTGAAAAAAGGTGCTTTTGAGGATAGAGTGGGCAGGAAAGCAGAGAGGGCCAAATTGTGTGGGGCATTTGAAGGGGTTCCAGGAGGCAGTGAGGACCAGCATGACTTTTCCCCGCTGGCCCCTTTGCTGTGGCAGCAAAAGCTGGACGTTTGTCTTTTTTGCTGCGGAGGGCGCTAAAAGTGAAAAAAGGTGCTTTTGAGTATATAGTTGGCAGGAAAGCAGAGAGGGCCAAATTGTGTGGGGCATTTGAAGGGGTTCCAGGAGGCAGTGAGGACCAGCATGACTTTTCCCCGCTGGCACCTTTGCTGTGGCAGCAAAAGCTGGACGTTTGTCTTTTTTGCTGCGGAGGGCGCCAAAAGTGAAAAAAGGTGCTTTTGAGGATAGAGTGGGCAGGAAAGCAGAGAGGGCCAAATTGTGTGGGGCATTTGAAGGGGTTCCAGGAGGCAGTGAGGACCAGCATGACTTTTCCCTGCTGGCACCTTTGCTGTGGCAGCAAAAGCTGGACGTTTGTCTTTTTTGCTGCGGAGGGCGCCAAAAGTGAAAAAAAGGTGCTTTTGAGGATAGAGTGGGCAGGAAAGCAGAGAGGGCCAAATTGTGTGGGGCATTTGAAGGGGTTCCAGGAGGCAGTGAGGACCAGCATGACTTTTCCCCGCTGGCACCTTTGCTGTGGCAGCAAAAGCTGGACGTTTGTCTTTTTTGCTGCGGAGGGCGCCAAAAGTGAAAAAAAGGTGCTTTTGAGGATAGAGTGGGCAGGAAAGCAGAGAGGGCCAAATTGTGTGGGGCATTTGAAGGGGTTCCAGGAGGCAGTGAGGACCAGCATGACTTTTCCCCGCTGGCACCTTTGCTGTGGCAGCAAAACCTGGACGTTTGTCTTTTTTGCTGCGGAGGGCACCAAAAGTGAAAAAAAATGCTTTTGAAGATAGAGTCGGCAGGAAAGCAGAGAGGGCCAAATTGTGTGGGGCATTTGAAGGGGTTCCAGGAGGCAGTGAGGACCAGCATGACTTTTCCCGCTGGCACCTTTGCTGTGGCAGCAAAGCTGGACGTTTGTCTTTTTTGCTGCGGAGGGCGCCAAAAGTGAAAAAGGTGCTTTTGAGGATAGAGTGGGCAGGAAAGCAGAGAGGGCCAAATTGTGTGGGGCATTTGAAGGGGTTTCCAGGAGGCAGTGAGGACCAGCATGACTTTTCCCCGCTGGCACCTTTGCTGTGGCAGCAAAAGCTGGGACGTTTGTCTTTTTTGCTGCGGAGGGCGCCAAAAGTGAAAAAAGGTGCTTTTGAGTATAGAGTGGGCAGGAAAGCAGAGAGGGCCAAATTGTGTGGGGCATTTGAAGGGGTTCCAGGAGGCAGTGAGGACCAGCATGACTTTTCCCCGCTGGCACCTTTGCTGAGGCAGCAAAAGCTGGACGTTTGTCTTTTTTGATGCGGAGGGCGCCAAAAGTGAAAAAAGGTGCTTTTGAGGATAGAGTGGGCAGGAAAGCAGAGAGGGCCAAATTGTGTGGGGCATTTGAAGGGGTTCCAGGAGGCAGTGAGGACCAGCATGACTTTTCCCCGCTGGCCCCTTTGCTGTGGCAGCAAAACCTGGACGTTTGTCTTTTTTGCTGCGGAGGGCGCCAAAAGTGAAAAAAAGTGCTTTTCAGGATAGAGTGGGCAGGAAAGCAGAGAGGGCCAAATTGTGTGGGGCATTTGAAGGGGTTCCAGGAGGCAGTGAGG
Organism: Vanellus vanellus; assembly: GCF_965231255.1. Lineage (NCBI taxonomy): Eukaryota > Metazoa > Chordata > Aves > Charadriiformes > Charadriidae > Vanellus > Vanellus vanellus. The sequence continues at coordinate 81,834,051 of NC_138905.1, read as the reverse complement.
ACCAGCATGACTTTTCCCCGCTGGCACCTTTGCTGTGGCAGCAAAAGCTGGACGTTTGTGTTTTTTGCTGCGGAGGGCGCCAAAAGTGAAAAAAGGTGCTTTTGAGGATAGAGTCGGCAGGAAAAGCAGAGAGGGCCAAATTGTGTGGGGCATTTGAAGGGGTTCCAGGAGGCAGTGAGGACCAGCATGACTTTTCCCCGCTGGCACCTTTGCTGTGGCAGCAAAAGCTGGACGTTTGTCTTTTTTGCTGCGGAGGGCGCCAAAAGTGAAAAAAGGTGCTTTTGAGGATAGAGTGGGCAGGAAAGCAGAGAGGGCCAAATTGTGTGGGGCATTTGAAGGGGTTCCAGGAGGCAGTGAGGACCAGCATGACTTTTTCCCGCTGGCACCTTTGCTGTGGCAGCAAAAGCTGGACGTTTGTCTTTTTTGCTGCGGAGGGCGCCAAAAGTGAAAAAAGGTGCTTTTGAGGATAGAGTGGGCAGGAAAGCAGAGAGGGCCAAATTGTGTGAGGCATTTGAAGGGGTTCCAGGAGGCAGTGAGGACCAGCATGACTTTTCCCTGCTGGCCCCTTTGCTGTGGCAGCAAAAGCTGGACGTTTGTCTTTTTTGCTGCGGAGGGCGCCAAAAGTGAAAAAAAGGTGCTTTTGAGGATAGAGTGGGCAGGAAAGCAGAGAGGGCCAAATTGTGTGGGGCATTTGAAGGGGTTCCAGGAGGCAGTGAGGACCAGCATGACTTTTCCCCGCTGGCACCTTTGCTGTGGCAGCAAAAGCTGGACGTTTGTCTTTTTTGCTGCGGAGGGCGCCAAAAGTGAAAAAAGGTGCTTTTGAGGATAGAGTGGGTAGGAAAGCAGAGAGGGCCAAATTGTGTGGGGCATTTGAAGGGGTTCCAGGAGGCAGTGAGGACCAGCATGACTTTTCCCCGCTGGCACCTTTGCTGTGGCAGCAAAAGCTGGACGTTTGTCTTTTTTGCTGCGGAGGGCGCCAAAAGTGAAAAAAAGTGCTTTTGAGGATAGAGTGGGCAGGAAAGCAGAGAGGGCCAAATTGTGTGGGGCATTTGAAGGGGTTCCAGGAGGCAGTGAGGACCAGCGTGACTTTTCCCCGCTGGCCCCTTTGCTGTGGCAGCAAAAGCTGGACGTTTTGTCTTTTTTTGCTGAGGGCGCCAAAGTGAAAAAAGGTGCTTTTGAGGATAGAGTGGGCAGGAAAGCAGAGAGGGCCAAATTGTGTGTGGGGCATTTGAAGGGGTTCCAGGAGGCAGTGAGGACCAGCATGACTTTTCCCCGCTGGCCCCTTTGCTGTGGCAGCAAAAGCTGGACGTTTGTCTTTTTTGCTGCGGAGGGCGCCAAAAGTGAAAAAAGGTGCTTTTGAGCATAGAGTGGGCAGGAAAGCAGAGAGGGCCAAATTGTGTGGGGCATTTGAAGGGGTTCCAGGAGGCAGTGAGGACCAGCATGACTTTTCCCCGCTGGCCCCTTTGCTGTGGCAGCAAAACCTGGACGTTTGTCTTTTTTGCTGCGGAGGGCGCCAAAAGTGAAAAAAGGTGCTTTTGAGGATAGAGTGGGCAGGAAAGCAGAGAGGGCCAAATTGTGTGGGGCATTTGAAGGGGTTCCAGGAGGCAGTGAGGACCAGCATGACTTTTCCCTGCTGGCCCCTTTGCTGTGGCAGCAAAAGCTGGACGTTTGTCTTTTTTGCTGCGGAGGGCGCCAAAAGTGAAAAAAAGGTGCTTTTGAGGATAGAGTGGGCAGGAAAGCAGAGAGGGCCAAATTGTGTGGGGCATTTGAAGGGGTTCCAGGAGGCAGTGAGGACCAGCATGACGTTTCCCCGCTGGCACCTTTGCTGTGGCAGCAAAAGCTGGACGTTTGTCTTTTTTGCTGCGGAGGGCGCCAAAAGTGAAAAAAAGTGCTTTTGAGGATAGAGTGGGCAGGAAAGCAGAGAGGGCCAAATTGTGTGGGGCATTTGAAGGGGTTCCAGGAAGCAGTGAGGACCAGCGTGACTTTTCCCCGCTGGCCCCTTTGCTGTGGCAGCAAAAGCTGGACGTTTGTCTTTTTTGCTGCGGAGGGCGCCAAAAGTGAAAAAAGGTGCTTTTGAGGATAGAGTCGGCAGGAAAGCAGAGAGGGCCAAATTGTGTGGGGCATTTGAAGGGGTTCCAGGAGGCAGTGAGGACCAGCATGACTTTTCCCCGCTGGCACCTTTGCTGTGGCAGCAAAAGCTGGACGTTTGTCTTTTTTGCTGCGGAGGGCGCCAAAAGTGAAAAAAGGTGCTTTTGAGCATAGAGTGGGCAGGAAAGCAGAGAGGGCCAAATTGTGTGGGGCATTTGAAGGGGTTCCAGGAGGCAGTGAGGACCAGCATGACTTTTCCCCGCTGGCACCTTTGCTGAGGCAGCAAAAGCTGGACATTTGTCTTTTTTGCTGCGGAGGGCGTCAAAAGTGAAAAAAGGTGCTTTTGAGGATAGAGTGGGCAGGAAAGCAGAGAGGGCCAAATTGTGTGGGGCATTTGAAGGGGTTCCAGGAGGCAGTGAGGACCAGCATGACTTTTCCCCGCTGGCCCCTTTGCTGTGGCAGCAAAAGCTGGACGTTTGTCTTTTTTGCTGCGGAGGGCGCCAAAAGTGAAAAAAGGTGCTTTTGAGGATAGAGTCGGCAGGAAAGCAGAGAGGGCCAAATTGTGTGGGGCATTTGAAGGGGTTCCAGGAGGCAGTGAGGACCAGCATGACTTTTCCCCGCTGGCACCTTTGCTGTGGCAGCGAAAGCTGGACGTTTGTCTTTTTTGCTGCGGAGGGCGCCAAAAGTGAAAAAAGGTGCTTTTGAGGATAGAGTGGGCAGGAAAGCAGAGAGGGCCAAATTGTGTGGGGCATTTGAAGGGGTCCCAGGAGGCAGTGAGGACCAGCATGACTTTTCCCCGCTGGCACCTTTGCTGTGGCAGCAAAAGCTGGACGTTTGTCTTTTTTGCTGCGGAGGGCGCCAAAAGTGAAAAAAGGTGCTTTTCAGGATAGAGTCGGCAGGAAAACAGAGAGGGTAAAATTGAGTGGGCCATTTGAAGGGTTTCCAGGAGGCAGTGAGGACCAGCATGACTTTTCCCTGCTGGCACCTTTGCTGTGGCAGCAAAAGCTGGACGTTTGTCTTTTTTGCTGTGGAGGGCGCCAAATGTGAAAAAAGGTGCTTTTGAGCATAGACTCAGCAGGAAAGCAGAGAGGGCCAAATTGTGTGGGGCATTTGAAGGGGTTCCAGGAGGCAGTGAGGACCAGCATGACTTTTCCCCGCTGGCCCCTTTGCTGTGGCAGCAAAAGCTGGACGTTTGTCTTTTTTGCTGCGGAGGGCGCCAAAAGTGAAAAAAGGTGCTTTTGAGGATATAGTTGGCAGGAAAGCAGAGAGGGCCAAATTGTCTGGGGCATTTGAAGGGGTTCCAGGAGGCAGTGAGGACCAGCATGACTTTTCCCCGCTGGCACCTTTGCTGTGGCAGCAAAAGCTGGACGTTTGTCTTTTTTGCTGCGGAGGGCGCCAAAAGTGAAAAAAGGTGCTTTTGAGGATAGAGTGGGCAGGAAAGCAGAGAGGGCCAAATTGTGTGGGGCATTTGAAGGGGTTCCAGGAGGCAGTGAGGACCAGCATGACTTTTCCCCGCTGGCACCTTTGCTGTGGCAGCAAAACCTGGACGTTTGTCTTTTTTGCTGCGGAGGGCGCCAAAAGTGAAAAAAGGTGCTTTTGAGGATAGAGTGGGCAGGAAAGCAGAGAGGGCCAAATTGTGTGGGGCATTTGAAGGGGTTCCAGGAGGCAGTGAGGACCAGCATGACTTTTCCCTGCTGGCCCCTTTGCTGTGGCAGCAAAAGCTGGACGTTTGTCTTTTTTGCTGCGGAGGGCGCCAAAAGTGAAAAAAAGGTGCTTTTGAGGATAGAGTGGGCAGGAAAGCAGAGAGGGCCAAATTGTGTGGGGCATTTGAAGGGGTTCCAGGAGGCAGTGAGGACCAGCATGACGTTTCCCCGCTGGCACCTTTGCTGTGGCAGCAAAAGCTGGACGTTTGTCTTTTTTGCTGCGGAGGGCGCCAAAAGTGAAAAAAGGTGCTTTTGAGGATAGAGTGGGCAGGAAAGCAGAGAGGGCCAAATTGTGTGGGGCATTTGAAGGGGTTCCAGGAGGCAGTGAGGACCAGCATGACTTTTCCCCGCTGGCACCTTTGCTGTGGCAGCAAAAGCTGGACGTTTGTCTTTTTTTGCTGCGGAGGGCGCCAAAAGTGAAAAAAAGTGCTTTTGAGGATAGAGTGGGCAGGAAAGCAGAGAGGGCCAAATTGTGTGGGGCATTTGAAGGGGTTCCAGGAAGCAGTGAGGACCAGCGTGACTTTTCCCCGCTGGCCCCTTTGCTGTGGCAGCAAAAGCTGGACGTTTGTCTTTTTTGCTGCGGAGGGCGCCAAAAGTGAAAAAAGGTGCTTTTGAGGATAGAGTCGGCAGGAAAGCAGAGAGGGCCAAATTGTGTGGGGCATTTGAAGGGGTTCCAGGAGGCAGTGAGGACCAGCATGACTTTTCCCCGCTGGCACCTTTGCTGTGGCAGCAAAAGCTGGACGTTTGTCTTTTTTGCTGCGGAGGGCGCCAAAAGTGAAAAAAGGTGCTTTTGAGCATAGAGTGGGCAGGAAAGCAGAGAGGGCCAAATTGTGTGGGGCATTTGAAGGGGTTCCAGGAGGCAGTGAGGACCAGCATGACTTTTCCCCGCTGGCACCTTTGCTGAGGCAGCAAAAGCTGGACATTTGTCTTTTTTGCTGCGGAGGGCGTCAAAAGTGAAAAAAGGTGCTTTTGAGGATAGAGTGGGCAGGAAAGCAGAGAGGGCCAAATTGTGTGGGGCATTTGAAGGGGTTCCAGGAGGCAGTGAGGACCAGCATGACTTTTCCCCGCTGGCCCCTTTGCTGTGGCAGCTAAAGCTGGACGTTTGTCTTTTTTGCTGCGGAGGGCGCCAAAAGTGAAAAAAGGTGCTTTTGAGGATAGAGTCGGCAGGAAAGCAGAGAGGGCCAAATTGTGTGGGGCATTTGAAGGGGTTCCAGGAGGCAGTGAGGACCAGCATGACTTTTCCCCGCTGGCACCTTTGCTGTGGCAGCGAAAGCTGGACGTTTGTCTTTTTTGCTGCGGAGGGCGCCAAAAGTGAAAAAAGGTGCTTTTGAGGATAGAGTGGGCAGGAAAGCAGAGAGGGCCAAATTGTGTGGGGCATTTGAAGGGGTTCCAGGAGGCAGTGAGGACCAGCATGACTTTTCCCCGCTGGCACCTTTGCTGAGGCAGCAAAAGCTGGACGTTTGTCTTTTTTGCTGCGGAGGGCGTCAAAAGTGAAAAAAGGTGCTTTTGAGGATAGAGTGGGCAGGAAAGCAGAGAGGGCCAAATTGTGTGGGGCATTTGAAGGGGTTCCAGGAGGCAGTGAGGACCAGCATGACTTTTCCCCGCTGGCACCTTTGCTGTGGCAGCAAAAGCTGGACGTTTGTCTTTTTTGCTGCGGAGGGCGCCAAAAGTGAAAAAAGGTGCTTTTCAGGATAGAGTCGGCAGGAAAACAGAGAGGGTAAAATTGAGTGGGCCATTTGAAGGGTTTCCAGGAGGCAGTGAGGACCAGCATGACTTTTCCCTGCTGGCACCTTTGCTGTGGCAGCAAAAGCTGGACGTTTGTCTTTTTTGCTGTGGAGGGCGCCAAATGTGAAAAAAGGTGCTTTTGAGCATAGACTCAGCAGGAAAGCAGAGAGGGCCAAATTGTGTGGGGCATTTGAAGGGGTTCCAGGAGGCAGTGAGGACCAGCATGACTTTTCCCCGCTGGCCCCTTTGCTGTGGCAGCAAAAGCTGGACGTTTGTCTTTTTTGCTGCGGAGGGCGCCAAAAGTGAAAAAAGGTGCTTTTGAGGATATAGTTGGCAGGAAAGCAGAGAGGGCCAAATTGTGTGGGGCATTTGAAGGGGTTCCAGGAGGCAGTGAGGACCAGCATGACTTTTCCCCGCTGGCACCTTTGCTGTGGCAGCAAAAGCTGGACGTTTGTCTTTTTTGCTGCGGAGGGCGCCAAAAGTGAAAAAAGGTGCTTTTGAGGATAGAGTGGGCAGGAAAGCAGAGAGGGCCAAATTGTGTGGGGCATTTGAAGGGGTTCCAGGAGGCAGTGAGGACCAGCATGACTTTTCCCCGCTGGCACCTTTGCTGTGGCAGCAAAAGCTGGACGTTTGTCTTTTTTGCTGCGGAGGGCGCCAAAAGTGAAAAAAGGTGCTTTTGAGGATAGAGTGGGCAGGAAAGCAGAGAGGGCCAAATTGTGTGGGGCATTTGAAGGGGTTCCAGGAGGCAGTGAGGACCAGCATGACTTTTCCCCGCTGGCCCCTTTGCTGTGGCAGCAAAAGCTGGACGTTTGTCTTTTTTGCTGCGGAGGGCGCCAAAAGTGAAAAAAGGTGCTTTTGAGGATAGAGTGGGCAGGAAAGCAGAGAGGGCCAAATTGTGTGGGGCATTTGAAGGGGTTCCAGGAGGCAGTGAGGACCAGCATGACTTTTCCCCGCTGGCACCTTTGCTGTGGCAGCAAAAGCTGGACGTTTGTCTTTTTTGCTGCGGAGGGCGCCAAAAGTGAAAAAAGGTGCTTTTGAGGATAGAGTGGGCAGGAAAGCAGAGAGGGCCAAATTGTGTGGGGCATTTGAAGGGGTTCCAGGAGGCAGTGAGGACCAGCATGACTTTTCCCTGCTGGCCCCTTTGCTGTGGCAGCAAAAGCTGGACGTTTGTCTTTTTTGCTGCGGAGGGCGCCAAAAGTGAAAAAAAGTGCTTTTGAGGATAGAGTGGGCAGGAAAGCAGAGAGGGCCAAATTGTGTGGGGCATTTGAAGGGGTTCCAGGAGGCAGTGAGGACCAGCATCACTTTTCCCCGCTGGCACCTTTGCTGTGGCAGCAAAAGCTGGACGTTTGTCTTTTTTGCTGCGGAGGGCGCCAAAAGTGAAAAAAGGTGCTTTTGAGGATAGAGTGGGTAGGAAAGCAGAGAGGGCCAAATTGTGTGGGGCATTTGAAGGGGTTCCAGGAGGCAGTGAGGACCAGCGTGACTTTTCCCCGCTGGCACCTTTGCTGTGGCAGCAAAAGCTGGACGTTTGTCTTTTTTGCTGCGGAGGGCGCCAAAAGTGAAAAAAAGTGCTTTTGAGGATAGAGTGGGCAGGAAAGCAGAGAGGGCCAAATTGTGTGGGGCATTTGAAGGGGTTCCAGGAGGCAGTGAGGACCAGCGTGACTTTTCCCCGCTGGCACCTTTGCTGTGGCAGCAAAAGCTGGACGTTTGTCTTTTTTGCTGCGGAGGGCGCCAAAAGTGAAAAAATGTGCTTTTGAGGATAGAGTCGGCAGGAAAGCAGAGAGGGCCAAATTGTGTGGGGCATTTGAAGGGGTTCCAGGAGGCAGTGAGGACCAGCATGACTTTTCCCCGCTGGCCCCTTTGCTGTGGCAGCAAAAGCTGGACGTTTGTCTTTTTTGCTGCGGAGGGCGCCAAAAGTGAAAAAAGGTGCTTTTGAGGCTAGAGTCGGCAGGAAAGCAGAGAGGGCCAAATTGTGTGGGGCATTTGAAGGGGTTCCAGGAGGCAGTGAGGACCAGCATGACTTTTCCCCGCTGGCCCCTTTGCTGTGGCAGCAAAAGCTGGACGTTTGTCTTTTTTGCTGCGGAGGGCGCCAAAAGTGAAAAAAGGTGCTTTTGAGGATAGAGTGGGCAGGAAAGCAGAGAGGGCCAAATTGTGTGGGGCATTTGAAGGGGTTCCAGGAGGCAGTGAGGACCAGCATGACTTTTCCCCGCTGGCACCTTTGCTGTGGCAGCAAAAGCTGGACGTTTGTCTTTTTTGCTGCGGAGGGCGCCAAAAGTGAAAAAAGGTGCTTTTGAGGATAGAGTGGGCAGGAAAGCAGAGAGGGCCAAATTGTGTGGGGCATTTGAAGGGGTTCCAGGAGGCAGTGAGGACCAGCATGACTTTTCCCCGCTGGCACCTTTGCTGAGGCATCAAAAGCTGGACGTTTGTCTTTTTTGCTCCGGAGGGCGTCAAAAGTGAAAAAAGGTGCTTTTGAGGATAGAGTGGGCAGGAAAGCAGAGAGGGCCAAATTGTGTGGGGCATTTGAAGGGGTTCCAGGAGGCAGTGAGGACCAGCATGACTTTTCCCCGCTGGCACCTTTGCTGTGGCAGCAAAAGCTGGACGTTTGTCTTTTTTGCTGCGGAGGGCGCCAAAAGTGAAAAAAGGTGCTTTTCAGGATAGAGTCGGCAGGAAAACAGAGAGGGTAAAATTGAGTGGGCCATTTGAAGGGTTTCCAGGAGGCAGTGAGGACCAGCATGACTTTTCCCTGCTGGCACCTTTGCTGTGGCAGCAAAAGCTGGACGTTTGTCTTTTTTGCTGTGGAGGGCGCCAAATGTGAAAAAAGGTGCTTTTGAGCATAGACTCAGCAGGAAAGCAGAGAGGGCCAAATTGTGTGGGGCATTTGAAGGGGTTCCAGGAGGCAGTGAGGACCAGCATGACTTTTTCCCGCTGGCCCCTTTGCTGTGGCAGCAAAAGCTGGACGTTTGTCTTTTTTGCTGCGGAGGGCGCCAAAAGTGAAAAAAGGTGCTTTTGAGGATAGAGTGGGCAGGAAAGCAGAGAGGGCCAAATTGTGTGGGGCATTTGAAGGGGTTCCAGGAGGCAGTGAGGACCAGCATGACTTTTCCCTGCTGGCCCCTTTGCTGTGGCAGCAAAAGCTGGACGTTTGTCTTTTTTGCTGCGGAGGGCGCCAAAAGTGAAAAAAAGGTGCTTTTGAGGATAGAGTGGGCAGGAAAGCAGAGAGGGCCAAATTGTGTGGGGCATTTGAAGGGGTTCCAGGAGGCAGTGAGGACCAGCATGACTTTTCCCCGCTGGCACCTTTGCTGTGGCAGCAAAAGCTGGACGTTTGTCTTTTTTGCTACGGAGGGCGCCAAAAGTGAAAAAAGGTGCTTTTGAGGATAGAGTGGGCAGGAAAGCAGAGAGGGCCAAATTGTGTGGGGCATTTGAAGGGGTTCCAGGAGGCAGTGAGGACCAGCATGACTTTTCCCCGCTGGCACCTTTGCTGTGGCAGCAAAAGCTGGACGTTTGTCTTTTTTGCTGCGGAGGGCGCCAAAAGTGAAAAAAGGTGCTTTTGAGGATAGAGTGGGCAGGAAAGCAGAGAGGGCCAAATTGTGTGGGGCATTTGAAGGGGTTCCAGGAGGCAGTGAGGACCAGCATGACTTTTCCCCGCTGGCACCTTTGCTGTGGCAGCAAAAGCTGGACGTTTGTCTTTTTTGCTGCGGAGGGCGCCAAAAGTGAAAAAAGGTGCTTTTGAGGATAGAGTGGGCAGGAAAGCAGAGAGGGCCAAATTGTGTGGGGCATTTGAAGGGGTTCCAGGAGGCAGTGAGGACCAGCATGACTTTTCCCCGCTGGCACCTTTGCTGTGGCAGCAAAAGCTGGACGTTTGTCTTTTTTGCTGCGGAGGGCGCCAAAAGTGAAAAAAGGTGCTTTTGAGGATAGAGTGGGCAGGAAATCAGAGAGGGCCAAATTGTGTGGGGCATTTGAAGGGGTTCCCGGAGGCAGTGAGGACCAGCATGACTTTTCCCCGCTGGCACCTTTGCTGTGGCAGCAAAAGCTGGACGTTTGTCTTTTTTGCTGCGGAGGGCGCCAAAAGTGAAAAAAGGTGCTTTTGAGGATAGAGTGGGCAGGAAAGCAGAGAGGGCCAAATTGTGTGGGGCATTTGAAGGGTTTCCAGGAGGCAGTGAGGACCAGCATGACTTTTCCCCGCTGGCACCTTTGCTGTGGCAGCAAAAGCTGGACGTTTGTCTTTTTTGCTGCGGAGGGCGCCAAAAGTGAAAAAATGTGCTTTTGAGGATAGAGTGGGCAGGAAAGCAGAGAGGGCCAAATTGTGTGGGGCATTTGAAGGGGTTCCAGGAGGCAGTGAGGACCAGCATGACTTTTCCCCGCTGGCACCTTTGCTGTGGCAGCAAAAGCTGGACGTTTGTCTTTTTTGCTGCGGAGGGCGCCAAAAGTGAAAAAAGGTGCTTTTGAGGACAGAGTGGGCAGGAAAGCAGAGAGGGCCAAATTGTCTGGGGCATTTGAAGGGGTTCCAGGAGGCAGTGAGGACCAGCATGACTTTTCCCTGCTGGCCCCTTTGCTGTGGCAGCAAAAGCTGGACGTTTGTCTTTTTTGCTGCGGAGGGCGCCAAAAGTGAAAAAAAGGTGCTTTTGAGGATAGAGTGGGCAGGAAAGCAGAGAGGGCCAAATTGTGTGGGGCATTTGAAGGGGTTCCAGGAGGCAGTGAGGACCAGCGTGACTTTTCCCCGCTGGCACCTTTGCTGTGGCAGCAAAAGCTGGACGTTTGTCTTTTTTGCTGCGGAGGGCGCCAAAAGTGAAAAAATGTGCTTTTGAGGATAGAGTCGGCAGGAAAGCAGAGAGGGCCAAATTGTGTAGGGCATTTGAAGGGGTTCCAGGAGGCAGTGAGGACCAGCATGACTTTTCCCCGCTGGCCCCTTTGCTGTGGCAGCAAAAGCTGGACGTTTGTCTTTTTTGCTGCGGAGGGCGCCAAATGTGAAAAAAGGTGCTTTTGAGGATAGAGTGGGCAGGAAAGCAGAGAGGGCCAAATTGTGTGGGGCATTTGAAGGGGTTCCAGGAGGCAGTGAGGACCAGCATGACTTTTCCCCGTTGGCCCCTTTGCTGTGGCAGCAAAAGCTGGACGTTTGTCTTTTTTGCTGCGGAGGGCGCCAAAAGTGAAAAAAGGTGCTTTTGAGGATAGAGTGGGCAGGAAAGCAGAGAGGGCCAAATTGTGTGGGGCATTTGAAGGGGTTCCAGGAGGCAGTGAGGACCAGCATGACTTTTCCCCGCTGGCACCTTTGCTGTGGCAGCAAAAGCTGGACGTTTGTCTTTTTTGCTGCGGAGGGCGCCAAAAGTGAAAAAAGGTGCTTTTGAGGATAGAGTGGGCAGGAAAGCAGAGAGGGCCAAATTGTGTGGGGCATTTGAAGGGGTTCCAGGAGGCAGTGAGGACCAGCATGACTTTTCCCCGCTGGCACCTTTGCTGAGGCAGCAAAAGCTGGACGTTTGTCTTTTTTGCTGCGGAGGGCGTCAAAAGTGAAAAAAGGTGCTTTTGAGGATAGAGTGGGCAGGAAAGCAGAGAGGGCCAAATTGTGTGGGGCATTTGAAGGGGTTCCAGGAGGCAGTGAGGACCAGCATGACTTTTCCCCGCTGGCACCTTTGCTGTGGCAGCAAAAGCTGGACGTTTGTCTTTTTTGCTGCGGAGGGCGCCAAAAGTGAAAAAAGGTGCTTTTCAGGATAGAGTCGGCAGGAAAACAGAGAGGGTACAATTGAGTGGGCGATTTGAAGGGGTTCCAGGAGGCAGTGAGGACCAGCATGACTTTTCCCTGCTGGCACCTTTGCTGTGGCAGCAAAAGCTGGACGTTTGTCTTTTTTGCTGTGGAGGGCGCCAAATGTGAAAAAAGGTGCTTTTGAGCATAGACTCAGCAGGAAAGCAGAGAGGGCCAAATTGTGTGGGGCATTTGAAGGGGTTCCAGGAGGCAGTGAGGACCAGCATGACTATTTCCCGCTGGCACCTTTGCTGTGGCAGCAAAAGCTGGACGTTTGTCTTTTTTGCTGCGGAGGGCGCCAAAAGTGAAAAAAGGTGCTTTTGAGGATAGAGTGGGCAGGAAAGCAGAGAGGGCCAAATTGTGTGGGGCATTTGAAGGGGTTCCAGGAGGCAGTGAGGACCAGCATGACTTTTCCCTGCTGGCCCCTTTGCTGTGGCAGCAAAAGCTGGACGTTTGTCTTTTTTGCTGCGGAGGGCGCCAAAAGTGAAAAAAAGGTGCTTTTGAGGATAGAGTGGGCAGGAAAGCAGAGAGGGCCAAATTGTGTGGGGCATTTGAAGGGTTTCCAGGAGGCAGTGAGGACCAGCATGACTTTTCCCCGCTGGCACCTTTGCTGTGGCAGCAAAAGCTGGACGTTTGTCTTTTTTGCTGCGGAGGGCGCCAAAAGTGAAAAAATGTGCTTTTGAGGATAGAGTGGGCAGGAAAGCAGAGAGGGCCAAATTGTGTGGGGCATTTGAAGGGGTTCCAGGAGGCAGTGAGGACCAGCATGACTTTTCCCCGCTGGCACCTTTGCTGTGGCAGCAAAAGCTGGACGTTTGTCTTTTTTGCTGCGGAGGGCGCCAAAAGTGAAAAAAGGTGCTTTTGAGGACAGAGTGGGCAGGAAAGCAGAGAGGGCCAAATTGTGTGGGGCATTTGAAGGGGTTCCAGGAGGCAGTGAGGACCAGCATGACTTTTCCCTGCTGGCCCCTTTGCTGTGGCAGCAAAAGCTGGACGTTTGTCTTTTTTGCTGCGGAGGGCGCCAAAAGTGAAAAAAAGGTGCTTTTGAGGATAGAGTCGGAATGAAAGCAGAGAGGGCCAAATTGTGTGGGGCATTTGAAGGGGTTCCAGGAGGCAGTGAGGACCAGCATGACTTTTCCCCGCTGGCACCTTTGCTGTGGCAGCAAAAGCTGGACGTTTGTCTTTTTTGCTGCGGAGGGCGCCAAAAGTGAAAAAAGGTGCTTTTGAGGATAGAGTCGGCAGGAAAGCAGAGAGGGCCAAATTGTGTGGGGCATTTGAAGGGGTTCCAGGAGGCAGTGAGGACCAGCATGACTTTTCCCCGCTGGCACCTTTGCTGAGGCAGCAAAAGCTGGACGTTTGTCTTTTTTGCTGCGGAGGGCGTCAAAAGTGAAAAAAGGTGCTTTTGAGGATAGAGTGGGCAGGAAAGCAGAGAGGGCCAAATTGTGTGGGGCATTTGAAGGGGTTCCAGGAGGCAGTGAGGACCAGCATGACTTTTCCCCGCTGGCACCTTTGCTGTGGCAGCAAAAGCTGGACGTTTGTCTTTTTTGCTGCGGAGGGCGCCAAAAGTGAAAAAAGGTGCTTTTCAGGATAGAGTCGGCAGGAAAACAGAGAGGGTAAAATTGAGTGGGCCATTTGAAGGGGTTCCAGGAGGCAGTGAGGACCAGCATGACTTTTCCCTGCTGGCACCTTTGCTGTGGCAGCAAAAGCTGGACGTTTGTCTTTTTTGCTGTGGAGGGCGCCAAATGTGAAAAAAGGTTCTTTTGAGCATAGACTCAGCAGGAAAGCAGAGAGGGCCAAATTGTGTGGGGCATTTGAAGGGGTTCCAGGAGGCAGTGAGGACCAGCATCACTTTTCCCCGCTGGCACCTTTGCTGTGGCAGCAAAAGCTGGACGTTTGTCTTTTTTGCTGCGGAGGGCGCCAAAAGTGAAAAAAGGTGCTTTTGAGGATAGAGTGGGCAGGAAAGCAGAGAGGGCCAAATTGTGTGGGGCATTTGAAGGGGTTCCAGGAGGCAGTGAGGACCAGCATGACTTTTCCCCGCTGGCACCTTTGCTGTGGCAGCAAAAGCTGGACGTTTGTCTTTTTTGCTGCGGAGGGCGCCAAAAGTGAAAAAAGGTGCTTTTGAGGATAGAGTGGGCAGGAAAGCAGAGAGGGCCAAATTGTGTGGGGCATTTGAAGGGGTTCCAGGAGGCAGTGAGGACCAGCATGACTTTTCCCTGCTGGCACCTTTGCTGTGGCAGCAAAAGCTGGACGTTTGTCTTTTTTGCTGCGGAGGGCGCCAAAAGTGAAAAAAGGTGCTTTTGAGGATAGAGTGGGCAGGAAAGCAGAGAGGGCCAAATTGTCTGGGGCATTTGAAGGGGTTCCAGGAGGCAGTGAGGACCAGCATGACTTTTCCCCGCTGGCACCTTTGCTGTGGCAGCAAAAGCTGGACGTTTGTCTTTTTTGCTGCGGAGGGCGCCAAAAGTGAAAAAAGGTGCTTTTGAGGATAGAGTGGGCAGGAAAGCAGAGAGGGCCAAATTGTGTGGGGCATTTGAAGGGGTTCCAGGAGGCAGTGAGGACCAGCATGACTTTTCCCCGCTGGCACCTTTGCTGTGGCAGCAAAAGCTGGACGTTTGTCTTTTTTGCTGCGGAGGGCGCCAAAAGTGAAAAAAGGTGCTTTTGAGGATAGAGTGGGCAGGAAAGCAGAGAGGGCCAAATTGTGTGGGGCATTTGAAGGGGTTCCAGGAGGCAGTGAGGACCAGCATGACTTTTCCCCGCTGGCACCTTTGCTGTGGCAGCAAAAGCTGGACGTTTGTCTTTTTTGCTGCGGAGGGCGCCAAAAGTGAAAAAAGGTGCTTTTGAGGATAGAGTGGGCAGGAAAGCAGAGAGGGCCAAATTGTGTGGGGCATTTGAAGGGGTTCCCGGAGGCAGTGAGGACCAGCATGACTTTTCCCCGCTGGCACCTTTGCTGTGGCAGCAAAAGCTGGACGTTTGTCTTTTTTGCTGCGGAGGGCGCCAAAAGTGAAAAAAGGTGCTTTTGAGGATAGAGTGGGCAGGAAAGCAGAGAGGGCCAAATTGTGTGGGGCATTTGAAGGGGTTCCAGGAGGCAGTGAGGACCAGCATCACTTTTCCCCGCTGGCACCTTTGCTGTGGCAGCAAAAGCTGGACGTTTGTCTTTTTTTGCTGCGGAGGGCGCCAAAAGTGAAAAAAGGTGCTTTTGAGGATAGAGTGGGCAGGAAAGCAGAGAGGGCCAAATTGTGTGGGGCATTTGAAGGGGTTCCAGGAGGCAGTGAGGACCAGCATGACTTTTCCCCGCTGGCACCTTTGCTGTGGCAGCAAAAGCTGGACGTTTGTCTTTTTTGCTGCGGAGGGCGCCAAAAGTGAAAAAAGGTGCTTTTGAGGATAGAGTGGGCAGGAAAGCAGAGAGGGCCAAATTGTGTGGGGCATTTGAAGGGGTTCCAGGAGGCAGTGAGGACCAGCATGACTTTTCCCCGCTGGCACCTTTGCTGTGGCAGCAAAAGCTGGACGTTTGTCTTTTTTGCTGCGGAGGGCGCCAAATGTGAAAAAAGGTGCTTTTGAGCATAGACTCAGCAGGAAAGCAGAGAGGGCCAAATTGTGTGGGGCATTTGAAGGGGTTCCAGGAGGCAGTGAGGACCAGCATGACTTTTCCCCGCTGGCACCTTTGCTGTGGCAGCAAAAGCTGGACGTTTGTCTTTTTTGCTGCGGAGGGCGCCAAAAGTGAAAAAAGGTGCTTTTGAGGACAGAGTGGGCAGGAAAGCAGAGAGGGCCAAATTGTCTGGGGCATTTGAAGGGGTTCCAGGAGGCAGTGAGGACCAGCATGACTTTTCCCTGCTGGCCCCTTTGCTGTGGCAGCAAAAGCTGGACGTTTGTCTTTTTTGCTGCGGAGGGCTCCAAAAGTGAAAAAAAGGTGCTTTTGAGGATAGAGTGGGCAGGAAAGCAGAGAGGGCCAAATTGTGTGGGGCATTTGAAGGGGTTCCAGGAGGCAGTGAGGACCAGCATGACTTTTCCCCGCTGGCACCTTTGCTGTGGCAGCAAAAGCTGGACGTTTGTCTTTTTTGCTGTGGAGGGCGCCAAATGTGAAAAAAAGTGCTTTTGAGCATAGACTCAGCAGGACAGCAGAGAGGGCCAAATTGTGTGGGGCATTTGAAGGGGTTCCAGGAGGCAGTGAGGACCAGCATGACTTTTCCCCGCTGGCACCTTTGCTGTGGCAGCAAAAGCTGGACGTTTGTCTTTTTTGCTGCGGAGGGCGCCAAAAGTGAAAAAAGGTGCTTTTGAGGATAGAGTGGGCAGGAAAGCAGAGAGGGCCAAATTGTGTGGGGCATTTGAAGGGGTTCCAGGAGGCAGTGAGGACCAGCATGACTTTTCCCTGCTGGCCCCTTTGCTGTGGCAGCAAAAGCTGGACGTTTGTCTTTTTTGCTGCGGAGGGCGCCAAAAGTGAAAAAAAGGTGCTTTTGAGGATAGAGTGGGCAGGAAAGCAGAGAGGGCCAAATTGTGTGGGGCATTTGAAGGGGTTCCAGGAGGCAGTGAGGACCAGCATGACTTTTCCCCGCTGGCACCTTTGCTGTGGCAGCAAAAGCTGGACGTTTGTCTTTTTTGCTACGGAGGGCGCCAAAAGTGAAAAAAGGTGCTTTTCAGGATAGCGTGGGCAGGAAAGCAGAGAGGGCCAAATTGTGTGGGGCATTTGAAGGGGTTCCAGGAGGCAGTGAGGACCAGCATGACTTTTCCCCGCTGGCCCCTTTGCTGTGGCAGCAAAAGCTGGACGTTTGTCTTTTTTGCTGCGGAGGGCGCCAAAAGTGAAAAAAGGTGCTTTTGAGGATAGAGTCGGCAGGAAAGCAGAGAGGGCCAAATTGTGTGGGGCATTTGAAGGGGTTCCAGGAGGCAGTGAGGACCAGCATGACTTTTCCCCGCTGGCACCTTTGCTGTGGCAGCAAAAGCTGGACGTTTGTCTTTTTTGCTGCGGAGGGCGCCAAAAGTGAAAAAAGGTGCTTTTGAGGATAGAGTGGGCAGGAAAGCAGAGAGGGCCAAATTGTGTGGGGCATTTGAAGGGGTTCCAGGAGGCAGTGAGGACCAGCATGACTTTTCCCCGCTGGCACCTTTGCTGTGGCAGCAAAAGCTGGACGTTTGTCTTTTTTGCTGCGGAGGGCGCCAAAAGTGAAAAAAGGTGCTTTTGAGGATAGAGTCGGCAGGAAAGCAGAGAGGGCCAAATTGTGTGGGGCATTTGAAGGGGTTCCAGGAGGCAGTGAGGACCAGCATGACTTTTCCCCGCTGGCACCTTTGCTGTGGCAGCAAAAGCTGGACGTTTGTCTTTTTTGCTGCGGAGGGCGCCAAAAGTGAAAAAAGGTGCTTTTGAGGATAGAGTGGGCAGGAAAGCAGAGAGGGCCAAATTGTGTGGGGCATTTGAAGGGGTTCCAGGAGGCAGTGAGGACCAGCATGACTTTTCCCCGCTGGCACCTTTGCTGTGGCAGCAAAAGCTGGACGTTTGTCTTTTTTGCTGCGGAGGGCGCCAAAAGTGAAAAAATGTGCTTTTGAGGATAGAGTGGGCAGGAAAGCAGAGAGGGCCAAATTGTGTGGGGCATTTGAAGGGGTTCCAGGAGGCAGTGAGGACCAGCATGACTTTTCCCCGCTGGCACCTTTGCTGTGGCAGCAAAAGCTGGACGTTTGTCTTTTTTGCTGCGGAGGGCGCCAAAAGTGAAAAAAAGGTGCTTTTGAGGATAGAGTGGGCAGGAAAGCAGAGAGGGCCAAATTGTGTGGGGCATTTGAAGGGGTTCCAGGAGGCAGTGAGGACCAGCATGACTTTTCCCTGCTGGCACCTTTGCTGTGGCAGCAAAAGCTGGACGTTTGTCTTTTTTGCTGCGGAGGGCGCCAAATGTGAAAAAAGGTGCTTTTGAGCATAGACTCAGCAGGAAAGCAGAGAGGGCCAAATTGTGTGGGGCATTTGAAGGGGTTCCAGGAGGCAGTGAGGACCAGCATGACTTTTCCCCGCTGGCACCTTTGCTGTGGCAGCAAAAGCTGGACGTTTGTCTTTTTTGCTGCGGAGGGCGCCAAAAGTGAAAAAAGGTGCTTTTGAGGACAGAGTGGGCAGGAAAGCAGAGAGGGCCAAATTGTCTGGGGCATTTGAAGGGGTTCCAGGAGGCAGTGAGGACCAGCATGACTTTTCCCCGCTGGCACCTTTGCTGTGGCAGCAAAAGCTGGACGTTTGTCTTTTTTGCTGCGGAGGGCGCCAAAAGTGAAAAAAGGTGCTTTTGAGGATAGAGTGGGCAGGAAAGCAGAGAGGGCCAAATTGTGTGGGGCATTTGAAGGGGTTCCAGGAGGCAGTGAGGACCAGCATGACTTTTCCCTGCTGGCACCTTTGCTGTGGCAGCAAAAGCTGGACGTTTGTCTTTTTTGCTGCGGAGGGCGCCAAATGTGAAAAAAGGTGCTTTTGAGCATAGACTCAGCAGGAAAGCAGAGAGGGCCAAATTGTGTGGGGCATTTGAAGGGGTTCCAGGAGGCAGTGAGGACCAGCATGACTTTTCCCCGCTGGCACCTTTGCTGTGGCAGCAAAAGCTGGACGTTTGTCTTTTTTGCTGCGGAGGGCGCCAAAAGTGAAAAAAGGTGCTTTTGAGGACAGAGTAGGCAGGAAAGCAGAGAGGGCCAAATTGTGTGGGGCATTTGAAGGGGTTCCAGGAGGCAGTGAGGACCAGCATGACTTTTCCCCGCTGGCACCTTTGCTGTGGCAGCAAAAGCTGGACGTTTGTCTTTTTTGCTGCGGAGGGCGCCAAAAGTGAAAAAAGGTGCTTTTGAGGATAGAGTGGGCAGGAAAGCAGAGAGGGCCAAATTGTGTGGGGCATTTGAAGGGGTTCCAGGAGGCAGTGAGGACCAGCATGACTTTTCCCCGCTGGCACCTTTGCTGTGGCAGCAAAAGCTGGACGTTTGTCTTTTTTGCTGCGGAGGGCGCCAAAAGTGAAAAAAGTTGCTTTTGAGGATAGAGTGGGCAGGAAAGCAGAGAGGGCCAAATTGTGTGGGGCATTTGAAGGGGTTCCAGGAGGCAGTGAGGACCAGCATGACTTTTCCCCGCTGGCACCTTTGCTGTGGCAGCAAAAGCTGGACGTTTGTCTTTTTTGCTGCGGAGGGCGCCAAAAGTGAAAAAAGGTGCTTTTGAGGATATAGTTGGCAGGAAAGCAGAGAGGGCCAAATTGTGTGGGGCATTTGAAGGGGTTCCAGGAGGCAGTGAGGACCAGCATGACTTTTCCCTGCTGGCACCTTTGCTGTGGCAGCAAAAGCTGGACGTTTGTCTTTTTTGCTGCGGAGGGCGCCAAAAGTGAAAAAAGGTGCTTTTGAGGATAGAGTGGGCAGGAAAGCAGAGAGGGCCAAATTGTGTGGGGCATTTGAAGGGGTTCCAGGAGGCAGTGAGGACCAGCATGACTTTTCCCCGCTGGCACCTTTGCTGTGGCAGCAAAAGCTGGACGTTTGTCTTTTTTGCTGCGGAGGGCGCCAAAAGTGAAAAAAGGTGCTTTTGAGGATAGAGTGGGCAGGAAAGCAGAGAGGGCCAAATTGTGTGGGGCATTTGAAGGGGTTCCAGGAGGCAGTGAGGACCAGCATGACTTTTCCCTGCTGGCACCTTTGCTGTGGCAGCAAAAGCTGGACGTTTGTCTTTTTTGCTGCGGAGGGCGCCAAATGTGAAAAAAGGTGCTTTTGAGCATAGACTCAGCAGGAAAGCAGAGAGGGCCAAATTGTGTGGGGCATTTGAAGGGGTTCCAGGAGGCAGTGAGGACCAGCATGACTTTTCCCCGCTGGCACCTTTGCTGTGGCAGCAAAAGCTGGACGTTTGTCTTTTTTGCTGCGGAGGGCGCCAAAAGTGAAAAAAGGTGCTTTTGAGGACAGAGTGGGCAGGAAAGCAGAGAGGGCCAAATTGTCTGGGGCATTTGAAGGGGTTCCAGGAGGCAGTGAGGACCAGCATGACTTTTCCCCGCTGGCACCTTTGCTGTGGCAGCAAAAGCTGGACGTTTGTCTTTTTTGCTGCGGAGGGCGCCAAAAGTGAAAAAAGGTGCTTTTGAGGATAGAGTGGGCAGGAAAGCAGAGAGGGCCAAATTGTGTGGGGCATTTGAAGGGGTTCCAGGAGGCAGTGAGGACCAGCATGACTTTTCCCTGCTGGCACCTTTGCTGTGGCAGCAAAAGCTGGACGTTTGTCTTTTTTGCTGCGGAGGGCGCCAAATGTGAAAAAAGGTGCTTTTGAGCATAGACTCAGCAGGAAAGCAGAGAGGGCCAAATTGTGTGGGGCATTTGAAGGGGTTCCAGGAGGCAGTGAGGACCAGCATGACTTTTCCCCGCTGGCACCTTTGCTGTGGCAGCAAAAGCTGGACGTTTGTCTTTTTTGCTGCGGAGGGCGCCAAAAGTGAAAAAAGGTGCTTTTGAGGACAGAGTGGGCAGGAAAGCAGAGAGGGCCAAATTGTGTGGGGCATTTGAAGGGGTTCCAGGAGGCAGTGAGGACCAGCATGACTTTTCCCCGCTGGCACCTTTGCTGTGGCAGCAAAAGCTGGACGTTTGTCTTTTTTGCTGCGGAGGGCGCCAAAAGTGAAAAAAGGTGCTTTTGAGGATAGAGTGGGCAGGAAAGCAGAGAGGGCCAAATTGTGTGGGGCATTTGAAGGGGTTCCAGGAGGCAGTGAGGACCAGCATGACTTTTCCCCGCTGGCACCTTTGCTGTGGCAGCAAAAGCTGGACGTTTGTCTTTTTTGCTGCGGAGGGCGCCAAAAGTGAAAAAAGGTGCTTTTGAGGATAGAGTGGGCAGGAAAGCAGAGAGGGCCAAATTGTGTGGGGCATTTGAAGGGGTTCCAGGAGGCAGTGAGGACCAGCATGACTTTTCCCCGCTGGCACCTTTGCTGTGGCAGCAAAAGCTGGACGTTTGTCTTTTTTGCTGCGGAGGGCGCCAAAAGTGAAAAAAGGTGCTTTTGAGGATATAGTTGGCAGGAAAGCAGAGAGGGCCAAATTGTGTGGGGCATTTGAAGGGGTTCCAGGAGGCAGTGAGGACCAGCATGACTTTTCCCTGCTGGCACCTTTGCTGTGGCAGCAAAAGCTGGACGTTTGTCTTTTTTGCTGCGGAGGGCGCCAAAAGTGAAAAAAGGTGCTTTTGAGGATAGAGTGGGCAGGAAAGCAGAGAGGGCCAAATTGTGTGGGGCATTTGAAGGGGTTCCAGGAGGCAGTGAGGACCAGCATGACTTTTCCCCGCTGGCACCTTTGCTGTGGCAGCAAAAGCTGGACGTTTGTCTTTTTTGCTGCGGAGGGCGCCAAAAGTGAAAAAAGGTGCTTTTGAGGATAGAGTGGGCAGGAAAGCAGAGAGGGCCAAATTGTGTGGGGCATTTGAAGGGGTTCCAGGAGGCAGTGAGGACCAGCATGACTTTTCCCCGCTGGCCCCTTTGCTGTGGCAGCAAAAGCTGGACGTTTGTCTTTTTTGCTGCGGAGGGCGCCAAAAGTGAAAAAAGGTGCTTTTGAGGATAGAGTGGGCAGGAAAGCAGAGAGGGCCAAATTGTGTGGGGCATTTGAAGGGGTTCCCGGAGGCAGTGAGGACCAGCATGACTTTTCCCCGCTGGCACCTTTGCTGTGGCAGCAAAAGCTGGACGTTTGTCTTTTTTGCTGCGGAGGGCGCCAAAAGTGAAAAAAGGTGCTTTTGAGGATAGAGTGGGCAGGAAAGCAGAGAGGGCCAAATTGTGTGGGGCATTTGAAGGGGTTCCAGGAGGCAGTGAGGACCAGCATGACTTTTCCCTGCTGGCACCTTTGCTGTGGCAGCAAAAGCTGGACGTTTGTCTTTTTTGCTGCGGAGGGCGCCAAAAGTGAAAAAAGGTGCTTTTGAGCATAGACTCAGCAGGAAAGCAGAGAGGGCCAAATTGTGTGGGGCATTTGAAGGGGTTCCAGGAGGCAGTGAGGACCAGCATGACTTTTCCCCGCTGGCACCTTTGCTGTGGCAGCAAAAGCTGGATGTTTGTCTTTTTTGCTGCGGAGGGCGCCAAAAGTGAAAAAAGGTGCTTTTGAGGACAGAGTGGGCAGGAAAGCAGAGAGGGCCAAATTGTGTGGGGCATTTGAAGGGGTTCCAGGAGGCAGTGAGGACCAGCATGACTTTTCCCCGCTGGCACCTTTGCTGTGGCAGCAAAAGCTGGACGTTTGTCTTTTTTGCTGCGGAGGGCGCCAAAAGTGAAAAAAGGTGCTTTTGAGGATAGAGTGGGCAGGAAAGCAGAGAGGGCCAAATTGTGTGGGGCATTTGAAGGGGTTCCAGGAGGCAGTGAGGACCAGCATGACTTTTCCCCGCTGGCACCTTTGCTGTGGCAGCAAAAGCTGGACGTTTGTCTTTTTTGCTGCGGAGGGCGCCAAAAGTGAAAAAAGGTGCTTTTGAGGATAGAGTGGGCAGGAAAGCAGAGAGGGCCAAATTGTGTGGGGCATTTGAAGGGGTTCCAGGAGGCAGTGAGGACCAGCATGACTTTTCCCCGCTGGCACCTTTGCTGTGGCAGCAAAAGCTGGACGTTTGTCTTTTTTGCTGCGGAGGGCGCCAAAAGTGAAAAAAGGTGCTTTTGAGGATATAGTTGGCAGGAAAGCAGAGAGGGCCAAATTGTGTGGGGCATTTGAAGGGGTTCCAGGAGGCAGTGAGGACCAGCATGACTTTTCCCTGCTGGCACCTTTGCTGTGGCAGCAAAAGCTGGACGTTTGTCTTTTTTGCTGCGGAGGGCGCCAAAAGTGAAAAAAGGTGCTTTTGAGGATAGAGTGGGCAGGAAAGCAGAGAGGGCCAAATTGTGTGGGGCATTTGAAGGGGTTCCAGGAGGCAGTGAGGACCAGCATGACTTTTCCCCGCTGGCACCTTTGCTGTGGCAGCAAAAGCTGGACGTTTGTCTTTTTTGCTGCGGAGGGCGCCAAAAGTGAAAAAAGGTGCTTTTGAGGATAGAGTGGGCAGGAAAGCAGAGAGGGCCAAATTGTGTGGGGCATTTGAAGGGGTTCCAGGAGGCAGTGAGGACCAGCATGACTTTTCCCCGCTGGCCCCTTTGCTGTGGCAGCAAAAGCTGGACGTTTGTCTTTTTTGCTGCGGAGGGCGCCAAAAGTGAAAAAAGGTGCTTTTGAGGATAGAGTGGGCAGGAAAGCAGAGAGGGCCAAATTGTGTGGGGCATTTGAAGGGGTTCCCGGAGGCAGTGAGGACCAGCATGACTTTTCCCCGCTGGCACCTTTGCTGTGGCAGCAAAAGCTGGACGTTTGTCTTTTTTGCTGCGGAGGGCGCCAAAAGTGAAAAAAGGTGCTTTTGAGGATAGAGTGGGCAGGAAAGCAGAGAGGGCCAAATTGTGTGGGGCATTTGAAGGGGTTCCAGGAGGCAGTGAGGACCAGCATGACTTTTCCCTGCTGGCACCTTTGCTGTGGCAGCAAAAGCTGGACGTTTGTCTTTTTTGCTGCGGAGGGCGCCAAAAGTGAAAAAAGGTGCTTTTGAGGATAGAGTCGGCAGGAAAGCAGAGAGGGCCAAATTGAGTGGGGCATTTGAAGGGGTTCCAGGAGGCAGTGAGGACCAGCATGACTTTTCCCTGCTGGCACCTTTGCTGTGGCAGCAAAAGCTGGACGTTTGTCTTTTTTGCTGCGGAGGGCGCCAAATGTGAAAAAAGGTGCTTTTGAGGACAGAGTGGGCAGGAAAGCAGAGAGGGCCAAATTGTCTGGGGCATTTGAAGGGGTTCCAGGAGGCAGTGAGGACCAGCATGACTTTTCCCTGCTGGCCACTTTGCTGTGGCAGCAAAAGCTGGACGTTTGTCTTTTTTGCTGCGGAGGGCGCCAAAAGTGAAAAAAAGGTGCTTTTGAGGATAGAGTGGGCAGGAAAGCAGAGAGGGCCAAATTGTCTGGGGCATTTGAAGGGGTTCCAGGAGGCAGTGAGGACCAGCATGACTTTTCCCTGCTGGCCCCTTTGCTGTGGCAGCAAAAGCTGGACGTTTGTCTTTTTTGCTGCGGAGGGCGCCAAAAGTGAAAAAAAGGTGCTTTTGAGGATAGAGTGGGCAGGAAAGCAGAGAGGGCCAAATTGTGTGGGGCATTTGAAGGGGTTCCAGGAGGCAGTGAGGACCAGCATCACTTTTCCCCGCTGGCACCTTTGCTGTGGCAGCAAAAGCTGGACGTTTGTCTTTTTTGCTGCGGAGGGCGCCAAAAGTGAAAAAAGGTGCTTTTGAGGATATAGTTGGCAGGAAAGCAGAGAGGGCCAAATTGTGTGGGGCATTTGAAGGGGTTCCAGGAGGCAGTGAGGACCAGCATGACTTTTCCCTGCTGGCACCTTTGCTGTGGCAGCAAAAGCTGGACGTTTGTCTTTTTTGCTGCGGAGGGCGCCAAAAGTGAAAAAAGGTGCTTTTGAGGATAGAGTGGGCAGGAAAGCAGAGAGGGCCAAATTGTGTGGGGCATTTGAAGGGGTTCCAGGAGGCAGTGAGGACCAGCATGACTTTTCCCCGCTGGCACCTTTGCTGTGGCAGCAAAAGCTGGACGTTTGTCTTTTTTGCTGCGGAGGGCGCCAAAAGTGAAAAAAGGTGCTTTTGAGGATAGAGTGGGCAGGAAAGCAGAGAGGGCCAAATTGTGTGGGGCATTTGAAGGGGTTCCAGGAGGCAGTGAGGACCAGCATGACTTTTCCCCGCTGGCACCTTTGCTGTGGCAGCAAAAGCTGGACGTTTGTCTTTTTTGCTGCGGAGGGCGCCAAAAGTGAAAAAAGGTGCTTTTGAGGATAGAGTGGGCAGGAAAGCAGAGAGGGCCAAATTGTGTGGGGCATTTGAAGGGGTTCCCGGAGGCAGTGAGGACCAGCATGACTTTTCCCCGCTGGCACCTTTGCTGTGGCAGCAAAAGCTGGACGTTTGTCTTTTTTGCTGCGGAGGGCGCCAAAAGTGAAAAAAGGTGCTTTTGAGGATAGAGTGGGCAGGAAAGCAGAGAGGGCCAAATTGTGTGGGGCATTTGAAGGGGTTCCAGGAGGCAGTGAGGACCAGCATGACTTTTCCCTGCTGGCACCTTTGCTGTGGCAGCAAAAGCTGGACGTTTGTCTTTTTTGCTGCGGAGGGCGCCAAAAGTGAAAAAAGGTGCTTTTGAGGATAGAGTCGGCAGGAAAGCAGAGAGGGCCAAATTGAGTGGGGCATTTGAAGGGGTTCCAGGAGGCAGTGAGGACCAGCATGACTTTTCCCTGCTGGCACCTTTGCTGTGGCAGCAAAAGCTGGACGTTTGTCTTTTTTGCTGCGGAGGGCGCCAAATGTGAAAAAAGGTGCTTTTGAGGACAGAGTGGGCAGGAAAGCAGAGAGGGCCAAATTGTCTGGGGCATTTGAAGGGGTTCCAGGAGGCAGTGAGGACCAGCATGACTTTTCCCTGCTGGCCACTTTGCTGTGGCAGCAAAAGCTGGACGTTTGTCTTTTTTGCTGCGGAGGGCGCCAAAAGTGAAAAAAAGGTGCTTTTGAGGATAGAGTGGGCAGGAAAGCAGAGAGGGCCAAATTGTCTGGGGCATTTGAAGGGGTTCCAGGAGGCAGTGAGGACCAGCATGACTTTTCCCTGCTGGCCCCTTTGCTGTGGCAGCAAAAGCTGGACGTTTGTCTTTTTTGCTGCGGAGGGCGCCAAAAGTGAAAAAAAGGTGCTTTTGAGGATAGAGTGGGCAGGAAAGCAGAGAGGGCCAAATTGTGTGGGGCATTTGAAGGGGTTCCAGGAGGCAGTGAGGACCAGCATCACTTTTCCCCGCTGGCACCTTTGCTGTGGCAGCAAAAGCTGGACGTTTGTCTTTTTTGCTGCGGAGGGCGCCAAAAGTGAAAAAATGTGCTTTTGAGGATAGAGTGGGCAGGAAAGCAGAGAGGGCCAAATTGTGTGGGGCATTTGAAGGGGTTCCAGGAGGCAGTGAGGACCAGCATGACTTTTCCCCGCTGGCACCTTTGCTGTGGCAGCAAAAGCTGGACGTTTGTCTTTTTTGCTGCGGAGGGCGCCAAAAGTGAAAAAAGGTGCTTTTGAGGATAGAGTGGGCAGGAAAGCAGAGAGGGCCAAATTGTGTGGGGCATTTGAAGGGGTTCCAGGAGGCAGTGAGGACCAGCATGACTTTTCCCTGCTGGCACCTTTGCTGTGGCAGCAAAAGCTGGACGTTTGTCTTTTTTGCTGCGGAGGGCGCCAAAAGTGAAAAAAGGTGCTTTTGAGCATAGACTCAGCAGGAAAGCAGAGAGGGCCAAATTGTGTGGGGCATTTGAAGGGGTTCCAGGAGGCAGTGAGGACCAGCATGACTTTTCCCCGCTGGCACCTTTGCTGTGGCAGCAAAAGCTGGACGTTTGTCTTTTTTGCTGCGGAGGGCGCCAAAAGTGAAAAAAGGTGCTTTTGAGGACAGAGTGGGCAGGAAAGCAGAGAGGGCCAAATTGTCTGGGGCATTTGAAGGGGTTCCAGGAGGCAGTGAGGACCAGCATGACTTTTCCCCGCTGGCACCTTTGCTGTGGCAGCAAAAGCTGGACGTTTGTCTTTTTTGCTGCGGAGGGCGCCAAAAGTGAAAAAAGGTGCTTTTGAGGATAGAGTGGGCAGGAAAGCAGAGAGGGCCAAATTGTGTGGGGCATTTGAAGGGGTTCCAGAAGGCAGTGAGGACCAGCATGACTTTTCCCTGCTGGCACCTTTGCTGTGGCAGCAAAAGCTGGGCGTTTGTCTTTTTTGCTGCGGAGGGCGCCAAATGTGAAAAAAGGTGCTGTTGAGCATAGACTCAGCAGGAAAGCAGAGAGGGCCAAATTGTGTGGGGCATTTGAAGGGGTTCCAGGAGGCAGTGAGGACCAGCATGACTTTTCCCCGCTGGCACCTTTGCTGTGGCAGCAAAAGCTGGACGTTTGTCTTTTTTGCTGCGGAGGGCGCCAAAAGTGAAAAAAGGTGCTTTTGAGGACAGAGTGGGCAGGAAAGCAGAGAGGGCCAAATTGTGTGGGGCATTTGAAGGGGTTCCAGGAGGCAGTGAGGACCAGCATGACTTTTCCCCGCTGGCACCTTTGCTGTGGCAGCAAAAGCTGGACGTTTGTCTTTTTTGCTGCGGAGGGCGCCAAAAGTGAAAAAAGGTGCTTTTGAGGATAGAGTGGGCAGGAAAGCAGAGAGGGCCAAATTGTGTGGGGCATTTGAAGGGGTTCCAGGAGGCAGTGAGGACCAGCATGACTTTTCCCCGCTGGCACCTTTGCTGTGGCAGCAAAAGCTGGACGTTTGTCTTTTTTGCTGCGGAGGGCGCCAAAAGTGAAAAAAGGTGCTTTTGAGGATAGAGTGGGCAGGAAAGCAGAGAGGGCCAAATTGTGTGGGGCATTTGAAGGGGTTCCAGGAGGCAGTGAGGACCAGCATGACTTTTCCCCGCTGGCACCTTTGCTGTGGCAGCAAAAGCTGGACGTTTGTCTTTTTTGCTGCGGAGGGCGCCAAAAGTGAAAAAAGGTGCTTTTGAGGATAGAGTGGGCAGGAAAGCAGAGAGGGCCAAATTGTGTGGGGCATTTGAAGGGGTTCCAGGAGGCAGTGAGGACCAGCATGACTTTTCCCCGCTGGCACCTTTGCTGTGGCAGCAAAAGCTGGACGTTTGTCTTTTTTGCTGCGGAGGGCGCCAAAAGTGAAAAAAGGTGCTTTTGAGGATAGAGTGGGCAGGAAAGCAGAGAGGGCCAAATTGTGTGGGGCATTTGAAGGGGTTCCAGGAGGCAGTGAGGACCAGCATGACTTTTCCCCGCTGGCCCCTTTGCTGTGGCAGCAAAAGCTGGACGTTTGTCTTTTTTGCTGCGGAGGGCGCCAAAAGTGAAAAAAGGTGCTTTTGAGGATAGAGTGGGCAGGAAAGCAGAGAGGGCCAAATTGTGTGGGGCATTTGAAGGGGTTCCCGGAGGCAGTGAGGACCAGCATGACTTTTCCCCGCTGGCACCTTTGCTGTGGCAGCAAAAGCTGGACGTTTGTCTTTTTTGCTGCGGAGGGCGCCAAAAGTGAAAAAAGGTGCTTTTGAGGATAGAGTGGGCAGGAAAGCAGAGAGGGCCAAATTGTGTGGGGCATTTGAAGGGGTTCCAGGAGGCAGTGAGGACCAGCATCACTTTTCCCCGCTGGCACCTTTGCTGTGGCAGCAAAAGCTGGACGTTTGTCTTTTTTGCTGCGGAGGGCGCCAAAAGTGAAAAAATGTGCTTTTGAGGATAGAGTGGGCAGGAAAGCAGAGAGGGCCAAATTGTGTGGGGCATTTGAAGGGGTTCCAGGAGGCAGTGAGGACCAGCATGACTTTTCCCCGCTGGCACCTTTGCTGTGGCAGCAAAAGCTGGACGTTTGTCTTTTTTGCTGCGGAGGGCGCCAAAAGTGAAAAAAGGTGCTTTTGAGGATAGAGTGGGCAGGAAAGCAGAGAGGGCCAAATTGTGTGGGGCATTTGAAGGGGTTCCAGGAGGCAGTGAGGACCAGCATGACTTTTCCCTGCTGGCACCTTTGCTGTGGCAGCAAAAGCTGGACGTTTGTCTTTTTTGCTGCGGAGGGCGCCAAAAGTGAAAAAAGGTGCTTTTGAGGATAGAGTCGGCAGGAAAGCAGAGAGGGCCAAATTGAGTGGGGCATTTGAAGGGGTTCCAGGAGGCAGTGAGGACCAGCATGACTTTTCCCTGCTGGCACCTTTGCTGTGGCAGCAAAAGCTGGACGTTTGTCTTTTGTTGCTGCGGAGGGCGCCAAAAGTGAAAAAAGGTGCTTTTGAGGACAGAGTGGGCAGGAAAGCAGAGAGGGCCAAATTGTCTGGGGCATTTGAAGGGGTTCCAGGAGGCAGTGAGGACCAGCATGACTTTTCCCTGCTGGCCCCTTTGCTGTGGCAGCAAAAGCTGGACGTTTGTCTTTTTTGCTGCGGAGGGCGCCAAAAGTGAAAAAAAGGTGCTTTTGAGGATAGAGTGGGCAGGAAAGCAGAGAGGGCCAAATTGTGTGGGGCATTTGAAGGGGTTCCAGGAGGCAGTGAGGACCAGCATGACTTTTCCCCGCTGGCACCTTTGCTGTGGCAGCAAAAGCTGGACGTTTGTCTTTTTTGCTGCGGAGGGCGCCAAAAGTGAAAAAATGTGCTTTTGAGGATAGAGTGGGCAGGAAAGCAGAGAGGGCCAAATTGTGTGGGGCATTTGAAGGGGTTCCAGGAGGCAGTGAGGACCAGCATGACTTTTCCCCGCTGGCCCCTTTGCTGTGGCAGCAAAAGCTGGACGTTTGTCTTTTTTGCTGCGGAGGGCGCCAAAAGTGAAAAAAGGTGCTTTTGAGGATAGAGTGGGCAGGAAAGCAGAGAGGGCCAAATTGTGTGGGGCATTTGAAGGGGTTCCAGGAGGCAGTGAGGACCAGCATGACTTTTCCCCGCTGGCACCTTTGCTGTGGCAGCAAAAGCTGGACGTTTGTCTTTTTTGCTGCGGAGGGCGCCAAAAGTGAAAAAAGGTGCTTTTGAGGACAGACTGGGCAGGAAAGCAGAGAGGGCCAAATTGTCTGGGGCATTTGAAGGGGTTCCAGGAGGCAGTGAGGACCAGCATGACTTTTCCCCGCTGGCACCTTTGCTGTGGCAGCAAAAGCTGGACGTTTGTCTTTTTTGCTGCGGAGGGCGCCAAATGTGAAAAAAGGTGCTTTTGAGGATAGAGTGGGCAGGAAAGCAGAGAGGGCCAAATTGTGTGGGGCATTTGAAGGGGTTCCAGGAGGCAGTGAGGACCAGCATGACTTTTCCCCGCTGGCACCTTTGCTGTGGCAGCAAAAGCTGGACGTTTGTCTTTTTTGCTGCGGAGGGCGCCAAAAGTGAAAAAAGGTGCTTTTGAGGACAGAGTGGGCAGGAAAGCAGAGAGGGCCAAATTGTGTGGGGCATTTGAAGGGGTTCCAGGAGGCAGTGAGGACCAGCATGACTTTTCCCCGCTGGCACCTTTGCTGTGGCAGCAAAAGCTGGACGTTTGTCTTTTTTGCTGCGGAGGGCGCCAAAAGTGAAAAAAGGTGCTTTTGAGGATAGAGTGGGCAGGAAAGCAGAGAGGGCCAAATTGTGTGGGGCATTTGAAGGGGTTCCAGGAGGCAGTGAGGACCAGCATGACTTTTCCCCGCTGGCACCTTTGCTGTGGCAGCAAAAGCTGGACGTTTGTCTTTTTTGCTGCGGAGGGCGCCAAAAGTGAAAAAAGGTGCTTTTGAGGATAGAGTGGGCAGGAAAGCAGAGAGGGCCAAATTGTGTGGGGCATTTGAAGGGGTTCCAGGAGGCAGTGAGGACCAGCATGACTTTTCCCCGCTGGCACCTTTGCTGTGGCAGCAAAAGCTGGACGTTTGTCTTTTTTGCGGCGGAGGGCGCCAAAAGTGAAAAAAGGTGCTTTTGAGGATATAGTTGGCAGGAAAGCAGAGAGGGCCAAATTGTGTGGGGCATTTGAAGGGGTTCCAGGAGGCAGTGAGGACCAGCATGACTTTTCCCCGCTGGCACCTTTGCTGTGGCAGCAAAAGCTGGACGTTTGTCTTTTTTGCTGCGGAGGGCGCCAAAAGTGAAAAAAGGTGCTTTTGAGGATAGAGTGGGCAGGAAAGCAGAGAGGGCCAAATTGTGTGGGGCATTTGAAGGGGTTCCAGGAGGCAGTGAGGACCAGCATGACTTTTCCCCGCTGGCACCTTTGCTGTGGCAGCAAAAGCTGGACGTTTGTCTTTTTTGCTGCGGAGGGCACCAAAAGTGAAAAAAGGTGCTTTTGAGGATAGAGTGGGCAGGAAAGCAGAGAGGGCCAAATTGTGTGGGGCATTTGAAGGGGTTCCAGGAGGCAGTGAGGACCAGCATGACTTTTCCCCGCTGGCACCTTTGCTGTGGCAGCAAAAGCTGGACGTTTGTCTTTTTTGCTGCGGAGGGCGCCAAAAGTGAAAAAAGGTGCTTTTGAGGATAGAGTGGGCAGGAAAGCAGAGAGGGCCAAATTGTGTGGGGCATTTGAAGGGGTTCCCGGAGGCAGTGAGGACCAGCATGACTTTTCCCCGCTGGCACCTTTGCTGTGGCAGCAAAAGCTGGACGTTTGTCTTTTTTGCTGCGGAGGGCGCCAAAAGTGAAAAAAGGTGCTTTTGAGGATAGAGTGGGCAGGAAAGCAGAGAGGGCCAAATTGTGTGGGGCATTTGAAGGGGTTCCAGGAGGCAGTGAGGACCAGCATGACTTTTCCCTGCTGGCACCTTTGCTGTGGCAGCAAAAGCTGGACGTTTGTCTTTTTTGCTGCGGAGGGCGCCAAAAGTGAAAAAAGGTGCTTTTGAGGATAGAGTCGGCAGGAAAGCAGAGAGGGCCAAATTGAGTGGGGCATTTGAAGGGGTTCCAGGAGGCAGTGAGGACCAGCATGACTTTTCCCTGCTGGCACCTTTGCTGTGGCAGCAAAAGCTGGACGTTTGTCTTTTTTGCTGCGGAGGGCGCCAAATGTGAAAAAAGGTGCTTTTGAGGACAGAGTGGGCAGGAAAGCAGAGAGGGCCAAATTGTCTGGGGCATTTGAAGGGGTTCCAGGAGGCAGTGAGGACCAGCATGACTTTTCCCTGCTGGCCACTTTGCTGTGGCAGCAAAAGCTGGACGTTTGTCTTTTTTGCTGCGGAGGGCGCCAAAAGTGAAAAAAAGGTGCTTTTGAGGATAGAGTGGGCAGGAAAGCAGAGAGGGCCAAATTGTCTGGGGCATTTGAAGGGGTTCCAGGAGGCAGTGAGGACCAGCATGACTTTTCCCTGCTGGCCCCTTTGCTGTGGCAGCAAAAGCTGGACGTTTGTCTTTTTTGCTGCGGAGGGCGCCAAAAGTGAAAAAAAGGTGCTTTTGAGGATAGAGTGGGCAGGAAAGCAGAGAGGGCCAAATTGTGTGGGGCATTTGAAGGGGTTCCAGGAGGCAGTGAGGACCAGCATCACTTTTCCCCGCTGGCACCTTTGCTGTGGCAGCAAAAGCTGGACGTTTGTCTTTTTTGCTGCGGAGGGCGCCAAAAGTGAAAAAATGTGCTTTTGA
Source organism: Vanellus vanellus (assembly GCF_965231255.1). Taxonomy (NCBI): domain Eukaryota; kingdom Metazoa; phylum Chordata; class Aves; order Charadriiformes; family Charadriidae; genus Vanellus; species Vanellus vanellus. Next base: position 81,802,958 of record NC_138905.1, on the reverse strand, counting down.
GGATAGAGTGGGCAGGAAAGCAGAGAGGGCCAAATTGTGTGGGGCATTTGAAGGGGTTCCAGGAGGCAGTGAGGACCAGCATGACTTTTCCCCGCTGGCACCTTTGCTGTGGCAGCAAAAGCTGGACGTTTGTCTTTTTTGCTGCGGAGGGCGCCAAAAGTGAAAAAAGGTGCTTTTGAGGATAGAGTGGGCAGGAAAGCAGAGAGGGCCAAATTGTGTGGGGCATTTGAAGGGGTTCCAGGAGGCAGTGAGGACCAGCATGACTTTTCCCTGCTGGCACCTTTGCTGTGGCAGCAAAAGCTGGACGTTTGTCTTTTTTGCTGCGGAGGGCGCCAAATGTGAAAAAAGGTGCTTTTGAGCATAGACTCAGCAGGAAAGCAGAGAGGGCCAAATTGTGTGGGGCATTTGAAGGGGTTCCAGGAGGCAGTGAGGACCAGCATGACTTTTCCCCGCTGGCACCTTTGCTGTGGCAGCAAAAGCTGGACGTTTGTCTTTTTTGCTGCGGAGGGCGCCAAAAGTGAAAAAAGGTGCTTTTGAGGACAGAGTGGGCAGGAAAGCAGAGAGGGCCAAATTGTCTGGGGCATTTGAAGGGGTTCCAGGAGGCAGTGAGGACCAGCATGACTTTTCCCCGCTGGCACCTTTGCTGTGGCAGCAAAAGCTGGACGTTTGTCTTTTTTGCTGCGGAGGGCGCCAAAAGTGAAAAAAGGTGCTTTTGAGGATAGAGTGGGCAGGAAAGCAGAGAGGGCCAAATTGTGTGGGGCATTTGAAGGGGTTCCAGAAGGCAGTGAGGACCAGCATGACTTTTCCCTGCTGGCACCTTTGCTGTGGCAGCAAAAGCTGGACGTTTGTCTTTTTTGCTGCGGAGGGCGCCAAATGTGAAAAAAGGTGCTGTTGAGCATAGACTCAGCAGGAAAGCAGAGAGGGCCAAATTGTGTGGGGCATTTGAAGGGGTTCCAGGAGGCAGTGAGGACCAGCATGACTTTTCCCCGCTGGCACCTTTGCTGTGGCAGCAAAAGCTGGACGTTTGTCTTTTTTGCTGCGGAGGGCGCCAAAAGTGAAAAAAGGTGCTTTTGAGGACAGAGTGGGCAGGAAAGCAGAGAGGGCCAAATTGTGTGGGGCATTTGAAGGGGTTCCAGGAGGCAGTGAGGACCAGCATGACTTTTCCCCGCTGGCACCTTTGCTGTGGCAGCAAAAGCTGGACGTTTGTCTTTTTTGCTGCGGAGGGCGCCAAAAGTGAAAAAAGGTGCTTTTGAGGATAGAGTGGGCAGGAAAGCAGAGAGGGCCAAATTGTGTGGGGCATTTGAAGGGGTTCCAGGAGGCAGTGAGGACCAGCATGACTTTTCCCCGCTGGCACCTTTGCTGTGGCAGCAAAAGCTGGACGTTTGTCTTTTTTGCTGCGGAGGGCGCCAAAAGTGAAAAAAGGTGCTTTTGAGGATAGAGTGGGCAGGAAAGCAGAGAGGGCCAAATTGTGTGGGGCATTTGAAGGGGTTCCAGGAGGCAGTGAGGACCAGCATGACTTTTCCCCGCTGGCACCTTTGCTGTGGCAGCAAAAGCTGGACGTTTGTCTTTTTTGCTGCGGAGGGCGCCAAAAGTGAAAAAAGGTGCTTTTGAGGATATAGTTGGCAGGAAAGCAGAGAGGGCCAAATTGTGTGGGGCATTTGAAGGGGTTCCAGGAGGCAGTGAGGACCAGCATGACTTTTCCCCGCTGGCACCTTTGCTGTGGCAGCAAAAGCTGGACGTTTGTCTTTTTTGCTGCGGAGGGCGCCAAAAGTGAAAAAAGGTGCTTTTGAGGATAGAGTGGGCAGGAAAGCAGAGAGGGCCAAATTGTGTGGGGCATTTGAAGGGGTTCCAGGAGGCAGTGAGGACCAGCATGACTTTTCCCCGCTGGCCCCTTTGCTGTGGCAGCAAAAGCTGGACGTTTGTCTTTTTTGCTGCGGAGGGCGCCAAAAGTGAAAAAAGGTGCTTTTGAGGATAGAGTGGGCAGGAAAGCAGAGAGGGCCAAATTGTGTGGGGCATTTGAAGGGGTTCCAGGAGGCAGTGAGGACCAGCATGACTTTTCCCTGCTGGCACCTTTGCTGTGGCAGCAAAAGCTGGACGTTTGTCTTTTTTGCTGCGGAGGGCGCCAAAAGTGAAAAAAGGTGCTTTTGAGGATAGAGTCGGCAGGAAAGCAGAGAGGGCCAAATTGAGTGGGGCATTTGAAGGGGTTCCAGGAGGCAGTGAGGACCAGCATGACTTTTCCCCGCTGGCACCTTTGCTGTGGCAGCAAAAGCTGGACGTTTGTCTTTTTTGCTGCGGAGGGCGCCAAAAGTGAAAAAAGGTGCTTTTGAGGATAGAGTCGGCAGGAAAGCAGAGAGGGCCAAATTGAGTGGGGCATTTGAAGGGTTTCCAGGAGGCAGTGAGGACCAGCATGACTTTTCCCTGCTGGCACCTTTGCTGTGGCAGCAAAAGCTGGACGTTTGTCTTTTTTGCTGCGGAGGGCGCCAAATGTGAAAAAAGGTGCTTTTGAGCATAGACTCAGCAGGAAAGCAGAGAGGGCCAAATTGTGTGGGGCATTTGAAGGGGTTCCAGGAGGCAGTGAGGACCAGCATGACTTTTCCCCGCTGGCACCTTTGCTGTGGCAGCAAAAGCTGGACGTTTGTCTTTTGTTGCTGCGGAGGGCGCCAAAAGTGAAAAAAGGTGCTTTTGAGGACAGAGTGGGCAGGAAAGCAGAGAGGGCCAAATTGTCTGGGGCATTTGAAGGGGTTCCAGGAGGCAGTGAGGACCAGCATGACTTTTCCCTGCTGGCCCCTTTGCTGTGGCAGCAAAAGCTGGACGTTTGTCTTTTTTGCTGCGGAGGGCGCCAAAAGTGAAAAAAAGGTGCTTTTGAGGATAGAGTGGGCAGGAAAGCAGAGAGGGCCAAATTGTGTGGGGCATTTGAAGGGGTTCCAGGAGGCAGTGAGGACCAGCATGACTTTTCCCCGCTGGCACCTTTGCTGTGGCAGCAAAAGCTGGACGTTTGTCTTTTTTGCTGCGGAGGGCGCCAAAAGTGAAAAAAGGTGCTTTTGAGGATAGAGTCGGCAGGAAAACAGAGAGGGCCAAATTGTGTGGGGCATTTGAAGGGGTTCCAGGAGGCAGTGAGGACCAGCATGACTTTTCCCCGCTGGCACCTTTGCTGAGGCAGCAAAAGCGGGACGTTTGTCTTTTTTGCTGCGGAGGGCGCTAAAAGTGAAAAAAGGTGCTTTTGAGGATAGAGTGGGCAGGAAAGCAGAGAGGGCCAAATTGTGTGGGGCATTTGAAGGGGTTCCAGGAGGCAGTGAGGACCAGCATGACTTTTCCCCGCTGGCACCTTTGCTGTGGCAGCAAAAGCTGGACGTTTGTCTTTTTTGCTGCGGAGGGCGCCAAAAGTGAAAAAAGGTGCTTTTGAGGATAGAGTGGGCAGGAAAGCAGAGAGGGCCAAATTGTGTGGGGCATTTGAAGGGGTTCCAGGAGGCAGTGAGGACCAGCATGACTTTTCCCCGCTGGCACCTTTGCTGTGGCAGCAAAAGCTGGACGTTTGTCTTTTTTGCTGCGGAGGGCGCCAAAAGTGAAAAAAGGTGCTTTTGAGGATAGAGTGGGCAGGAAAGCAGAGAGGGCCAAATTGTGTGGGGCATTTGAAGGGGTTCCAGGAGGCAGTGAGGACCAGCATGACTTTTCCCCGCTGGCACCTTTGCTGTGGCAGCAAAAGCTGGACGTTTGTCTTTTTTGCTGCGGAGGGCGCCAAAAGTGAAAAAAGGTGCTTTTGAGGATAGAGTGGGCAGGAAAGCAGAGAGGGCCAAATTGTGTGGGGCATTTGAAGGGGTTCCAGGAGGCAGTGAGGACCAGCATGACTTTTCCCCGCTGGCCCCTTTGCTGTGGCAGCAAAAGCTGGACGTTTGTCTTTTTTGCTGCGGAGGGCGCCAAAAGTGAAAAAAGGTGCTTTTGAGGATAGAGTGGGCAGGAAAGCAGAGAGGGCCAAATTGTGTGGGGCATTTGAAGGGGTTCCAGGAGGAAGTGAGGACCAGCATGACTTTTCCCCGCTGGCACCTTTGCTGTGGCAGCAAAAGCTGGACGTTTGTCTTTTTTGCTGCGGAGGGCGCCAAAAGTGAAAAAAGGTGCTTTTTGAGGATAGAGTGGGCAGGAAAGCAGAGAGGGCCAAATTGTGTGGGGCATTTGAAGGGGTTCCAGGAGGCAGTGAGGACCAGCATGACTTTTCCCCGCTGGCCCCTTTGCTGTGGCAGCAAAAGCTGGACGTTTGTCTTTTTTGCTGCGGAGGGCGCCAAAAGTGAAAAAAGGTGCTTTTGAGCATAGACTCGGCAGGAAAGCAGAGAGGGCCAAATTGTGTGGGGCATTTTGAAGGGGTTCCAGGAGGCAGTGAGGACCAGCATGACTTTTCCCCGCTGGCACCTTTGCTGTGGCAGCAAAAGCTGGACGTTTGTCTTTTTTGCTGCGGAGGGCGCCAAAAGTGAAAAAAGGTGCTTTTGAGGATAGAGTGGGCAGGAAAGCAGAGAGGGCCAAATTGTGTGGGGCATTTGAAGGGGTTCCAGGAGGCAGTGAGGACCAGCATGACTTTTCCCCGCTGGCACCTTTGCTGTGGCAGCAAAAGCTGGACGTTTGTCTTTTTTGCTGCGGAGGGCGCCAAAAGTGAAAAAAAGGTGCTTTTGAGGATAGAGTGGGCAGGAAAGCAGAGAGGGCCAAATTGTGTGGGGCATTTGAAGGGGTTCCAGGAGGCA
>NC_138905.1:81602392-81798031 GCF_965231255.1 Vanellus vanellus | reverse complement strand
TTTGTCTTTTTTGCTGCGGAGGAGGGGCGCCAGAAAGGAAAAAAAGGTGCTTTTGAGCATAGACTTAGCAGGAAAGCAGAGAGGGCCAAATTGTGTGGGGCATTTGAAGGGGTTCCAGGAGGCAGTGAGGACCAGCATGACTTTTCCCCGCTGGCACCTTTGCTGTGGCAGCAAAAGCTGGACGTTTGTCTTTTTTGCTGCGGAGGGCGCCAAAAGTGAAAAAAAGGTGCTTTTGAGGATAGAGTGGGCAGGAAAGCAGAGAGGGCCAAATTGTGTGGGGCATTTGAAGGGGTCCCAGGAGGCAGTGAGGACCAGCATGACTTTTCCCCGCTGGCACCTTTGCTGTGGCAGCAAAAGCTGGACGTTTGTCTTTTTTGCTCCGGAGGGCGCCAAAAGTGAAAAAAGGTGCTTTTGAGGATAGAGTGGGCAGAAAACATAGAGGGCCAAATTGTGTGGGGCATTTGAAGGGTTTCCAGGAGGCAGTGAGGACCAGCATCACATTTCCCCGCTGGCACCTTTGCTGTGGCAGCAAAAGCTGGACGTTTGTTTTTTTTGCTGCGGAGGGCGCCAAATGTGAAAAAAGGTGCTTTTGAGCATAGACTTAGCAGGAAAGCAGAGAGGGCCAAATTGTGTGGGGCATTTGAAGGGGTTCCAGGACGCTGTGAGGACCAGCATCACTTTTCCTAGCTGGCACCTTTGCTGTGGCAGCAAAAGCTGGACATTTGTCTTTTTTGCTCCGGAGGGCGCCAAAATTGAAAAAAGGTGCTTTTGAGGATATAGTCGGCAGGAAAGCAGAGAGGGCCAAATGGTGTGGGGCATTTGAAGGGGTTCCAGGAGGCAGTGAGGACCAGCATGACTTTTCCCCGCTGGCACCTTTGCTGTGGCAGCAAAAGCTGGACGTTTGTCTTCTTTGCTGCGGAGGGCACCAAATGTGAAAAAAGGTGCTTTTGAGGATAGAGTCGGCAGGAAAGCAGAGAGGGCCAAATTGTTTGGGGCATTTGAAGGGGTTCCAGGAGGCAGTGAGGACCAGCATGACTTTTCCCCGCTGGCACCTTTGCTGTGGCAGCAAAAGCTGGACGTTTGTCTTTTTTGCTGCGGAGGGCGTCAAAAGTGAAAAAAGGTGCTTTTGAGGATAGAGTGGGCAGGAAAGCAGAGAGGGCCAAATTGTGTGGGGCATTTGAAGGGGTTCCAGGAGGCAGTGAGGACCAGCATGACTTTTCCCCGCTGGCACCTTTGCTGTGGCAGCAAAAGCTGGACGTTTGTCTTTTTTGCTGCGGAGGGCGCCAAAAGTGAAAAAAGGTGCTTTTGAGGATAGAGTGGGCAGGAAAGCAGAGAGGGCCAAATTGTGTGGGGCATTTGAAGGGGTTCCAGGAGGCAGTGAGGACCAGCATCACTTTTCCCCGCTGGCACCTTTGCTGTGGCAGCAAAAGCTGGACATTTGTCTTTTTTGCTCCAGAGGGCGCCAAAAGTGAAAAAAGGTGCTTTTGAGGATAGAGTCGGCAGGAAAGCAGAGAGGGCCAAATTGTGTGGGGCATTTGAAGGGGTTCCAGGAGGCAGTGAGGACCAGCATCACTTTTCCCCGCTGGCACCTTTGCTGTGGCAGCAAAAGCTGGACGTTTGTCTTTTTTGCTGCGGAGGGCGCCAAAAGTGAAAAAAGGTGCTTTTGAGGATAGAGTCGGCAGGAAAGCAGAGAGGGCCAAATTGTGTGGGGCATTTGAAGGGGTTCCAGGAGGCAGTGAGGACCAGCATCACATTTTCCCGCTGGCACCTTTGCTGTGGCAGCAAAAGCTGGACGTTTGTCTTTTTTGCTGCGGAGGGCGCCAAAAGTGAAAAAAGGTGCTTTTGAGCATAGACTTAGCAGGAAAGCAGAGAGGGCCAAATTGTGTGGGGCATTTGAAGGGGATCCAGGAGGCAGTGAGGACCAGCATGACTTTTCCCCGCTGGCACCTTTGCTGTGGCAGCAAAAGCTGGACGTTTGTCTTTTTTGCTGCGGAGGGCGTCAAAAGTGAAAAAAGGTGCTTTTGAGGATAGAGTGGGCAGGAAAGCAGAGAGGGCCAAATTGTGTGGGGCATTTGAAGGGGTTCCAGGAGGCAGTGAGGACCAGCATGACTTTTCCCCGCTGGCACCTTTGCTGTGGCAGCAAAAGCTGGACGTTTGTCTTTTTTGCTGCGGAGGGCGCCAAAAGTGAAAAAAGGTGCTTTTGAGGATAGAGTCGGCAGGAAAGCAGACAGGGCCAAATTGTGTGGGGCATTTGAAGGGGTTCCAGGAGGCAGTGAGGACCAGCATGACTTTTCCCCGCTGGCACCTTTGCTGTGGCAGCAAAAGCTGGACATTTGTCTTTTTTGCTCCAGAGGGCGCCAAAAGTGAAAAAAGGTGCTTTTGAGGATAGAGTCGGCAGGAAAGCAGAGAGGGCCAAATTGTGTGGGGCATTTGAAGGGGTTCCAGGAGGCAGTGAGGACCAGCATCACTTTTCCCCGCTGGCACCTTTGCTGTGGCAGCAAAAGCTGGACGTTTGTCTTTTTTGCTGCGGAGGGCGCCAAAAGTGAAAAAAGGTGCTTTTGAGCATAGACTTAGCAGGAAAGCAGAGAGGGCCAAATTGTGTGGGGCATTTGAAGGGGTTCCAGGAGGCAGTGAGGACCAGCATCACTTTTCCCCGCTGGCACCTTTGCTGTGGCAGCAAAAGCTGGACGTTTGTCTTTTTTGCTCCGGAGGGCGCCAAAAGTGAAAAAAGGTGCTTTTGAGGATAGAGTGGGCAGGAAAGCAGAGAGGGCCAAATTGTGTGGGTCATTTGAAGGGGTTCCAGGAGGCAGTGAGGACCAGCATCACTTTTCCCCGCTGGCACCTTTGCTGTGGCAGCAAAAGCTGGACGTTTGTCTTTTTTGCTGCGGAGGGCGCCAAAAGTGAAAAAAGGTGCTTTTGAGGATAGAGTGGGCAGGAAAGCAGAGAGGGCCAAATTGTGTGGGGCATTTGAAGGGGTTCCAGGAGGCAGTGAGGACCAGCATCACATTTTCCCGCTGGCACCTTTGCTGTGGCAGCAAAAGCTGGACGTTTGTCTTTTTTGCTGCGGAGGGCGCCAAAAGTGAAAAAAGGTGCTTTTGAGCATAGACTTAGCAGGAAAGCAGAGAGGGCCAAATTGTGTGGGGCATTTGAAGGGGTTCCAGGAGGCAGTGAGGACCAGCATGACTTTTCCCCGCTGGCACCTTTGCTGTGGCAGCAAAAGCTGGACGTTTGTCTTTTTTGCTGCGGAGGGCGCCAAAAGTGAAAAAAGGTGCTTTTGAGGATAGAGTGGGCAGGAAAGCAGAGAGGGCCAAATTGTGTGGGGCATTTGAAGGGGTTCCAGGAGGCAGTGAGGACCAGCATCACTTTTCCCCGCTGGCACCTTTGCTGTGGCAGCAAAAGCTGGACGTTTGTCATTTTGCTGCGGAGGGCGCCAAAAGTGAAAAAAGGTGCTTTTTAGGATAGAGTGGGCAGGAAAGCAGAGAGGGCCAAATTGTGTGGGGCATTTGAAGGGGTTCCAGGACGCTGTGAGGACCAGCATCACATTTCCTCGCTGGCACCTTTGCTGTGGCAGCAAAAGCTGGACGTTTGTCTTTTTTGCTCCCGAGGGCGCCAAAAGTGAAAAAAGGTGCTTTTGAGGATATAGTCGGCATGAAAGCAGAGAAGGCCAAATTGTGTGGGGCATTTGAAGGGGTTCCAGGAGGCAGTGAGGACCAGCATGAGTTTTGCCGCTGGCACCTTTGCTGTGGCAGCAAAAGCTGGACGTTTGTCATTTTGCTGCGGATGGCGCCAAAAGTGAAAAAAGGTGCTTTTGAGGATAGAGTCGGCAGGAAAGCAGACAGGGCCAAATTGTGTGGGGCATTTGAAGGGGTTCCAGGAGGCAGTGAGGACCAGCATGACTTTTCCCCGCTGGCACCTTTGCTGTGGCAGCAAAAGCTGGACGTATGTCTTTTTTGCTGCGGAGGGCGCCAAAAGTGAAAAAAGGTGCTTTTGAGGATAGAGTCGGCAGGAAAGCAGAGAGGGCCAAATTGTGTGGGGCATTTGAAGGGGTTCCAGGAGGCAGTGAGGACCAGCATCACTTTTCCCCGCTGGCCCCTTTGCTGTGGCAGCAAAAGCTGGACGTTTGTCTTTTTTGCTGCGGAGGGCGCCAAAAGTGAAAAAAGGTGCTTTTGAGGATAGAGTGGGCAGGAAAACATAGAGGGCCAAATTGTGTGGGGCATTTGAAGGGTTTCCAGGAGGCAGTGAGGACCAGCGCGACTTTTCCCCGCTGGCACCTTTGCTGTGGCAGCAAAAGCTGGACGTTTGTCTTTTTTGCTCCGGAGGGCACCAAAAGTGAAAAAAGGTGCTTCTGAGGATAGAGTCGGCAGGAAAGCAGAGAGGGCCAAATTGTGTGGGGCATTTGAAGGGGTTCCAGGAGGCAGTGAGGACCAGCATCACATTTCCCCGCTGGCACCTTTGCTGTGGCAGCAAAAGCTGGACGTTTGTCTTTTTTGCTGCGGAGGGCGCCAAAAGTGAAAAAAGGTGCTTTTGAGGATAGAGTGGGCAGGAAAGCAGAGAGGGCCAAATTGTGTGGGGCATTTGAAGGGGTCCCAGGAGGCAGTGAGGACCAGCATGAGTTTTCCCGCTGGCACTTTTGCTGTGGCAGCAAAAGCTGGACGTTTGTCTTTTTTGCTGCGGAGGGCGCCAAAAGTGAAAAAAGGTGCTTTTGAGGATAGAGTCGGCAGGAAAGCAGAGAGGGCCAAATTGTGTGGGGCATTTGAAGGGGTTCCAGGAGGCAGTGAGGACCAGCATCACTTTTCCCCGCTGGCACCTTTGCTGTGGCAGCAAAAGCTGGACATATGTCTTTTTTGCTCCAGAGGGCGCCAAAAGTGAAAAAAGGTGCTTTTGAGGATAGAGTCGGCAGGAAAGCAGAGAGGGCCAAATTGTGTGGGGCATTTGAAGGGGTTCCAGGAGGCAGTGAGGACCAGCATCACTTTTCCCCGCTGGCACCTTTGCTGTGGCAGCAAAAGCTGGACGTTTGTCTTTTTTGCTGCGGAGGGCGCCAAAAGTGAAAAAAGGTGCTTTTGAGGATAGAGTCGGCAGGAAAGCAGAGAAGGCCAAATTGTGTGGGGCATTTGAAGGGGTTCCAGGAGGCAGTGAGGACCAGCATGACTTTTCCCCGCTGGCACCTTTGCTGTGGCAGCAAAAGCTGGACGTTTGTCTTTTTTGCTCCAGAGGGCGCCAAAAGTGAAAAAAGGTGCTTTTGAGGATAGAGTGGGCAGGAAAACATAGAGGGCCAAATTGTGTGGGGCATTTGAAGGGTTTCCAGGAGGCAGTGAGGACCAGCGCGACTTTTCCCCGCTGGCACCTTTGCTGTGGCAGCAAAAGCTGGACGTTTGTCTTTTTTACTGCGGAGGGCGCCAAAAGTGAAAAAAGGTGCTTTTGAGGATAGAGTGGGCAGGAAAGCAGAGAGGGCCAAATTGTGTGGGGCATTTGAAGGGGTTCCAGGACGCTGTGAGGACCAGCATCACTTTTCCTAGCTGGCACCTTTGCTGTGGCAGCAAAAGCTGGACATTTGTCTTTTTTGCTCCGGAGGGCGCCAAAAGTGAAAAAAGGTGCTTTTGAGGATATAGTCGGCATGAAAGCACAGAAGGCCAAATTGTGTGGGGCATTTGAAGGGGTTCCAGGAGGCAGTGAGGACCAGCATGAGTTTTCCCGCTGGCACCTTTGCTGTGGCAGCAAAAGCTGGACGTTTGTCATTTTGCTGCGGAGGGCGCCAAAAGTGAAAAAAGGTGCTTTTGAGGATAGAGTCGGCAGGAAAGCAGACAGGGCCAAATTGTGTGGGGCATTTGAAGGGGTTCCAGGAGGCAGTGAGGACCAGCATGACTTTTCCCCGCTGGCACCTTTGCTGTGGCAGCAAAAGCTGGACGTTTGTCTTCTTTGCTGCGGAGGGCGCCAAAAGTGAAAAAAGGTGCTTTTGAGGATAGAGTCGTCAGGAAAGCAGAGAGGGCCAAATTGTGTGGGGCATTTGAAAGGGTTTCAGGAGGCAGTGAGGACCAGCATGACTTTTCCCCGCTAGCACCTTTGCTGTGGCAGCAAAAGCTGGACGTTTGTCTTTTTTGCTGCGGAGGGTGCCAAATGTGAAAAAAGGTGCTTTTGAGCATAGACTCAGCAGGAAAGCAGAGAGGGCCAAATTGTGTGGGGCATTTGAAGGGGTTCCAGGAGGCAGTGAGGACCAGCATGACTTTTCCCCGCTGGCACCTTTGCTGTGGCAGCAAAAGCTGGACGTTTGTCTTTTTTGCTGCGGAGGGCGCCAAAAGTGAAAAAAGGTGCTTTTGAGCATAGACTCAGCAGGAAAGCAGAGAGGGCCAAATTGTGTGGGGCATTTGAAGGGGTTCCAGGACGCTGTGAGGACCAGCATGAATTTTCCCTGCTGGCACCTTTGCTGTGGCAGCAAAAGCTGGACGTTTGTCTTTTTTGCTGCGGAGGGCGCCAAAAGTGAAAAAAGGTGCTTTTGAGGATATAGTCGGCAGGAAAGCAGAGAGGGCCAAATTGTGTGGGGCATTTGAAGGGGTTCCAGGAGGCAGTGAGGACCAGCATCACTTTTCCCTGCTGGCACCTTTGCTGTGGCAGCAAAAGCTGGACGTTTGTCTTTTTTGCTCCGGAGGGCGCCAAAAGTGAAAAAAGGTGCTTTTGAGGATAGAGTGTGCAGGAAAACATAGAGGGCCAAATTGTGTGGGGCATTTGAAAGGTTTCCAGGAGGCAGTGAGGACCAGCATCACATTTCCCCGCTGGCACCTTTGCTGTGGCAGCAAAAGCTGGACGTTTGTTTTTTTTGCTGCGGAGGGCGCCAAATGTGAAAAAAGGTGCTTTTGAGCATAGACTTAGCAGGAAAGCAGAGAGGGCCAAATTGTGTGGGGCATTTGAAGGGGTTTCAGGAGGCAGTGAGGACCAGCATGACTTTTCCCCGCTGGCACCTTTGCTGTGGCAGCAAAAGCTGGACGTTTGTCTTTTTTGCTGCGGAGGGCGCCAAAAGTGAAAAAAGGTGCTTTTGAGGATAGAGTGGGCAGGAAAGCAGAGAGGGCCAAATTGTGTGGGGCATTTGAAGGGGTTCCAGGACGCTGTGAGGACCAGCATCACTTTTCCCCGCTGGCACCTTTGCTGTGGCAGCAAAAGCTGGACATTTGTCTTTTTTGCTCCAGAGGGCGCCAAAAGTGAAAAAAGGTGCTTTTGAGGATAGAGTCGGCAGGAAAGCAGAGAGGGCCAAATTGTGTGGGGCATTTGAAGGGGTTCCAGGAGGCAGTGAGGACCAGCATCACTTTTCCCCGCTGGCACCTTTGCTGTGGCAGCAAAAGCTGGACGTTTGTTTTTTTGCTGCGGAGGGCGCCAAAAGTGAAAAAAGGTGCTTTTGAGGATAGAGTGGGCAGGAAAGCAGAGAGGGCCAAATTGTGTGGGGCATTTGAAGGGGTTCCAGGAGGCAGTGAGGACCAGCATGACTTTTCCCCGCTGGCTCCTTTGCTGTGGCAGCAAAAGCTGGACGTTTGTCTTTTTTGCTGCGGAGGGCGCCAAAAGTGAAAAAAGGTGCTTTTGAGCATAGACTCAGCAGGAAAGCAGAGAGGGCCAAATTGTGTGGGGCATTTGAAGGGGTTCCAGGACGCTGTGAGGACCAGCATGAATTTTCCCTGCTGGCACCTTTGCTGTGGCAGCAAAAGCTGGACGTCTGTCTTTTTTGCTGCGGAGGGCGCCAAAAGTGAAAAAAGGTGCTTTTGAGGATATAGTCGGCAGGAAAGCAGAGAGGGCCAAATTGTGTGGGGCATTTGAAGGGGTTCCAGGAGGCAGTGAGGACCAGCATCACTTTTCCCCGCTGGCACCTTTGCTGTGGCAGCAAAAGCTGGACGTTTGTCTTTTCTGCTCCGGAGGGCGCCAAAAGTGAGAAAAGGTGCTTTTGAGGATAGAGTCGGCAGGAAAGCAGAGAGGGCCAAATTGTGTGGGGCATTTGAAGGGGTCCCAGGAGGCAGTGAGGACCAGCATGACTTTTCCCCACTGGCACCTTTGCTGTGGCAGCAAAAGCTGGACGTTTGTCTTTTTTGCTGCGGAGGGCGCCAAAAGTGAAAAAAGGTGCTTTTGAGGATAGAGTGTGCAGGAAAACATAGAGGGCCAAATTGTGTGGGGCATTTGAAGGGTTTCCAGGAGGCAGTGAGGACCAGCATCACATTTCCCCGCTGGCACCTTTGCTGTGGCAGCAAAAGCTGGACGTTTGTTTTTTTTGCTGCGGAGGGCGCCAAATGTGAAAAAAGGTGCTTTTGAGCATAGACTTAGCAGGAAAGCAGAGAGGGCCAAATTGTGTGGGGCATTTGAAGGGGTTTCAGGAGGCAGTGAGGACCAGCATGACTTTTCCCCGCTGGCACCTTTGCTGTGGCAGCAAAAGCTGGACGTTTGTCTTTTTTGCTGCGGAGGGCGCCAAAAGTGAAAAAAGGTGCTTTTGAGGATAGAGTGGGCAGGAAAGCAGAGAGGGCCAAATTGTGTGGGGCATTTGAAGGGGTTCCAGGACGCTGTGAGGACCAGCATCACTTTTCCTAGCTGGCACCTTTGCTGTGGCAGCAAAAGCTGGACATTTGTCTTTTTTGCTCCAGAGGGCGCCAAAAGTGAAAAAAGGTGCTTTTGAGGATATAGTCGGCATGAAAGCAGAGAGGGCCAAATTGTGTGGGGCATTTGAAGGGGTTCCAGGAGGCAGTGAGGACCAGCATGAGTTTTCCCGCTGGCACCTTTGCTGTGGCAGCAAAAGCTGGACGTTTGTCTTTTTTGCTGCGGAGGGCGCCAAAAGTGAAAAAAGGTGCTTTTGAGGATAGAGTGGGCAGGAAAGCAGAGAGGGCCAAATTGTGTGGGGCATTTGAAGGGGTTCCAGGAGGCAGTGAGGACCAGCATCACTTTTCCCCGCTGGCACCTTTGCTGTGGCAGCAAAAGCTGGACGTTTGTCTTCTTTGCTGCGGAGGACACCAAAAGTGAAAAAAGGTGCTTTTGAGGATAGAGTGGGCAGGAAAGCAGAGAGGGCCAAATTGTGTGGGGCATTTGAAGGGGTTCCAGGAGGCAGTGAGGACCAGCATGACTTTTCCCGCTGGCACTTTTGCTGTGGCAGCAAAAGCTGGACGTTTGTCTTTTTTGCTGCGGAGGGCGCCAAAAGTGAAAAAAGGTGCTTTTGAGGATAGAGTGGGCAGGAAAGCAGAGAGGGCCAAATTGTGTGGGGCATTTGAAGGGGTTCCAGGAGGCAGTGAGGACCAGCATGACTTTTCCCCGCTGGCACCTTTGCTGTGGCAGCAAAAGCTGGACGTTTGTCTTTTTTGCTGCGGAGGGCGCCAAAAGTGAAAAAAGGTGCTTTTGAGGATAGAGTCGGCAGGAAAGCAGAGAGGGCCAAATTGTGTGGGGCATTTGAAGGGGTTCCAGGAGGCAGTGAGGACCAGCATGACTTTTCCCCGCTGGCACCTTTGCTGTGGCAGCAAAAGCTGGACGTTTGTCTTTTTTGCTGCGGAGGGCGACAAAAGTGAAAAAAGGTGCTTTTGAGGATCAAGTGGGCAGGAAAACAGAGAGGGCCAAATTGTGTGGGGCATTTGAAGGGTTTCCAGGAGGCAGTGAGGACCAGCGCGACTTTTCCCCGCTGGCACCTTTGCTGTGGCAGCAAAAGCTGGACGTTTGTCTTTTTTGCTGCGGAGGGTGCCAAATGTGAAAAAAGGTGCTTTTGAGCATAGACTTAGCAGGAAAGCAGAGAGGGCCAAATTGTGTGGGGCATTTGAAGGGGTTTCAGGAGGCAGTGAGGACCAGCATGACTTTTCCCCGCTGGCACCTTTGCTGTGGCAGCAAAAGCTGGACGTTTGTCTTTTTTGCTGCAGAGGGCGCCAAAAGTGAAAAAAGGTGCTTTTGAGGATAGAGTGGGCAGGAAAGCAGAGAGGGCCAAATTGTGTGGGGCATTTGAAGGGGTTCCAGGAGGCTGTGAGGACCAGCATCACTTTTCCTAGCTGGCACCTTTGCTGTGGCAGCAAAAGCTGGACATTTGTCTTTTTTGCTCCAGAGGGCGCCAAAAGTGAAAAAAGGTGCTTTTGAGGATATAGTCGGCATGAAAGCAGAGAAGGCCAAATTGTGTGGGGCATTTGAAGGGGTTCCAGGAGGCAGTGAGGACCAGCATGAGTTTTCCCGCTGGCACCTTTGCTGTGGCAGCAAAAGCTGGACGTTTGTCATTTTGCTGCGGAGGGCGCCAAAAGTGAAAAAAGGTGCTTTTGAGGATAGAGTCGGCAGGAAAGCAGACAGGGCCAAATTGTGTGGGGCATTTGAAGGGGTTCCAGGAGGCAGTGAGGACCAGCATCACTTTTCCCCGCTGGCACCTTTGCTGTGGCAGCAAAAGCTGGACGTTTGTCTTCTTTGCTGCGGAGGGCGCCAAAAGTGAAAAAAGGTGCTTTTGAGGATAGAGTCGGCAGGAAAGCAGAGAGGGCCAAATTGTGTGGGGCATTTGAAGGGGTTCCAGGAGGCAGTGAGGACCAGCGCGACTTTTCCCCGCTGGCACCTTTGCTGTGGCAGCAAAAGCTGGACGTTTGTCTTTTTTGCTCCGGAGGGTGCCAAATGTGAAAAAAGGTGCTTTTGAGCATAGACTCAGCAGGAAAGCAGAGAGGGCCAAATTGTGTGGGGCATTTGAAGGGGTTCCAGGAGGCAGTGAGGACCAGCATGACTTTTCCCCGCTGGCACATTTGCTGTGGCAGCAAAAGCTGGACGTTTGTCTTTTTTGCTGCGGAGGGCGCCAAAAGTGAAAAAAGGTGCTTTTGAGGATAGAGTGGGCAGGAAAACATAGAGGGCCAAATTGTGTGGGGCATTTGAAGGGTTTCCAGGAGGCAGTGAGGACCAGCGCGACTTTTCCCCGCTGGCACCTTTGCTGTGGCAGCAAAAGCTGGACGTTTGTCTTTTTTGCTGCGGAGGGCGCCAAAAGTGAAAAAAGGTGCTTTTGAGCATAGACTCAGCAGGAAAGCAGAGAGGGCCAAATTGTGTGGGGCATTTGAAGGGGTTCCAGGAGGCAGTGAGGACCAGCATGACTTTTCCCCGCTGGCACCTTTGCTGTGGCAGCAAAAGCTGGACGTTTGTCTTTTTTGCTGCGGAGGGCGCCAAAAGTGAAAAAAGGTGCTTTTGAGGATAGAGTCGGCAGGAAAGCAGAGAGGGCCAAATTGTGTGGGGCATTTGAAGGGGTTCCAGGAGGCAGTGAGGACCAGCATGACGTTTCCTTGCTGGCACCTTTGCTGTGGCAGCAAAAGCTGGACGTTTGTCTTTTTTGCTCCGGAGGGCGCCAAAAGTGAAAAAAGGTGCTTTTGAGGATATAGTCGGCAGGAAAGCAGAGAGGGCCAAATTGTGTGGGGCATTTGAAGGGGTTCCAGGAGGCAGTGAGGACCAGCATCACTTTTCCCCGCTGGCACCTTTGCTGTGGCAGCAAAAGCTGGACGTTTGTCTTTTTTGCTCCGGAGGGTGCCAAATGTGAAAAAAGGTGCTTTTGAGCATAGACTTAGCAGGAAAGCAGAGAGGGCCAAATTGTGTGGGGCATTTGAAGGGGTTTCAGGAGGCAGTGAGGACCAGCATGACTTTTCCCCGCTGGCACCTTTGCTGTGGCAGCAAAAGCTGGACGTTTGTCTTTTTTGCTGCGGAGGGCGCCAAAAGTGAAAAAAGGTGCTTTTGAGGATAGAGTGGGCAGGAAAGCAGAGAGGGCCAAATTGTGTGGGGCATTTGAAGGGGTTCCAGGACGCTGTGAGGACCAGCATGACTTTTCCCCGCTGGCACCTTTGCTGTGGCAGCAAAAGCTGGACATTTGTCTTTTTTGCTGCGGAGGGCGCCAAAAGTGAAAAAAGGTGCTTTTGAGGATATAGTCGGCATGAAAGCAGAGAGGGCCAAATTGTGTGGGGCATTTGAAGGGGTTCCAGGAGGCAGTGAGGACCAGCATGAGTTTTCCCGCTGGCACCTTTGCTGTGGCAGCAAAAGCTGGACGTTTGTCTTTTTTGCTGCGGAGGGCGCCAAAAGTGAAAAAAGGTGCTTTTGAGGATAGAGTCGGCAGGAAAGCAGACAGGGCCAAATTGTGTGGGGCATTTGAAGGGGTTCCAGGAGGCAGTGAGGACCAGCATCACTTTTCCCCGCTGGCACCTTTGCTGTGGCAGCAAAAGCTGGACGTTTGTCTTTTTTGCTGCGGAGGGCACCAAATGTGAAAAAAGGTGCTTTTGAGGATAGAGTCGGCAGGAAAGCAGAGAGGGCCAAATTGTGTGGGGCATTTGAAGGGGTTCCAGGAGGCAGTGAGGACCAGCATGACTTTTCCCCGCTGGCACCTTTGCTGTGGCAGCAAAAGCTGGACATTTGTCTTTTTTGCTCCAGAGGGCGCCAAAAGTGAAAAAAGGTGCTTTTGAGGATAGAGTGGGCAGGAAAGCAGAGAGGGCCAAATTGTGTGGGGCATTTGAAGGGGTTTCAGGAGGCAGTGAGGACCAGCATCACTTTTCCCCGCTGGCACCTTTGCTGTGGCAGCAAAAGCTGGACGTTTGTCTTTTTTGCTGCGGAGGGCGCCAAAAGTGAAAAAAGGTGCTTTTGAGGATAGAGTCGGCAGGAAAGCAGAGAGGGCCAAATTGTGTGGGGCATTTGAAGGGGTTCCAGTACGCAGTGAGGACCAGCATGACTTTTCCCCGCTGGCACCTTTGCTGTGGCAGCAAAAGCTGGACGTTTGTCTTTTTTGCTCCGGAGGGCACCAAAAGTGAAAAAAGGTGCTTTTGAGGCTAGAGTCGGCAGGAAAGCAGAGAGGGCCAAATTGTGTGGGGCATTTGCAGGGTTTCCAGGAGGCAGTGAGGACCAGCATCACTTTTCCCCGCTGGCACCTTTGCTGTGGCAGCAAAAGCTGGACGTTTGTCTTCTTTGCTGCGCAGGACACCAAAAGTGAAAAAAGGTGCTTTTGAGGATAGAGTCGGCAGGAAAGCAGAGAGGGCCAAATTGTGTGGGGCATTTGAAGGGGTTCCAGGAGGCAGTGAGGACCAGCATGACTTTTCCCCGCTGGCACCTTTGCTGTGGCAGCAAAAGCTGGACGTTTGTCTTTTTTGCTGCGGAGGGCGCCAAAAGTGAAAAAAGGTGCTTTTGAGGATAGAGTCAGCAGGAAAGCAGAGAGGGCCAAATTGTGTGGGGCATTTGAAGGGGTTCCAGGAGGCAGTGAGGACCAGCATGACTTTTCCCCGCTGGCACCTTTGCTGTGGCAGCAAAAGCTGGACGTTTGTCTTTTTTGCTCCGGAGGGCACCAAAAGTGAAAAAAGGTGCTTCTGAGGATAGAGTCGGCAGGAAAGCAGAGAGGGCCAAATTGTGTGGGGCATTTGAAAGGGTTCCAGGAGGCAGTGAGGACCAGCATCACATTTCCCCGCTGTCACCTTTGCTGTGGCAGCAAAAGCTGGACGTTTGTCTTTTTTGCTGCGGAGGGCGCCAAATGTGAAAAAAGGTGCTTTTGAGCATAGACTCAGCAGGAAAGCAGAGAGGGCCAAATTGTGTGGGGCATTTGAAGGGGTTCCAGGAGGCAGTGAGGACCAGCATGACTTTTCCTGCTGGCACTTTTGCTGTGGCAGCAAAAGCTGGACGTTTGTCTTTTTTGCTCCGGAGGGCACCAAAAGAGAAAAAAGGTGCTTTTGAGGATAGAGTGGGCAGGAAAGCAGAGAGGGCCAAATTGTGTGGGGCATTTGAAGGGGTTCCAGGAGGCAGTGAGGACCAGCATGACTTTTCCCCGCTGGCACCTTTGCTGTGGCAGCAAAAGCTGGACGTTTGTCTTTTTTGCTGCGGAGGGCGCCAAAAGTGAAAAAAGGTGCTTTTGAGGATAGAGTGGGCAGGAAAGCAGAGAGGGCCAAATTGTGTGGGGCATTTGAAGGGGTTCCAGGAGGCAGTGAGGACCAGCATGACTTTTCCCCGCTGGCACCTTTGCTGTGGCAGCAAAAGCTGGACGTTTGTCTTTTTTGCTGCGGAGGGCGCCAAAAGTGAAAAAAGGTGCTTTTGAGGATAGAGTGGGCAGGAAAGCAGAGAGGGCCAAATTGTGTGGGGCATTTGAAGGGGTTCCAGGAGGCAGTGAGGACCAGCATGACTTTTCCCCGCTGGCACCTTTGCTGTGGCAGCAAAAGCTGGACGTTTGTCTTTTTTGCTGCGGAGGGCGCCAAAAGTGAAAAAAGGTGCTTTTGAGGATAGAGTGGGCAGGAAAGCAGAGAGGGCCAAATTGTGTGGGGCATTTGAAGGGGTTCCAGGAGGCAGTGAGGACCAGCATCACTTTTCCCCGCTGGCACCTTTGCTGTGGCAGCAAAAGCTGGACGTTTGTCTTTTTTGCTGCGGAGGGCGCCAAAAGTGAAAAAAGGTGCTTTTGAGGATAGAGTGGGCAGGAAAGCAGAGAGGGCCAAATTGTGTGGGGCATTTGAAGGGGTTCCAGTACGCAGTGAGGACCAGCATGACTTTTCCCCGCTGGCCCCTTTGCTGTGGCAGCAAAAGCTGGACGTTTGTCTTTTTTGCTGCGGAGGGCGCCAAAAGTGAAAAAAGGTGCTTTTGAGGATAGAGTGGGCAGGAAAACATAGAGGGCCAAATTGCGTGGGGCATTTGAAGGGTTTCCAGGAGGCAGTGAGGACCAGTGCGACTTTTCCCCGCTGGCACCTTTGCTGTGGCAGCAAAAGCTGGACATTTGTCTTTTTTGCTCCGGAGGGTGCCAAATGTGAAAAAAGGTGCTTTTGAGCATAGACTCAGCAGGAAAGCAGAGAGGGCCAAATTCTGTGGGGCATTTAAAGGGGTTTCAGGAGGCAGTGAGGACCAGCATGACTTTTCCCCGCTGGCACCTTTGCTGTGGCAGCAAAAGCTGGACGTTTGTCTTTTTTGCTGCGGAGAACGCCAAAAGTGAAAAAAGGTGCTTTTGAGGATACAGTCGGCAGGAAAGTAGAGAGGGCCAAATTGTGTGGGGCATTTGAAGGGGTTCCAGGAGGCTGTGAGGACCAGCATCACTTTTCCTAGCTGGCACCTTTGCTGTGGCAGCAAAAGCTGGACATTTGTCTTTTTTGCTCCAGAGGGCGTCAAAAGTGAAAAAAGGTGCTTTTAAAGATATAGTCGGCAGGAAAGCAGAGAGGGCCAAATTGTGTGGGGCATTTGAAGGGGTTCCAGGAGGCAGTGAGGACCAGCATGAGTTTTCCCGCTGGCACCTTTGCTGTGGCAGCAAAAGCTGGACGTTTGTCTTTTTTGCTGTGGAAAGCGCCAAAAGTGAAAAAAGGTGCTTTTGACGATAGACTCAGCAGGAAATCAGAGAGGGCCAAATTGTGTGAAGCATTTGCAGGGGTTCCAGGAGGCAGTGAGGACCAGCATCACTTTTCCCCGCTGGCACCTTTGCTGTGGCAGCAAAAGCTGGACGTTTGTCTTCTTTGCTGCGGAGGACACCAAATGTGAAAAAAGGTGCTTTTGAGGATAGAGTCGGCAGGAAAGCAGAGAGGGTCAAATTGTTTGGGGCATTTGAAGGGGTTCCAGGAGGCAGTTAGGACCAGCATGACTTTTCCCCGATGGCACCTTTGCTGTGGCAGCAAAAGCTGGACGTTTGTCTTTTTTGCTGCGGAGGGCGCCAAAAGTGAAAAAAGGTGCTTTTGAGGATAGAGTGGGCAGGAAAGCAGAGAGGGCCAAATTGTGTGGGGCATTTGAAGGGGTTCCAGGAGGCAGTGAGGACCAGCATGACTTTTCCCCGCTGGCACCTTTGCTGTGGCAGCAAAAGCTGGACGTTTGTCTTTTTTGCTGCGGAGGGCACCAAATGTGAAAAAAGGTGCTTTTGAGCATAGACTCAGCAGGAAAGCAGAGAGGGCCAAATTGTGTGGGGCATTTGAAGGGGTTCCAGGAGGCAGTGAGGACCAGCATGAGTTTTCCCGCTAGCACCTTTGCTGTGGCAGCAAAAGCTGGACGTTTGTCTTTTTTGCTGCGGAAAGCGCCAAAAGTGAAAAAAGGTGCTTTTGACGATAGACTCAGCAGGAAATCAGAGAGGGCCAAATTGTGTGAAGCATTTGCAGGGGTTCCAGGAGGCAGTGAGGACCAGCATCACTTTTCCCCGCTGGCACCTTTGCTGTGGCAGCAAAAGCTGGACGTTTGTCTTTTTTGCTGCGGAGGGCGCCAAATGTGAAAAAATGTGCTTTTGAGGATAGAGTCAGCAGGAAAGCAGAGAGGGCCAAATTGTGTGGGGCATTTGAAGGGGTTCCAGGAGGCAGTGAGGACCAGCATGACTTTTCCCCGCTGGCCCCTTTGCTGTGGCAGCAAAAGCTGGACGTTTGTCTTCTTTGCTGCGCAGGACACCAAAAGTGAAAAAAGGTGCTTTTGAGGATAGAGTCGGCAGGAAAGCAGAGAGGGCCAAATTGTGTGGGGCATTTGAAGGGGTTCCAGGAGGCAGTGAGGACCAGCATGACTTTTCCCCGCTGGCACCTTTGCTGTGGCAGCAAAAGCTGGACGTTTGTCTTTTTTGCTGCGGAGGGCGCCAAAAGTGAAAAAAGGTGCTTTTGAGGATAGAGTCAGCAGGAAAGCAGAGAGGGCCAAATTGTGTGGGGCATTTGAAGGGGTTCCAGGAGGCAGTGAGGACCAGCATGACTTTTCCCCGCTGGCACCTTTGCTGTGGCAGCAAAAGCTGGACGTTTGTCTTTTTTGCTCCGGAGGGCACCAAAAGTGAAAAAAGGTGCTTCTGAGGATAGAGTCGGCAGGAAAGCAGAGAGGGCCAAATTGTGTGGGGCATTTGAAAGGGTTCCAGGAGGCAGTGAGGACCAGCATCACATTTCCCCGCTGTCACCTTTGCTGTGGCAGCAAAAGCTGGACGTTTGTCTTTTTTGCTGCGGAGGGCGCCAAATGTGAAAAAAGGTGCTTTTGAGCATAGACTCAGCAGGAAAGCAGAGAGGGCCAAATTGTGTGGGGCATTTGAAGGGGTTCCAGGAGGCAGTGAGGACCAGCATGACTTTTCCTGCTGGCACTTTTGCCTGTGGCAGCAAAAGCTGGACGTTTGTCTTCTTTGCTGAGGAGGACACCAAATGTGAAAAAAGGTGCTTTTGAGGATAGAGTCGGCAGGAAAGCAGAGAGGGCCAAATTGTGTGGGGCATTTGAAGGGGTTCCAGGAGGCAGTGAGGACCAGCATCACTTTTCCCCGCTGGCACCTTTGCTGTGGCAGCAAAAGCTGGACGTTTGTCTTTTTTGCTGCGGAGGGCGCCAAAAGTGAAAAAAGGTGCTTTTGAGGATAGAGTCGGCAGGAAAGCAGAGAGGGCCAAATTGTGTGGGGCATTTGAAGGGGTTCCAGGAGGCAGTGAGGGCCAGCATGACTTTTCCCCGCTGGCACCTTTGCTGTGGCAGCAAAAGCTGGACGTTTGTCTTCTTTGCTGCGGAGGACACCAAAAGTGAAAACAGGTGCTTTTGAGGATAGAGTCGGCAGGAAAGCAGAGAGGGCCAAATTGTGTGGGGCATTTGAAGGGGTTCCAGGAGGCAGTGAGGACCAGCATGACTTTTCCCCGCTGGCACCTTTGCTGTGGCAGCAAAAGCTGGACGTTTGTCTTTTTTGCTGCTGAGGGCGCCAAAAGTGAAAAAAGGTGCTTTTGAGGATAGAGTCAGCAGGAAAGCAGAGAGGGCCAAATTGTGTGGGGCATTTGAAGGGGTTCCAGGAGGCAGTGAGGACCAGCATGACTTTTCCCCGCTGGCACCTTTGCTGTGGCAGCAAAAGCTGGACGTTTGTCTTTTTTTCTGCGGAGGGCACCAAATGTGAAAAAAGGTGCTTTTGAGCATAGACTCAGCGGGAAAGCAGAGAGGGCCAAATTGTGTGGGGCATTTGAAGGGTTTCCAGGAGGCAGTGAGGACCAGCATCACTTTTCCCCGCTGGCACCTTTGCTGTGGCAGCAAAAGCTGGACATTTGTCTTTTTTGCTCCGGAGGGTGCCAAATGTGAAAAAAGGTGCTTTTGAGCATAGACTCAGCAGGAAAGCAGAGAGGGCCAAATTGTGTGGGGCATTTGAAGGGGTCCCAGGAGGCAGTGAGGACCAGCATGACTTTTCCCCGCTGGCCCCTTTGCTGTGGCAGCAAAAGCTGGACGTTTGTCTTTTTTGCTCCGGAGGGTGCCAAATGTGAAAAAAGGTGCTTTTGAGGATAGAGTCGGCAGGAAAGTAGAGAGGGCCAAATTGTGTGGGGCATTTGAAGGGGTTCCAGGAGACTGTGAGGACCAGCATCACTTTTCCTAGCTGGCACCTTTGCTGTGGCAGCAAAAGCTGGACATTTGTCTTTTTTGCTCCAGAGGGCGTCAAAAGTGAAAAAAGGTGCTTTTGAAGATATAGTCGGCAGGAAAGCAGAGAGGGCCAAATTGTGTGGGGCATTTGAAGGGGTTCCAGGAGGCAGTGAGGACCAGCATGAGTTTTCCCGCTGGCACCTTTGCTGTGGCAGCAAAAGCTGGACGTTTGTCTTTTTTGCTGCGGAAAGCGCCAAAAGTGAAAAAAGGTGCTTTTGACGATAGACTCAGCAGGAAATCAGAGAGGGCCAAATTGTGTGAAGCATTTGCAGGGGTTCCAGGAGGCAGTGAGGACCAGCATCACTTTTCCCCGCTGGCACCTTTGCTGTGGCAGCAAAAGCTGGACGTTTGTCTTCTTTGCTGCGGAGGACACCAAATGTGAAAAAAGGTGCTTTTGAGGATAGAGTCAGCAGGAAAGCAGAGAGGGCCAAATTGTTTGGGGCATTTGAAGGGGTTCCAGGAGGCTGTGAGGACCAGCATGACTTTTCCCCGCTGGCACCTTTGCTGTGGCAGCAAAAGCTGGACGTTTGTCTTTTTTGCTCCAGAGGGCGTCAAAAGTGAAAAAAGGTGCTTTTGAAGATATAGTCGGCAGGAAAGCAGAGAGTGCCAAATTGTTTGGGGCATTTGAAGGGGTTCCAGGAGGCAGTGAGGACCAGCATCACTTTTCCCCGATGGCACCTTTGCTGTGGCAGCAAAAGCTGGACGTTTGTCTTTTTTGCTGCGGAGGGCGCCAAAAGTGAAAAAAGGTGCTTTTGAGGATAGAGTGGGCAGGAAAGCAGAGAGGGCCAAATTGTGTGGGGCATTTGAAGGGGTTCCAGGAGGCAGTGAGGACCAGCATGACTTTTCCCCGCTGGCACCTTTGCTGTGGCAGCAAAAGCTGGACGTTTGTCTTTTTTGCTGCGGAGGGCACCAAAAGTGAAAAAAGGTGCTTTTGAGCATAGACTCAGCAGGAAAGCAGAGAGGGCCAAATTGTGTGGGGCATTTGAAGGGGTTCCAGGAGGCAGTGAGGACCAGCATGAGTTTTCCCGCTGGCACCTTTGCTGTGGCAGCAAAAGCTGGACGTTTGTCTTTTTTGCTGCGGAGGGCGCCAAAAGTGAAAAAAGGTGCTTTTGACGATAGACTCAGCAGGAAATCAGAGAGGGCCAAATTGTGTGAAGCATTTGCAGGGGTTCCAGGAGGCAGTGAGGACCAGCATCACTTTTCCCCGCTGGCACCTTTGCTGTGGCAGCAAAAGCTGGACGTTTGTCTTTTTTGCTGCGGAGGGCGCCAAAAGTGAAAAAAGGTGCTTTTGAGGATAGAGTGGGCAGGAAAACATAGAGGGCCAAATTGCGTGGGGCATTTGAAGGGTTTCCAGGAGGCAGTGAGGACCAGCATCACTTTTCCCCGCTGGCACCTTTGCTGTGGCAGCAAAAGCTGGACATTTGTCTTTTTTGCTACGGAGGGTGCCAAATGTGAAAAAAGGTGCTTTTGAGCATAGACTCAGCAGGAAAGCAGAGAGGGCCAAATTGTGTGGGGCATTTGAAGGGGTTCCAGGAGGCAGTGAGGACCAGCATGACTTTTCCCCGCTGGCACCTTTGCTGTGGCAGCAAAAGCTGGACGTTTGTCTTTTTTGCTCCGGAGGGCACCAAATGTGAAAAAAGGTGCTTTTGAGCATAGACTCAGCAGGAAAGCAGAGAGGGCCAAATTGTGTGGGGCATTTGAAGGGGTTCCAGGAGGCAGTGAGGACCAGCATGAGTTTTCCCGCTGGCACCTTTGCTGTGGCAGCAAAAGCTGGACGTTTGTCTTTTTTGCTGCGGAAAGCGCCAAAAGTGAAAAAAGGTGCTTTTGACGATAGACTCAGCAGGAAATCAGAGAGGGCCAAATTGTGTGAAGCATTTGCAGGGGTTCCAGGAGGCAGTGAGGACCAGCATCACTTTTCCCCGCTGGCACCTTTGCTGTGGCAGCAAAAGCTGGACGTTTGTCTTTTTTGCTGCGGAGGGCGCCAAAAGTGAAAAAAGGTGCTTTTGAGGATAGAGTGGGCAGGAAAGCAGAGAGGGCCAAATTGTGTGGGGCATTTGAAGGGGTCCCAGAAGGCAGTGAGGACCAGCATGACTTTTCCCCGCTGGCACCTTTGCTGTGGCAGCAAAAGCTGGACGTTTGTCTTCTTTGCTGCGGAGGACACCAAAAGTGAAAAAAGGTGCTTTTGAGGATAGAGTGGGCAGGAAAGCAGAGAGGGCCAAATTGTGTGGGGCATTTGAAGGGGTTCCAGGAGGCAGTGAGGACCAGCATGACTTTTCCCCGCTGGCCCCTTTGCTGTGGCAGCAAAAGCTGGACGTTTGTCTTTTTTGCTGCAGAGGGCGCCAAAAGTGAAAAAAGGTGCTTTTGAGGATAGAGTGGGCAGGAAAACATAGAGGGCCAAATTGCGTGGGGCATTTGAAGGGTTTCCAGGAGGCAGTGAGGACCAGTGCGACTTTTCCCCGCTGGCACCTTTGCTGTGGCAGCAAAAGCTGGACATTTGTCTTTTTTGCTCCGGAGGGTGCCAAATGTGAAAAAAGGTGCTTTTGAGCATAGACTCAGCAGGAAAGCAGAGAGGGCCAAATTGTGTGGGGCATTTAAAGGGGTTTCAGGAGGCAGTGAGGACCAGCATGACTTTTCCCCGCTGGCACCTTTGCTGTGGCAGCAAAAGCTGGACGTTTGTCTTTTTTGCTGCGGAGAACGCCAAAAGTGAAAAAAGGTGCTTTTGAGGATAGAGTCGGCAGGAAAGTAGAGAGGGCCAAATTGTGTGGGGCATTTGAAGGGGTTCCAGGAGGCTGTGAGGACCAGCATCACTTTTCCTAGCTGGCACCTTTGCTGTGGCAGCAAAAGCTGGACATTTGTCTTTTTTGCTCCGGAGGGCGTCAAAAGTGAAAAAAGGTGCTTTTGAAGATATAGTCGGCAGGAAAGCAGAGAGGGCCAAATTGTGTGGGGCATTTGAAGGGGTTCCAGGAGGCAGTGAGGACCAGCATGAGTTTTCCCGCTGGCACCTTTGCTGTGGCAGCAAAAGCTGGACGTTTGTCTTTTTTGCTGCGGAAAGCGCCAAAAATGAAAAAAGGTGCTTTTGACGATAGACTCAGCAGGAAATCAGAGAGGGCCAAATTGTGTGAAGCATTTGCAGGGGTTCCAGGAGGCAGTGAGGACCAGCATGACTTTTCCCCGCTGGCACCTTTGCTGTGGCAGCAAAAGCTGGACGTTTGTCTTCTTTGCTGCGGAGGACACCAAAAGTGAAAAAAGGTGCTTTTGAGGATAGAGTGGGCAGGAAAGCAGAGAGGGCCAAATTGTTTGGGGCATTTGAAGGGGTTCCAGGAGGCAGTGAGGACCAGCATCACTTTTCCCCGCTGGCACCTTTGCTGTGGCAGCAAAAGCTGGACGTTTGTCTTTTTTGCTGCGGAGGGCACCAAAAGTGAAAAAAGGTGCTTTTGAGCATAGACTCAGCAGGAAAGCAGAGAGGGCCAAATTGTGTGGGGCATTTGAAGGGGTTCCAGGAGGCAGTGAGGACCAGCATGAGTTTTCCCGCTGGCACCTTTGCTGTGGCAGCAAAAGCTGGACGTTTGTCTTTTTTGCTGCGGAAAGCGCCAAAAGTGAAAAAAGGTGCTTTTGACGATAGACTCAGCAGGAAATCAGAGAGGGCCAAATTGTGTGAAGCATTTGCAGGGGTTCCAGGAGGCAGTGAGGACCAGCATCACTTTTCCCCGCTGGCACCTTTGCTGTGGCAGCAAAAGCTGGACGTTTGTCTTCTTTGCTGCGGAGGACACCAAAAGTGAAAACAGGTGCTTTTGAGGATAGAGTCGGCAGGAAAGCAGAGAGGGCCAAATTGTGTGGGGCATTTGAAGGGGTTCCAGGAGGCAGTGAGGACCAGCATGACTTTTCCCCGCTGGCACCTTTGCTGTGGCAGCAAAAGCTGGACGTTTGTCTTTTTTGCTGCGGAGGGCGCCAAAAGTGAAAAAAGGTGCTTTTGAGGCTAGAGTCGGCAGGAAAGCAGAGAGGGCCAAATTGTGTGGGGCATTTGAAGGGGTTCCAGGAGGCAGTGAGGACCAGCATGACTTTTCCCCGCTGGCACCTTTGCTGTGGCAGCAAAAGCTGGACGTTTGTCTTTTTTGCTGCGGAGGGCACCAAATATGAAAAAAGGTGCTTTTGAGCATAGACTCAGCAGGAAAGCAGAGAGGGCCAAATTGTGTGGGGCATTTGAAGGGGTTCCAGTAGGCAGTGAGGACCAGCATCACTTTTCCCCGCTGGCACCTTTGCTGTGGCAGCAAAAGCTGGACGTTTGTCTTTTTTGCTGCGGAGGGCGCCAAAAGTGAAAAAAGGTGCTTTTGAGGATAGAGTCGGCAGGAAAGCAGAGAGGGCCAAATTGTGTGGGGCATTTGAAGGGGTTCCAGGAGGCAGTGAGGACCAGCATGACTTTTCCCCGCTGGCACCTTTGCTGTGGCAGCAAAAGCTGGACATTTGTCTTTTTTGCTCCAGAGGGCGCCAAAAGTGAAAAAAGGTGTTTTTGAGGATATAGTCGGCAAGAAAGCAGAGAGGGCCAAATTGTGTGGGGCATTTGAAGGGGTCCCAGGAGGCAGTGAGGACCAGCATGACTTTTCCCCGCTGGCCCCTTTGCTGTGGCAGCAAAAGCTGGACGTTTGTCTTCTTTGCTGCGGAGGACACCAAAAGTGAAAAAAGGTGCTTTTGAGGATAGAGTGGGCAGGAAAGCAGAGAGGGCCAAATTGTGTGGGGCATTTGAAGGGGTTCCAGGATGCAGTGAGGACCAGCATGACTTTTCCCCGCTGGCCCCTTTGCTGTGGCAGCAAAAGCTGGACGTTTGTCTTTTTTGCTGCAGAGGGCGCCAAAAGTGAAAAAAGGTGCTTTTGAGGATAGAGTGGGCAGGAAAGTAGAGAGGGCCAAATTGTGTGGGGCATTTGAAGGGGTTCCAGGAGGCAGTGAGGACCAGTGCGACTTTTCCCCGCTGGCACCTTTGCTGTGGCAGCAAAAGCTGGACATTTGTCTTTTTTGCTCCGGAGGGTGCCAAATGTGAAAAAAGGTGCTTTTGAGCATAGACTCAGCAGGAAAGCAGAGAGGGCCAAATTGTGTGGGGCATTTAAAGGGGTTTCAGGAGGCAGTGAGGACCAGCATGACTTTTCCCCGCTGGCACCTTTGCTGTGGCAGCAAAAGCTGGACGTTTGTCTTTTTTGCTGCGGAGAACGCCAAAAGTGAAAAAAGGTGCTTTTGAGGATAGAGTCGGCAGGAAAGTAGAGAGGGCCAAATTGTGTGGGGCATTTGAAGGGGTTCCAGGAGGCTGTGAGGACCAGCATCACTTTTCCTAGCTGGCACCTTTGCTGTGGCAGCAAAAGCTGGACATTTGTCTTTTTTGCTCCAGAGGGCGTCAAAAGTGAAAAAAGGTGCTTTTGAAGATATAGTCGGCAGGAAAGCAGAGAGGGCCAAATTGTGTGGGGCATTTGAAGGGGTTCCAGGAGGCAGTGAGGACCAGCATGAGTTTTCCCGCTGGCACCTTTGCTGTGGCAGCAAAAGCTGGACGTTTGTCTTTTTTGCTGCGGAAAGCGCCAAAAATGAAAAAAGGTGCTTTTGACGATAGACTCAGCAGGAAATCAGAGAGGGCCAAATTGTGTGAAGCATTTGCAGGGGTTCCAGGAGGCAGTGAGGACCAGCATCACTTTTCCCAGCTGGCACCTTTGCTGTGGCAGCAAAAGCTGGACGTTTGTCTTTTTTGCTGCGGAGGGCACCAAAAGTGAAAAAAGGTGCTTTTGAGCATAGACTCAGCAGGAAAGCAGAGAGGGCCAAATTGTGTGGGGCATTTGAAGGGGTTCCAGGAGGCAGTGAGGACCAGCATGAGTTTTCCCGCTGGCACCTTTGCTGTGGCAGCAAAAGCTGGACGTTTGTCTTTTTTGCTGCGGAGGGCACCAAAAGTGAAAAAAGGTGCTTTTGAGCATAGACTCAGCAGGAAAGCAGAGAGGGCCAAATTGTGTGGGGCATTTGAAGGGGTTCCAGGAGGCAGTGAGGACCAGCATCACTTTTCCCCGCTGGCACCTTTGCTGTGGCAGCAAAAGCTGGACGTTTGTCTTTTTTGCTGCGGAAAGCGCCAAAAGTGAAAAAAGGTGCTTTTGACGATAGACTCAGCAGGAAATCAGAGAGGGCCAAATTGTGTGAAGCATTTGCAGGGGTTCCAGGAGGCAGTGAGGACCAGCATGACTTTTCCCCGCTGGCACCTTTGCTGTGGCAGCAAAAGCTGGACGTTTGTCTTCTTTGCTGCGGAGGACACCAAAAGTGAAAAAAGGTGCTTTTGAGGCTAGAGTCGGCAGGAAAGCAGAGAGGGCCAAATTGTGTGGGGCATTTGAAGGGGTTCCAGGAGGCAGTGAGGACCAGCATGACTTTTCCCCGCTGGCACCTTTGCTGTGGCAGCAAAAGCTGGACGTTTGTCTTTTTTGCTGCGGAGGGCACCAAATATGAAAAAAGGTGCTTTTGAGCATAGACTCAGCAGGAAAGCAGAGAGGGCCAAATTGTGTGGGGCATTTGAAGGGGTTCCAGGAGGCAGTGAGGACCAGCATGACTTTTCCCTGCTGGCACCTTTGCTGTGGCAGCAAAAGCTGGACGTTTGTCTTTTTTGCTCCGGAGGGCACCAAAAGTGAAAAAAGGTGCTTCTGAGGATAGAGTCGGCAGGAAAGCAGAGAGGGCCAAATTGTGTGGGGCATTTGAAGGGGTTCCAGGAGGCAGTGAGGACCAGCATCACATTTCCCCGCTGGCACCTTTGCTGTGGCAGCAAAAGCTGGACGTTTGTCTTTTTTGCTGCGGAGGGCGCCAAATGTGAAAAAAGGTGCTTTTGAGGATAGAGTCGGCAGGAAAGCAGAGAGGGCCAAATTGTGTGGGGCATTTGAAGGGGTTCCAGTAGGCAGTGAGGACCAGCATCACTTTTCCCCGCTGGCACCTTTGCTGTGGCAGCAAAAGCTGGACCTTTGTCTTTTTTGCTGCGGAGGGCGCCAAAAGTGAAAAAAGGTGCTTTTGAGGATAGAGTCGGCAGGAAAGCAGAGAGGGCCAAATTGTGTGGGGCATTTGAAGGGGTTCCAGGAGGCAGTGAGGACCAGCATCACTTTTCCCCGCTGGCACCTTTGCTGTGGCAGCAAAAGCTGGACATTTGTCTTTTTTGCTCCAGAGGGCGCCAAAAGTGAAAAAAGGTGTTTTTGAGGATATAGTCGGCAGGAAAGCAGAGAGGGCCAAATTGTGTGGGGCATTCGAAGGGGTTCCAGGAGGCAGTGAGGACCAGCATGACGTTTCCCCGCTGGCACCTTTGCTGTGGCAGCAAAAGCTGGACGTTTGTCTTTTTTGCTGCGGAGGGCGCCAAAAGTGAAAAAAGGTGCTTTTGAGGATAGAGTCGGCAGGAAAGCAGAGAGGGCCAAATTGTGTGGGGCATTTGAAGGGGTCCCAGGAGGCAGTGAGGACCAGCATGACTTTTCCCCGCTGGCCCCTTTGCTGTGGCAGCAAAAGCTGGACGTTTGTCTTTTTTGCTGCGGAGGGCGCCAAAAGTGAAAAAAGGTGCTTTTGAGGATAGAGTGGGCAGGAAAACATAGAGGGCCAAATTGCGTGGGGCATTTGAAGGGTTTCCAGGAGGCAGTGAGGACCAGTGCGACTTTTCCCCGCTGGCACCTTTGCTGTGGCAGCAAAAGCTGGACATTTGTCTTTTTTTGCTCTGGAGGGTGCCAAATGTGAAAAAAGGTGCTTTTGAGCATAGACTCAGCAGGAAAGCAGAGAGGGCCAAATTGTGTGGGGCATTTAAAGGGGTTTCAGGAGGCAGTGAGGACCAGCATGACTTTTCCCCGCTGGCACCTTTGCTGTGGCAGCAAAAGCTGGACGTTTGTCTTTTTTGCTGCGGAGAACGCCAAAAGTGAAAAAAGGTGCTTTTGAGGATAGAGTCGGCAGGAAAGTAGAGAGGGCCAAATTGTGTGGGGCATTTGAAGGGGTTCCAGGAGGCTGTGAGGACCAGCATGACTTTTCCTAGCTGGCACCTTTGCTGTGGCAGCAAAAGCTGGACATTTGTCTTTTTTGCTCAAGAGGGCGTCAAAAGTGAAAAAAGGTGCTTTTGAAGATAGAGTCGGCAGGAAAGCAGAGAGGGCCAAATTGTGTGGGGCATTTGAAGGGGTTCCAGGAGGCAGTGAGGACCAGCATGAGTTTTCCCGCTGGCACCTTTGCTGTGGCAGCAAAAGCTGGACGTTTGTCTTTTTTGCTGCGGAAAGCGCCAAAAGTGAAAAAAGGTGCTTTTGACGATAGACTCAGCAGGAAAGCAGAGAGGGCCAAATTGTTTGGGGCATTTGAAGGGGTTCCAGGAGGCAGTGAGGACCAGCATCACTTTTCCCCGCTGGCACCTTTGCTGTGGCAGCAAAAGCTGGACGTTTGTCTTTTTTGCTGCGGAGGGCGCCAAAAGTGAAAAAAGGTGCTTTTGAGGATAGAGTCGGCAGGAAAGCAGAGAGGGCCAAATTGTGTGAAGCATTTGCAGGGGTTCCAGGAGGCAGTGAGGACCAGCATCACTTTTCCCC
This sequence comes from Vanellus vanellus, assembly GCF_965231255.1. Taxonomy (NCBI): domain Eukaryota; kingdom Metazoa; phylum Chordata; class Aves; order Charadriiformes; family Charadriidae; genus Vanellus; species Vanellus vanellus. The sequence goes on along the minus strand of NC_138905.1, from coordinate 81,771,233 downwards.
GCTGGCACCTTTGCTGTGGCAGCAAAAGCTGGACGTTTGTCTTTTTTGCTGCGGAGGGCGCCAAAAGTGAAAAAAGGTGCTTTTGAGGATAGAGTCGGCAGGAAAGCAGAGAGGGCCAAATTGTTTGGGGCATTTGAAGGGGTTCCAGGAGGCTGTGAGGACCAGCATCACTTTTCCTAGCTGGCACCTTTGCTGTGGCAGCAAAAGCTGGACGTTTGTCTTTTTTGCTCCAGAGGGCGCCAAAAGTGAAAAAAGGTGCTTTTGAGGATAGAGTCGGCAGGAAAGCAGAGAGGGCCAAATTGTGTGGGGCATTTGAAGGGGTTCCAGGAGGCAGTGAGGACCAGCATGACTTTTCCCCGCTGGCACCTTTGCTGTGGCAGCAAAAGCTGGACGTTTGTCTTCTTTGCTGCGGAAGACACCAAATGTGAAAAAAGGTGCTTTTGAGGATAGAGTCGGCAGGAAAGCAGAGAGGGCCAAATTGTGTGGGGCATTTGAAGGGGTTCCAGGAGGCAGTGAGGACCAGCATGACTTTTCCCCGCTGGCACCTTTGCTGTGGCAGCAAAAGCTGGACGTTTGTCTTTTTTGCTGCGGAGGGCACCAAATGTGAAAAAAGGTGCTTTTGAGCATAGACTCAGCAGGAAAGCAGAGAGGGCCAAATTGTGTGGGGCATTTGAAGGGGTTCCAGGAGGCAGTGAGGACCAGCATGAGTTTTCCCGCTGGCACCTTTGCTGTGGCAGCAAAAGTTGGACGTTTGTCTTTTTTGCTGCGGAAAGCGCCAAAAGTGAAAAAAGGTGCTTTTGACGATACACTCAGCAGGAAATCAGAGAGGGCCAAATTGTGTGAAGCATTTGCAGGGGTTCCAGGAGGCAGTGAGGACCAGCATCACTTTTCCCCGCTGGCACCTTTGCTGTGGCAGCAAAAGCTGGACGTTTGTCTTCTTTGCTGCGGAGGACACCAAAAGTGAAAAAAGGTGCTTTTGAGGATAGAGTCGGCAGGAAAGCAGAGAGGGCCAAATTGTGTGGGGCATTTGAAGGGGTTCCAGGAGGCAGTGAGGACCAGCATGACTTTTCCCCGCTGGCACCTTTGCTGTGGCAGCAAAAGCTGGACGTTTGTCTTTTTTGCTGCGGAGGGCGCCGAAAGTGAAAAAAGGTGCTTCTGAGGATAGAGTCGGCAGGAAAGCAGAGAGGGCCAAATTGTGTGGGGCATTTGAAGGGGTTCCAGGAGGCAGTGAGGACCAGCATCACATTTCCCCGCTGGCACCTTTGCTGTGGCAGCAAAAGCTGGACGTTTGTCTTTTTTGCTGCGGAGGGCGCCAAATGTGAAAAAAGGTGCTTTTGAGGATAGAGTCGGCAGGAAAGCAGAGAGGGCCAAATTGTGTGGGGCATTTGAAGGGGTTCCAGTAGGCAGTGAGGACCAGCATGACTTTTCCCCGCTGGCACCTTTGCTGTGGCAGCAAAAGCTGGACGTTTGTCTTTTTTGCTGCGGAGGGCGCCAAAAGTGAAAAAAGGTGCTTTTGAGGATAGAGTCGGCAGGAAAGCAGAGAGGGCCAAATTGTGTGGGGCATTTGAAGGGGTTCCAGGAGGCAGTGAGGACCAGCATGACTTTTCCCTGCTGGCACCTTTGCTGTGGCAGCAAAAGCTGGACATTTGTCTTTTTTACTCCAGAGGGCGCCAAAAGTGAAAAAAGGTGCTTTTGAGGATATCGTCGGCAGGAAATCAGAGAGGGCCAAATTGTGTGAAGCATTTGAAGGGGTTCCAGGAGGCAGTGAGGACCAGCATCACATTTCCCTGCTGGCACCTTTGCTGTGGCAGCAAAAGCTGGACGTTTGTCTTTTTTGCTGCGGAGGGCGCCAAATGTGAAAAAAGGTGCTTTTGAGGATACAGTCGGCAGGAAAGCAGAGAGGGCCAAATTGTGTGGGGCATTTGAAGGGGTTCCAGTAGGCAGTGAGGACCAGCATGACTTTTCCCCGCTGGCACCTTTGCTGTGGCAGCAAAAGCTGGACGTTTGTCTTTTTTGCTGCGGAGGGCGCCAAAAGTGAAAAAAGGTGCTTTTGAGGATAGAGTAGGCAGGAAAGCAGAGAGGGCCAAATTGTGTGGGGCATTTGAAGGGGTTCCAGGAGGCAGTGAGGACCAGCATGACTTTTCCCCGCTGGCACCTTTGCTGTGGCAGCAAAAGCTGGACATTTGTCTTTTTTGCTCCAGAGGGCGCCAAAAGTGAAAAAAGGTGCTTTTGAGGATATAGTCGGCAGGAAAGCAGAGAGGGCCAAATTGTGTGGGGCATTTGAAGGGGTTCCAGGAGGCAGTGAGGACCAGCATGACTTTTCCCGCTGGCACCTTTGCTGTGGCAGCAAAAGCTGGACGTTTGTCTTTTTTGCTGCGGAAAGCGCCAAAAGTGAAAAAAGGTGCTTTTGACGATAGACTCAGCAGGAAATCAGAGAGGGCCAAATTGTGTGGGGCATTTGCAGGGGTTCCAGGAGGCAGTGAGGACCAGCATCACTTTTCCCCGCTGGCACCTTTGCTGTGGCAGCAAAAGCTGGACGTTTGTCTTTTTTGCTGCGGAGGGCGCCAAAAGTGAATAAAGGTGCTTTTGAGGATAGAGTCAGCAGGAAAGCAGAGAGGGCCAAATTGTGTGGGGCATTTGAAGGGGTTCCAGGAGGCAGTGAGGACCAGCATCACTTTTCCCCGCTGGCACCTTTGCTGTGGCAGCAAAAGCTGGACGTTTGTCTTTTTTGCTCCAGAGGGCGCCAAAAGTGAAAAAAGGTGCTTTTGAGGATATAGTCGGCAGGAAAGCAGAGAGGGCCAAATTGTGTGGGGCATTTGAAGGGGTTCCAGGAGGCAGTGAGGACCAGCATGACTTTTCCCCGCTGGCACCTTTGCTGTGGCAGCAAAAGCTGGACGTTTGTCTTTTTTCCTGCGGAGGGCGCCAAAAGTGAAAAAAGGTGCTTTTGAGGATAGAGTGGGCAGGAAAGCAGAGAGGGCCAATTTGTGTGGGGCATTTGAAGGGGTCCCAGAAGGCAGTGAGGACCAGCATGACTTTTCCCCGCTGGCACCTTTGCTGTGGCAGCAAAAGCTGGACGTTTGTCTTTTTTGCTCCGGAGGGCGCCAAAAGTGAAAAAAGGTGCTTTTGAGGATAGAGTGGGCAGGTAAACATAGAGGGCCAAATTGTGTGGGGCATTTGAAGGGTTTCCAGGAGGCAGTGAGGACCAGCGCGACTTTTCCCCGCTGGCACCTTTGCTGTGGCAGCAAAAGCTGGACGTTTGTCTTTTTTGCTCCGGAGGGTGCCAAATGTGAAAAAAGGTGCTTTTGAGCATAGACTCAGCAGGAAAGCAGAGAGGGCCAAATTGTGTGGGGCATTTGAAGGGGTTCCAGGAGGCAGTGAGGACCAGCATGACTTTTCCCGCTGGCACTTTTGCTGTGGCAGCAAAAGCTGGACGTTTGTCTTTTTTGCTCCGGAGGGCACCAAAAGTGAAAAAAGGTGCTTTTGAGGATAGAGTGGGCAGGAAAGCAGAGAGGGCCAAATTGTGTGGGGCAGTTGAAGGGGTTCCAGGAGGCAGTGAGGACCAGCATGACTTTTCCCCGCTGGCACCTTTGCTGTGGCAGCAAAAGCTGGACGTTTGTCTTTTTTGCTGCGGAGGGCGCCAAAAGTGAAAAAATGTGCTTTTGAGGATAGAGTGGGCAGGAAAGCAGAGAGGGCCAAATTGTGTGGGGCATTTGAAGGGGTTCCAGGAGGCAGTGAGGACCAGCATGACTTTTCCCCGCTGGCACCTTTGCTGTGGCAGCAAAAGCTGGACGTTTGTCTTTTTTGCTGCGGAGGGCGCCAAAAGTGAAAAAAGGTGCTTTTGAGGATAGAGTGGGCAGGAAAGCAGAGAGGGCCAAATTGTGTGGGGCATTTGAAGGGGTCCCAGAAGGCAGTGAGGACCAGCATGACTTTTCCCCGCTGGCACCTTTGCTGTGGCAGCAAAAGCTGGACGTTTGTCTTCTTTGCTGCGGAGGACACCAAATGTGAAAAAAGGTGCTTTTGAGGATAGAGTGGGCAGGAAAGCAGAGAGGGCCAAATTGTTTGGGGCATTTGAAGGGGTTCCAGGAGGCAGTGAGGACCAGCATCACTTTTCCCCGCTGGCACCTTTGCTGTGGCAGCAAAAGCTGGACGTTTGTCTTTTTTGCTGCGGAAAGCGCCGAAAGTTAAAAAAGGTGCTTTTGAGGATAGACTCAGCAGGAAAGCAGAGAGGGCCAAATTGTGTGGGGCATTTGAAGGGGTTCCAGGAGGCAGTGAGGACCAGCATCACTTTTCCCCGCTGGCACCTTTGCTGTGGCAGCAAAAGCTGGACGTTTGTCTTTTTTGCTGCGGAGGGCGCCAAAAGTGAAAAAAGGTGCTTTTGAGGATAGAGTCGGCAGGAAAGCAGAGAGGGCCAAATTGTGTGGGGCATTTGAAGGGGTTCCAGGAGGCAGTGAGGACCAGCATGACTTTTCCCCGCTGGCACCTTTGCTGTGGCAGCAAAAGCTGGACGTTTGTCTTTTTTGCTCCGGAGGGTGCCAAATGTGAAAAAAGGTGCTTTTGAGCATAGACTCAGCAGGAAAGCAGAGAGGGCCAAATTGTGTGGGGCATTTGAAGGGGTTCCAGGAGGCAGTGAGGACCAGCATGACTTTTCCCGCTGGCACTTTTGCTGTGGCAGCAAAAGCTGGACGTTTGTCTTTTTTGCTCCGGAGGGTGCCAAATGTGAAAAAAGGTGCTTTTGAGCATAGACTCAGCAGGAAAGCAGAGAGGGCCAAATTGTGTGAAGCATTTGCAGGGGTTCCAGGAGGCAGTGAGGACCAGCATCACTTTTCCCCGCTGGCACCTTTGCTGTGGCAGCAAAAGCTGGACGTTTGTCTTCTTTGCTGCGGAGGACACCAAATGTGAAAAAAGGTGCTTTTGAGGATAGAGTGGGCAGGAAAGCAGAGAGGGCCAAATTGTTTGGGGCATTTGAAGGGGTTCCAGGAGGCAGTGAGGACCAGCATCACTTTTCCCCGCTGGCACCTTTGCTGTGGCAGCAAAAGCTGGACGTTTGTCTTTTTTGCTGCGGAAAGCGCCGAAAGTTAAAAAAGGTGCTTTTGAGGATAGACTCAGCAGGAAAGCAGAGAGGGCCAAATTGTGTGGGGCATTTGAAGGGGTTCCAGGAGGCAGTGAGGACCAGCATCACTTTTCCCCGCTGGCACCTTTGCTGTGGCAGCAAAAGCTGGACGTTTGTCTTTTTTGCTGCGGAGGGCGCCAAAAGTGAAAAAAGGTGCTTTTGAGGATAGAGTCGGCAGGAAAGCAGAGAGGGCCAAATTGTGTGGGGCATTTGAAGGGGTTCCAGGAGGCAGTGAGGACCAGCATGACTTTTCCCCGCTGGCACCTTTGCTGTGGCAGCAAAAGCTGGACGTTTGTCTTTTTTGCTGCGGAGGGCGCCAAAAGTGAAAAAAGGTGCTTTTGAGGATAGAGTCGGCAGGAAAGCAGAGAGGGCCAAATTGTGTGGGGCATTTGAAGGGGTTCCAGGAGGCAGTGAGGACCAGCATGACTTTTCCCCGCTGGCACCTTTGCTGTGGCAGCAAAAGCTGGACGTTTGTCTTTTTTGCTGCGGAGGGCGCCAAAAGTGAAAAAAGGTGCTTTTGAGGATAGAGTCGGCAGGAAAGCAGAGAGGGCCAAATTGTGTGGGGCATTTGAAGGGGTTCCAGGAGGCAGTGAGGACCAGCATGACTTTTCCCCGCTGGCACCTTTGCTGTGGCAGCAAAAGCTGGACATTTGTCTTTTTTGCTGCGGAGGGCGCCAAAAGTGAAAAAAGGTGCTTTTGAGGATAGAGTGGGCAGGAAAGCAGAGAGGGCCAAATTGTGTGGGGCATTTGAAGGGGTTCCAGGAGGCAGTGAGGACCAGCATGACTTTTCCCCGCTGGCACCTTTGCTGTGGCAGCAAAAGCTGGACATTTGTCTTTTTTGCTCCAGAGGGCGCCAAAAGTGAAAAAAGGTGCTTTTGAGGATAGAGTCAGCAGGAAAGCAGAGAGGGCCAAATTGTGTGGGGCATTTGAAGGGGTTCCAGGAGGCAGTGAGGACCAGCATGACTTTTCCCCGCTGGCACCTTTGCTGTGGCAGCAAAAGCTGGACGTTTGTCTTTTTTCCTGCGGAGGGCGCCAAAAGTGAAAAAAGGTGCTTTTGAGGATAGAGTGGGCAGGAAAGCAGAGAGGGCCAATTTGTGTGGGGCATTTGAAGGGGTCCCAGAAGGCAGTGAGGACCAGCATGACTTTTCCCCGCTGGCACCTTTGCTGTGGCAGCAAAAGCTGGACGTTTGTCTTTTTTGCTCCGGAGGGCGCCAAAAGTGAAAAAAGGTGCTTTTGAGGATAGAGTGGGCAGGTAAACATAGAGGGCCAAATTGTGTGGGGCATTTGAAGGGTTTCCAGGAGGCAGTGAGGACCAGCGCGACTTTTCCCCGCTGGCACCTTTGCTGTGGCAGCAAAAGCTGGACGTTTGTCTTTTTTGCTCCGGAGGGCGCCAAAAGTGAAAAAAGGTGCTTTTGAGGATAGAGTGGGCAGGAAAGCAGAGAGGGCCAAATTGTGTGGGGCAGTTGAAGGGGTTCCAGGAGGCAGTGAGGACCAGCATGACTTTTCCCCGCTGGCACCTTTGCTGTGGCAGCAAAAGCTGGACGTTTGTCTTTTTTGCTGCGGAGGGCGCCAAAAGTGAAAAAATGTGCTTTTGAGGATAGAGTGGGCAGGAAAGCAGAGAGGGCCAAATTGTGTGGGGCATTTGAAGGGGTTCCAGGAGGCAGTGAGGACCAGCATGACTTTTCCCCGCTGGCACCTTTGCTGTGGCAGCAAAAGCTGGACGTTTGTCTTTTTTGCTGCGGAGGGCGCCAAAAGTGAAAAAAGGTGCTTTTGAGGATAGAGTGGGCAGGAAAGCAGAGAGGGCCAAATTGTGTGGGGCATTTGAAGGGGTCCCAGAAGGCAGTGAGGACCAGCATGACTTTTCCCCGCTGGCACCTTTGCTGTGGCAGCAAAAGCTGGACGTTTGTCTTTTTTGCTCCGGAGGGTGCCAAATGTGAAAAAAGGTGCTTTTGAGCATAGACTCAGCAGGAAAGCAGAGAGGGCCAAATTGTGTGAAGCATTTGCAGGGGTTCCAGGAGGCAGTGAGGACCAGCATCACTTTTCCCCGCTGGCACCTTTGCTGTGGCAGCAAAAGCTGGACGTTTGTCTTCTTTGCTGCGGAGGACACCAAATGTGAAAAAAGGTGCTTTTGAGGATAGAGTGGGCAGGAAAGCAGAGAGGGCCAAATTGTTTGGGGCATTTGAAGGGGTTCCAGGAGGCAGTGAGGACCAGCATCACTTTTCCCCGCTGGCACCTTTGCTGTGGCAGCAAAAGCTGGACGTTTGTCTTTTTTGCTGCGGAAAGCGCCGAAAGTTAAAAAAGGTGCTTTTGAGGATAGAGTCAGCAGGAAAGCAGAGAGGGCCAAATTGTGTGGGGCATTTGAAGGGGTTCCAGGAGGCAGTGAGGACCAGCATGACTTTTCCCCGCTGGCACCTTTGCTGTGGCAGCAAAAGCTGGACGTTTGTCTTTTTTGCTGCGGAGGGCGCCAAAAGTGAAAAAAGGTGCTTTTGAGGATAGAGTAGGCAGGAAAGCAGAGAGGGCCAAATTGTGTGGGGCATTTGAAGGGGTTCCAGGAGGCAGTGAGGACCAGCATGACTTTTCCCCGCTGGCACCTTTGCTGTGGCAGCAAAAGCTGGACGTTTGTCTTTTTTGCTGCGGAGGGCGCCAAAAGTGAAAAAAGGTGCTTTTGAGGATAGAGTCGGCAGGAAAGCAGAGAGGGCCAAATTGTGTGGGGCATTTGAAGGGGTTCCAGGAGGCAGTGAGGACCAGCATGACTTTTCCCCGCTGGCACCTTTGCTGTGGCAGCAAAAAGCTGGACATTTGTCTTTTTTGCTCCAGAGGGCGCCAAAAGTGAAAAAAGGTGCTTTTGAGGATAGAGTCAGCAGGAAAGCAGAGAGGGCCAAATTGTGTGGGGCATTTGAAGGGGTTCCAGGAGGCAGTGAGGACCAGCATGACTTTTCCCCGCTGGCACCTTTGCTGTGGCAGCAAAAGCTGGACGTTTGTCTTTTTTGCTGCGGAGGGCGCCAAAAGTGAAAAAAGGTGCTTTTGAGGATAGAGTAGGCAGGAAAGCAGAGAGGGCCAAATTGTGTGGGGCATTTGAAGGGGTTCCAGGAGGCAGTGAGGACCAGCATGACTTTTCCCCGCTGGCACCTTTGCTGTGGCAGCAAAAGCTGGACGTTTGTCTTTTTTGCTGCGGAGGGCGCCAAAAGTGAAAAAAGGTGCTTTTGAGGATAGAGTCGGCAGGAAAGCAGAGAGGGCCAAATTGTGTGGGGCATTTGAAGGGGTTCCAGGAGGCAGTGAGGACCAGCATGACTTTTCCCCGCTGGCACCTTTGCTGTGGCAGCAAAAGCTGGACATTTGTCTTTTTTGCTCCAGAGGGCGCCAAAAGTGAAAAAAGGTGCTTTTGAGGATAGAGTCAGCAGGAAAGCAGAGAGGGCCAAATTGTGTGGGGCATTTGAAGGGGTTCCAGGAGGCAGTGAGGACCAGCATCACTTTTCCCCGCTGGCACCTTTGCTGTGGCAGCAAAAGCTGGACATTTATCTTTTTTGCTCCAGAGGGCGCCAAAAGTGAAAAAAGGTGCTTTTGAAGATATAGTCGGCAGGAAAGCAGAGAGGGCCAAATTGTGTGGGGCATTTGAAGGGGTTCCAGGAGGCAGTGAGGACCAGCATCACTTTTCCCCGCTGGCACCTTTGCTGTGGCAGCAAAAGCTGGACGTTTGTCTTTTTTGCTGCGGAGGGCGCCAAAAGTGAATAAAGGTGCTTTTGAGGATAGACTCAGCAGGAAAGCAGAGAGGGCCAAATTGTGTGGGGCATTTGAAGGGGTTCCAGGAGGCAGTGAGGACCAGCATCACTTTTCCCCGCTGGCACCTTTGCTGTGGCAGCAAAAGCTGGACATTTGTCTTTTTTGCTGCGGAGGGCGCCAAAAGTGAAAAAATGTGCTTTTGAGGATAGAGTGGGCAGGAAAGCAGAGAGGGCCAAATTGTGTGGGGCATTTGAAGGGGTTCCAGGAGGCAGTGAGGACCAGCATGACTTTTCCCCGCTGGCACCTTTGCTGTGGCAGCAAAAGCTGGACGTTTGTCTTTTTTGCTGCGGAGGGCGCCAAAAGTGAAAAAAGGTGCTTTTGAGGATAGAGTGGGCAGGAAAGCAGAGAGGGCCAAATTGTGTGGGGCATTTGAAGGGGTCCCAGAAGGCAGTGAGGACCAGCATGACTTTTCCCCGCTGGCACCTTTGCTGTGGCAGCAAAAGCTGGACGTTTGTCTTTTTTGCTCCGGAGGGTGCCAAATGTGAAAAAAGGTGCTTTTGAGCATAGACTCAGCAGGAAAGCAGAGAGGGCCAAATTGTGTGAAGCATTTGCAGGGGTTCCAGGAGGCAGTGAGGACCAGCATCACTTTTCCCCGCTGGCACCTTTGCTGTGGCAGCAAAAGCTGGACGTTTGTCTTCTTTGCTGCGGAGGACACCAAATGTGAAAAAAGGTGCTTTTGAGGATAGAGTGGGCAGGAAAGCAGAGAGGGCCAAATTGTTTGGGGCATTTGAAGGGGTTCCAGGAGGCAGTGAGGACCAGCATCACTTTTCCCCGCTGGCACCTTTGCTGTGGCAGCAAAAGCTGGACGTTTGTCTTTTTTGCTGCGGAAAGCGCCGAAAGTTAAAAAAGGTGCTTTTGAGGATAGACTCAGCAGGAAAGCAGAGAGGGCCAAATTGTGTGGGGCATTTGAAGGGGTTCCAGGAGGCAGTGAGGACCAGCATGACTTTTCCCCGCTGGCACCTTTGCTGTGGCAGCAAAAGCTGGACGTTTGTCTTTTTTGCTGCGGAGGGCGCCAAAAGTGAAAAAAGGTGCTTTTGAGGATAGAGTAGGCAGGAAAGCAGAGAGGGCCAAATTGTGTGGGGCATTTGAAGGGGTTCCAGGAGGCAGTGAGGACCAGCATGACTTTTCCCCGCTGGCACCTTTGCTGTGGCAGCAAAAGCTGGACGTTTGTCTTTTTTGCTGCGGAGGGCGCCAAAAGTGAAAAAAGGTGCTTTTGAGGATAGAGTCGGCAGGAAAGCAGAGAGGGCCAAATTGTGTGGGGCATTTGAAGGGGTTCCAGGAGGCAGTGAGGACCAGCATGACTTTTCCCCGCTGGCACCTTTGCTGTGGCAGCAAAAGCTGGACATTTGTCTTTTTTGCTCCAGAGGGCGCCAAAAGTGAAAAAAGGTGCTTTTGAGGATAGAGTCAGCAGGAAAGCAGAGAGGGCCAAATTGTGTGGGGCATTTGAAGGGGTTCCAGGAGGCAGTGAGGACCAGCATCACTTTTCCCCGCTGGCACCTTTGCTGTGGCAGCAAAAGCTGGACGTTTGTCTTTTTTGCTGCGGAGGGCGCCAAAAGTGAATAAAGGTGCTTTTGAGGATAGACTCAGCAGGAAAGCAGAGAGGGCCAAATTGTGTGGGGCATTTGAAGGGGTTCCAGGAGGCAGTGAGGACCAGCATCACTTTTCCCCGCTGGCACCTTTGCTGTGGCAGCAAAAGCTGGACATTTGTCTTTTTTGCTGCGGAGGGCGCCAAAAGTGAAAAAATGTGCTTTTGAGGATAGAGTGGGCAGGAAAGCAGAGAGGGCCAAATTGTGTGGGGCATTTGAAGGGGTTCCAGGAGGCAGTGAGGACCAGCATGACTTTTCCCCGCTGGCACCTTTGCTGTGGCAGCAAAAGCTGGACGTTTGTCTTTTTTGCTGCGGAGGGCGCCAAAAGTGAAAAAAGGTGCTTTTGAGGATAGAGTGGGCAGGAAAGCAGAGAGGGCCAAATTGTGTGGGGCATTTGAAGGGGTCCCAGAAGGCAGTGAGGACCAGCATGACTTTTCCCCGCTGGCACCTTTGCTGTGGCAGCAAAAGCTGGACGTTTGTCTTTTTTGCTCCGGAGGGTGCCAAATGTGAAAAAAGGTGCTTTTGAGCATAGACTCAGCAGGAAAGCAGAGAGGGCCAAATTGTGTGAAGCATTTGCAGGGGTTCCAGGAGGCAGTGAGGACCAGCATCACTTTTCCCCGCTGGCACCTTTGCTGTGGCAGCAAAAGCTGGACGTTTGTCTTCTTTGCTGCGGAGGACACCAAATGTGAAAAAAGGTGCTTTTGAGGATAGAGTGGGCAGGAAAGCAGAGAGGGCCAAATTGTTTGGGGCATTTGAAGGGGTTCCAGGAGGCAGTGAGGACCAGCATCACTTTTCCCCGCTGGCACCTTTGCTGTGGCAGCAAAAGCTGGACGTTTGTCTTTTTTGCTGCGGAAAGCGCCGAAAGTTAAAAAAGGTGCTTTTGAGGATAGACTCAGCAGGAAAGCAGAGAGGGCCAAATTGTGTGGGGCATTTGAAGGGGTTCCAGGAGGCAGTGAGGACCAGCATGACTTTTCCCCGCTGGCACCTTTGCTGTGGCAGCAAAAGCTGGACGTTTGTCTTTTTTGCTGCGGAGGGCGCCAAAAGTGAAAAAAGGTGCTTTTGAGGATAGAGTAGGCAGGAAAGCAGAGAGGGCCAAATTGTGTGGGGCATTTGAAGGGGTTCCAGGAGGCAGTGAGGACCAGCATGACTTTTCCCCGCTGGCACCTTTGCTGTGGCAGCAAAAGCTGGACGTTTGTCTTTTTTGCTGCGGAGGGCGCCAAAAGTGAAAAAAGGTGCTTTTGAGGATAGAGTCGGCAGGAAAGCAGAGAGGGCCAAATTGTGTGGGGCATTTGAAGGGGTTCCAGGAGGCAGTGAGGACCAGCATGACTTTTCCCCGCTGGCACCTTTGCTGTGGCAGCAAAAGCTGGACATTTGTCTTTTTTGCTCCAGAGGGCGCCAAAAGTGAAAAAAGGTGCTTTTGAGGATAGAGTCAGCAGGAAAGCAGAGAGGGCCAAATTGTGTGGGGCATTTGAAGGGGTTCCAGGAGGCAGTGAGGACCAGCATCACTTTTCCCCGCTGGCACCTTTGCTGTGGCAGCAAAAGCTGGACGTTTGTCTTTTTTGCTGCGGAGGGCGCCAAAAGTGAAAAAAGGTGCTTTTGAGGATAGAGTAGGCAGGAAAGCAGAGAGGGCCAAATTGTGTGGGGCATTTGAAGGGGTTCCAGGAGGCAGTGAGGACCAGCATGACTTTTCCCCGCTGGCACCTTTGCTGTGGCAGCAAAAGCTGGACGTTTGTCTTTTTTGCTGCGGAGGGCGCCAAAAGTGAAAAAAGGTGCTTTTGAGGATAGAGTCGGCAGGAAAGCAGAGAGGGCCAAATTGTGTGGGGCATTTGAAGGGGTTCCAGGAGGCAGTGAGGACCAGCATGACTTTTCCCCGCTGGCACCTTTGCTGTGGCAGCAAAAGCTGGACATTTGTCTTTTTTGCTCCAGAGGGCGCCAAAAGTGAAAAAAGGTGCTTTTGAGGATAGAGTCAGCAGGAAAGCAGAGAGGGCCAAATTGTGTGGGGCATTTGAAGGGGTTCCAGGAGGCAGTGAGGACCAGCATCACTTTTCCCCGCTGGCACCTTTGCTGTGGCAGCAAAAGCTGGACATTTATCTTTTTTGCTCCAGAGGGCGCCAAAAGTGAAAAAAGGTGCTTTTGAAGATATAGTCGGCAGGAAAGCAGAGAGGGCCAAATTGTGTGGGGCATTTGAAGGGGTTCCAGGAGGCAGTGAGGACCAGCATCACTTTTCCCCGCTGGCACCTTTGCTGTGGCAGCAAAAGCTGGACGTTTGTCTTTTTTGCTGCGGAGGGCGCCAAAAGTGAATAAAGGTGCTTTTGAGGATAGACTCAGCAGGAAAGCAGAGAGGGCCAAATTGTGTGGGGCATTTGAAGGGGTTCCAGGAGGCAGTGAGGACCAGCATCACTTTTCCCCGCTGGCACCTTTGCTGTGGCAGCAAAAGCTGGACATTTGTCTTTTTTGCTCCAGAGGGCGCCAAAAGTGAAAAAAGGTGCTTTTGAGGATATAGTCGGCAGGAAAGCAGAGAGGGCCAAATTGTGTGGGGCATTTGAAGGGGTTCCAGGAGGCAGTGAGGACCAGCATGACTTTTCCCCGCTGGCACCTTTGCTGTGGCAGCAAAAGCTGGACGTTTGTCTTTTTTGCTGCGGAGGGCGCCAAAAGTGAAAAAAGGTGCTTTTGAGGATAGAGTGGGCAGGAAAGCAGAGAGGGCCAAATTGTGTGGGGCATTTGAAGGGGTTCCAGGAGGCAGTGAGGACCAGCATGACTTTTCCCCGCTGGCACCTTTGCTGTGGCAGCAAAAGATGGACGTTTGTCTTTTTTGCTCCGGAGGGCGCCAAAAGTGAAAAAAGGTGTTTTTGAGCATAGACTCAGCAGGAAAGCAGAGAGGGCCAAATTGTGTGGGGCATTTGAAGGGGTTCCAGGAGGCAGTGAGGACCAGCATGACTTTTCCCGCTGGCACTTTTGCTGTGGCAGCAAAAGCTGGACGTTTGTCTTTTTTGCTCCGGAGGGCGCCAAAAGTGAAAAAAGGTGCTTTTGAGGATAGAGTGGGCAGGAAAGCAGAGAGGGCCAAATTGTGTGGGGCAGTTGAAGGGGTTCCAGGAGGCAGTGAGGACCAGCATGACTTTTCCCGCTGGCACTTTTGCTGTGGCAGCAAAAGCTGGACGTTTGTCTTTTTTGCTGCGGAGGGCGCCAAAAGTGAAAAAAGGTGCTTTTGAGGATAGAGTGGGCAGGAAAGCAGAGAGGGCCAAATTGTGTGGGGCAGTTGAAGGGGTTCCAGGAGGCAGTGAGGACCAGCATGACTTTTCCCCGCTGGCACCTTTGCTGTGGCAGCAAAAGCTGGACGTTTGTCTTTTTTGCTGCGGAGGGCGCCAAAAGTGAAAAAATGTGCTTTAGAGGATAGAGTGGGCAGGAAAGCAGAGAGGGCCAAATTGTGTGGGGCATTTGAAGGGGTTCCAGGAGGCAGTGAGGACCAGCATGACTTTTCCCCGCTGGCACCTTTGCTGTGGCAGCAAAAGCTGGACGTTTGTCTTTTTTGTTGCGGAGGGCGCCAAAAGTGAAAAAAGGTGCTTTTGAGGATAGAGTGGGCAGGAAAGCAGAGAGGGCCAAATTGTGTGGGGCATTTGAAGGGGTTCCAGGAGGCAGTGAGGACCAGCATGAGTTTTCCCCGCTGGCACCTTTGCTGTGGCAGCAAAAGATGGACGTTTGTCTTTTTTGCTCCGGAGGGCGCCAAAAGTGAAAAAAGGTGCTTTTGAGCATAGACTCAGCAGGAAAGCAGAGAGGGCCAAATTGTGTGGGGCATTTGAAGGGGTTCCAGGAGGCAGTGAGGACCAGCATGACTTTTCCCCGCTGGCACCTTTGCTGTGGCAGCAAAAGCTGGACGTTTGTCTTTTTTGCTGCGGAGGGCGCCAAAAGTGAAAAAAGGTGCTTTTGAGGATAGAGTGGGCAGGAAAGCAGAGAGGGCCAAATTGTGTGGGGCATTTGAAGGGGTTCCAGGAGGCAGTGAGGACCAGCATGACTTTTCCCCGCTGGCACCTTTGCTGTGGCAGCAAAAGCTGGACGTTTGTCTTTTTTGCTGCGGAGGGCGCCAAAAGTGAAAAAAGGTGCTTTTGAGGATAGAGTGGGCAGGAAAGCAGAGAGGGCCAAATTGTGTGGGGCATTTGAAGGGGTCCCAGAAGGCAGTGAGGACCAGCATGACTTTTCCCCGCTGGCACCTTTGCTGTGGCAGCAAAAGCTGGACGTTTGTCTTTTTTGCTGCGGAAAGCGCCAAAAGTGAAAAAAGGTGCTTTTGACGATAGACTCAGCAGGAAATCAGAGAGGGCCAAATTGTGTGGGGCATTTGAAGGGGTTCCAGGAGGCAGTGAGCACCAGCATCACTTTTCCCCGCTGGCACCTTTGCTGTGGCAGCAAAAGCTGGACGTTTGTCTTCTTTGCTGCGGAGGACACCAAAAGTGAAAAAAGGTGCTTTTGAGGATAGAGTCGGCAGGAAAGCAGAGAGGGCCAAATTGTTTGGGGCATTTGAAGGGGTTCCAGGAGGCAGTGAGGACCAGCATGACTTTTCCCCGCTGGCACCTTTGCTGTGGCAGCAAAAGCTGGACATTTGTCTTTTTTGCTGCGGAGGGCGCCAAAAGTGAAAAAAGGTGCTTTTGAGGATAGAGTCGGCAGGAAAGCAGAGAGGGCCAAATTGTGTGGGGCATTTGAAGGGGTTCCAGGAGGCAGTGAGGACCAGCATCACATTTCCCCGCTGGCACCTTTGCTGTGGCAGCAAAAGCTGGACGTTTGTCTTTTTTGCTGCGGAGGGCGCCAAAAGTGAAAAAAGGTGCTTTTGAGGATAGAGTGGGCAGGAAATCAGAGAGGGCCAAATTGTGTGCGGCATTTGAAGGGGTTCCAGTAGGCAGTGAGGACCAGCATGACTTTTCCCCGCTGGCACCTTTGCTGTGGCAGCAAAAGCTGGACGTTTGTCTTTTTTGCTGCGGAGGGCGCCAAAAGTGAAAAAAGGTGCTTTTGAGGATAGAGTCGGCAGGAAAGCAGAGAGGGCCAAATTGTGTGGGGCATTTGAAGGGGTTCCAGGAGGCAGTGAGGACCAGCATGACTTTTCCCCGCTGGCACCTTTGCTGTGGCAGCAAAAGCTGGACATTTGTCTTTTTTGCACCAGAGGGCGCCAAAAGTGAAAAAAGGTGCTTTTGAGGATATAGTCGGCAGGAAAGCAGAGAGGGCCAAATTGTGTGGGGCATTTGAAGGGGTTCCAGGAGGCAGTGAGGACCAGCATCACTTTTCCCCGCTGGCACCTTTGCTGTGGCAGCAAAAGCTGGACGTTTGTCTTTTTTGCTGCGGAGGGCGCCAAAAGTGAAAAAAGGTGCTTTTGAGGATAGAGTCGGCAGGAAAGCAGAGAGGGCCAAATTGTGTGCGGCATTTGAAGGGGTTCCAGGAGGCAGTGAGGACCAGCATGACTTTTCCCCGCTGGCACCTTTGCTGTGGCAGCAAAAGCTGGACGTTTGTCTTTTTTGCTGCGGAGGGCACCAAATGTGAAAAAAGGTGCTTTTGAGCATAGACTCAGCAGGAAAGCAGAGAGGGCCAAATTGTGTGGGGCATTTGAAGGGGTTCCAGGAGGCAGTGAGGACCAGCATGAGTTTTCCCGCTGGCACCTTTGCTGTGGCAGCAAAAGCTGGACGTTTGTCTTTTTTGCTGCGGAAAGCGCCAAAAGTGAAAAAAGGTGCTTTTGACGATAGACTCAGCAGGAAATCAGAGAGGGCCAAATTGTGTGAAACATTTGCAGGGGTTCCAGGAGGCAGTGAGGACCAGCATCACTTTTCCCCGCTGGCACCTTTGCTGTGGCAGCAAAAGCTGGACGTTTGTCTTTTTTGCTGCGGAGGGCGCCAAAAGTGAAAAAAGGTGCTTTTGACGATAGACTCAGCAGGAAATCAGAGAGGGCCAAATTGTGTGAAGCATTTGCAGGGGTTCCAGGAGGCAGTGAGGACCAGCATCACTTTTCCCCGCTGGCACCTTTGCTGTGGCAGCAAAAGCTGGACGTTTGTCTTCTTTGCTGCGGAGGACACCAAAAGTGAAAAAAGGTGCTTTTGAGGATAGAGTCGGCAGGAAAGCAGAGAGGGCCAAATTGTTTGGGGCATTTGAAGGGGTTCCAGGAGGCAGTGAGGACCAGCATGACTTTTCCCCGCTGGCACCTTTGCTGTGGCAGCAAAAGCTGGACGTTTGTCTTTTTTGCTGCGGAGGGCGCCAAAAGTGAAAAAAGGTGCTTTTGAGGATAGAGTCGGCAGGAAAGCAGAGAGGGCCAAATTGTGTGCGGCATTTGAAGGGGTTCCAGGAGGCAGTGAGGACCAGCATGACTTTTCCCCGCTGGCACCTTTGCTGTGGCAGCAAAAGCTGGACGTTTGTCTTTTTTGCTGCGGAGGGCACCAAATGTGAAAAAAGGTGCTTTTGAGCATAGACTCAGCAGGAAAGCAGAGAGGGCCAAATTGTGTGGGGCATTTGAAGGGGTTCCAGGAGGCAGTGAGGACCAGCATGAGTTTTCCCGCTGGCACCTTTGCTGTGGCAGCAAAAGCTGGACGTTTGTCTTTTTTGCTGCGGAGGGCGCCAAAAGTGAAAAAAGGTGCTTTTGAGGATAGAGTGGGCAGGAAAGCAGAGAGGGCCAAATTGTGTGGGGCATTTGAAGGGGTTCCAGGAGGCAGTGAGGACCAGCATGACTTTTCCCCGCTGGCACCTTTGCTGTGGCAGCAAAAGCTGGACGTTTGTCTTTTTTGCTCCGGAGGGTGCCAAAAGTGAAAAAAGGTGCTTTTGAGGATAGAGTCGGCAGGAAAGCAGAGAGGGCCAAATTGTGTGGGGCATTTGAAGGGGTTCCAGGAGGCAGTGAGGACCAGCATGACTTTTCCCCGCTGGCACCTTTGCTGTGGCAGCAAAAGCTGGACGTTTGTCTTTTTTGCTGCGGAGGGCACCAAAAGTGAAAAAAGGTGCTTTTGAGGATAGAGTGGGCAGGAAAACATAGAGGGCCAAATTGTGTGGGGCATTTGAAGGGTTTCCAGGAGGCAGTGAGGACCAGTGCGACTTTTCCCCGCTGGCACCTTTGCTGTGGCAGGAAAAGCTGGACGTTTGTCTTTTTTGCTCCGGAGGGTGCCAAATGTGAAAAAAGGTGCTTTTGAGCATAGACTCAGCAGGAAAGCAGAGAGGGCCAAATTGTGTGGGGCATTTGAAGGGGTTCCAGGAGGCAGTGAGGACCAGCATGACTTTTCCCCGCTGGCACTTTTGCTGTGGCAGCAAAAGCTGGACGTTTGTCTTTTTTGCTCCGGAGGGCACCAAAAGTGAAAAAAGGTGCTTTTGAGGATAGAGTGGGCAGGAAAGCAGAGAGGGCCAAATTGTGTGGGGCAGTTGAAGGGGTTCCAGGAGGCAGTGAGGACCAGCATGACTTTTCCCCGCTGGCACCTTTGCTGTGGCAGCAAAAGCTGGACGTTTGTCTTTTTTGCTGCGGAGGGCGCCAAAAGTGAAAAAATGTGCTTTTGAGGATAGAGTGGGCAGGAAAGCAGAGAGGGCCAAATTGTGTGGGGCATTTGAAGGGGTTCCAGGAGGCAGTGAGGACCAGCATGACTTTTCCCCGCTGGCACCTTTGCTGTGGCAGCAAAAGCTGGACGTTTGTCTTTTTTGCTGCGGAGGGCGCCAAAAGTGAAAAAAGGTGCTTTTGAGGATAGAGTGGGCAGGAAAGCAGAGAGGGCCAAATTGTGTGGGGCATTTGAAGGGGTTCCAGGAGGCAGTGAGGACCAGCATGACTTTTCCCCGCTGGCACCTTTGCTGTGGCAGCAAAAGCTGGACGTTTGTCTTTTTTGCTGCGGAGGGCGCCAAAAGTGAAAAAAGGTGCTTTTGAGGATAGAGTGGGCAGGAAAGCAGAGAGGGCCAAATTGTGTGGGGCATTTGAAGGGGTCCCAGAAGGCAGTGAGGACCAGCATGACTTTTCCCCGCTGGCACCTTTGCTGTGGCAGCAAAAGCTGGACGTTTGTCTTTTTTGCTCCGGAGGGTGCCAAATGTGAAAAAAGGTGCTTTTGAGCATAGACTCAGCAGGAAAGCAGAGAGGGCCAAATTGTGTGGGGCATTTGAAGGGGTTCCAGGAGGCAGTGAGGACCAGCATGAGTTTTCCCGCTGGCACTTTTGCTGTGGCAGCAAAAGCTGGACGTTTGTCTTTTTTGCTCCGGAGGGCACCAAAAGTGAAAAAAGGTGCTTTTGAGGATAGAGTGGGCAGGAAAGCAGAGAGGGCCAAATTGTGTGGGGCATTTGAAGGGGTTCCAGGAGGCAGTGAGGACCAGCATCACTTTTCCCCGCTGGCACCTTTGCTGTGGCAGCAAAAGCTGGACGTTTGTCTTTTTTGCTGCGGAGGGCGCCAAAAGTGTAAAAAGGTGCTTTTGAGGATAGAGTGGGCAGGAAAGCAGAGAGGGCCAAATTGTGTGGGGCATTTGAAGGGGTTCCGGGAGGCAGTGAGGACCAGCATGAGTTTTCCCGCTGGCACCTTTGCTGTGGCAGCAAAAGCTGGACATTTGTCTTTTTTGCTGCGGAAAGCGCCAAAATGAAAAAAGGTGCTTTTGACGGTAGACTCAGCAGGAAATCAGAGAGGGCCAAATTGTGTGAAGCATTTGCAGGGGTTCCAGGAGGCAGTGAGCACCAGCATCACTTTTCCCCGCTGGCACCTTTGCTGTGGCAGCAAAAGCTGGACGTTTGTCTTCTTTGCTGCGGAGGACACCAAAAGTGAAAAAAGGTGCTTTTGAGGATAGAGTCGGCAGGAAAGCAGAGAGGGCCAAATTGTTTGGGGCATTTGAAGGGGTTCCAGGAGGCAGTGAGGACCAGCATGACTTTTCCCCGCTGGCACCTTTGCTGTGGCAGCAAAAGCTGGACGTTTGTCTTTTTTGCTGCGGAGGGCGCCAAAAGTGAAAAAAGGTGCTTTTGAGGATAGAGTCGGCAGGAAAGCAGAGAGGGCCAAATTGTGTGGGGCATTTGAAGGGGTTCCAGGAGGCAGTGAGGACCAGCATCACTTTTCCCCGCTGGCACCTTTGCTGTGGCAGCAAAAGCTGGACGTTTGTCTTTTTTGCTGCGGAGGGCACCAAAAGTGAAAAAAGGTGCTTTTGAGCATAGACTCAGCAGGAAAGCAGAGAGGGCCAAATTGTGTGGGGCATTTGAAGGGGTTCCAGGAGGCAGTGAGGACCAGCATGACTTTTCCCCGCTGGCACCTTTGCTGTGGCAGCAAAAGCTGGACGTTTGTCTTTTTTGCTGCAGAGGGCGCCAAAAGTGAAAAAAGGTGCTTTTGAGGATAGAGTCGGCAGGAAAGCAGAGAGGGCCAAATTGTGTGGGGCATTTGAAGGGGTTCCAGGAGGCAGTGAGGACCAGCATCACATTTCCCCGCTGGCACCTTTGCTGTGGCAGCAAAAGCTGGACGTTTGTCTTTTTTGCTGCGGAGGGCGCCAAAAGTGAAAAAAGGTGCTTTTGAGGATAGAGTCGGCAGGAAAGCAGAGAGGGCCAAATTGTGTGGGGCATTTGAAGGGGTTCCAGTAGGCAGTGAGGACCAGCATGACTTTTCCCCGCTGGCACCTTTGCTGTGGCAGCAAAAGCTGGACGTTTGTCTTTTTTGCTGCGGAGGGCGCCAAAAGTGAAAAAAGGTGCTTTTGAGGATAGAGTGGGCAGGAAAGCAGAGAGGACCAAATTGTGTGGGGCATTTGAAGGGGTTCCAGGAGGCAGTGAGGACCAGCATGACTTTTCCCCGCTGGCACCTTTGCTGTGGCAGCAAAAGCTGGACATTTGTCTTTTTTGCACCAGAGGGCGCCAAAAGTGAAAAAAGGTGCTTTTGAGGATATAGTCGGCAGGAAAGCAGAGAGGGCCAAATTGTGTGGGGCATTTGCAGGGGTTCCAGGAGGCAGTGAGGACCAGCATCACTTTTCCCCGCTGGCACCTTTGCTGTGGCAGCAAAAGCTGGACGTTTGTCTTTTTTGCTGCGGAGGGCGCCAAAAGTGAAAAAAGGTGCTTTTGAGGATAGAGTCGGCAGGAAAGCAGAGAGGGCCAAATTGTGTGCGGCATTTGAAGGGGTTCCAGGAGGCAGTGAGGACCAGCATGACTTTTCCCCGCTGGCACCTTTGCTGTGGCAGCAAAAGCTGGACGTTTGTCTTTTTTGCTGCGGAGGGCACCAAATGTGAAAAAAGGTGCTTTTGAGCATAGACTCAGCAGGAAAGCAGAGAGGGCCAAATTGTGTGGGGCATTTGAAGGGGTTCCAGGAGGCAGTGAGGACCAGCATGAGTTTTCCCGCTGGCACCTTTGCTGTGGCAGCAAAAGCTGGACGTTTGTCTTTTTTGCTGCGGAAAGCGCCAAAAGTGAAAAAAGGTGCTTTTGACGATAGACTCAGCAGGAAATCAGAGAGGGCCAAATTGTGTGAAACATTTGCAGGGGTTCCAGGAGGCAGTGAGGACCAGCATCACTTTTCCCCGCTGGCACCTTTGCTGTGGCAGCAAAAGCTGGACGTTTGTCTTCTTTGCTGCGGAGGACACCAAAAGTGAAAAAAGGTGCTTTTGAGGATAGAGTCGGCAGGAAAGCAGAGAGGGCCAAATTGTTTGGGGCATTTGAAGGGGTTCCAGGAGGCAGTGAGGACCAGCATCACTTTTCCCCGCTGGCACCTTTGCTGTGGCAGCAAAAGCTGGACGTTTGTCTTTTTTGCTGCGGAGGGCGCCAAAAGTGAAAAAAGGTGCTTTTGAGGATAGAGTCGGCAGGAAAGCAGAGAGGGCCAAATTGTGTGCGGCATTTGAAGGGGTTCCAGGAGGCAGTGAGGACCAGCATCACTTTTCCCCGCTGGCACCTTTGCTGTGGCAGCAAAAGCTGGACGTTTGTCTTTTTTGCTGCGGAGGGCACCAAAAGTGAAAAAAGGTGCTTTTGAGCATAGACTCAGCAGGAAAGCAGAGAGGGCCAAATTGTGTGGGGCATTTGAAGGGGTTCCAGGAGGCAGTGAGGACCAGCATGACTTTTCCCCGCTGGCACCTTTGCTGTGGCAGCAAAAGCTGGACGTTTGTCTTTTTTGCTGCAGAGGGCGCCAAAAGTGAAAAAAGGTGCTTTTGAGGATAGAGTCGGCAGGAAAGCAGAGAGGGCCAAATTGTGTGGGGCATTTGAAGGGGTTCCAGGAGGCAGTGAGGACCAGCATCACATTTCCCCGCTGGCACCTTTGCTGTGGCAGCAAAAGCTGGACGTTTGTCTTTTTTGCTGCGGAGGGCGCCAAAAGTGAAAAAAGGTGCTTTTGAGGATAGAGTCGGCAGGAAAGCAGAGAGGGCCAAATTGTGTGGGGCATTTGAAGGGGTTCCAGTAGGCAGTGAGGACCAGCATGACTTTTCCCCGCTGGCACCTTTGCTGTGGCAGCAAAAGCTGGACGTTTGTCTTTTTTGCTGCGGAGGGCGCCAAAAGTGAAAAAAGGTGCTTTTGAGGATAGAGTGGGCAGGAAAGCAGAGAGGACCAAATTGTGTGGGGCATTTGAAGGGGTTCCAGGAGGCAGTGAGGACCAGCATGACTTTTCCCCGCTGGCACCTTTGCTGTGGCAGCAAAAGCTGGACATTTGTCTTTTTTGCACCAGAGGGCGCCAAAAGTGAAAAAAGGTGCTTTTGAGGATATAGTCGGCAGGAAAGCAGAGAGGGCCAAATTGTGTGGGGCATTTGCAGGGGTTCCAGGAGGCAGTGAGGACCAGCATCACTTTTCCCCGCTGGCACCTTTGCTGTGGCAGCAAAAGCTGGACGTTTGTCTTTTTTGCTGCGGAGGGCGCCAAAAGTGAAAAAAGGTGCTTTTGAGGATAGAGTCGGCAGGAAAGCAGAGAGGGCCAAATTGTGTGCGGCATTTGAAGGGGTTCCAGGAGGCAGTGAGGACCAGCATGACTTTTCCCCGCTGGCACCTTTGCTGTGGCAGCAAAAGCTGGACGTTTGTCTTTTTTGCTGCGGAGGGCACCAAATGTGAAAAAAGGTGCTTTTGAGCATAGACTCAGCAGGAAAGCAGAGAGGGCCAAATTGTGTGGGGCATTTGAAGGGGTTCCAGGAGGCAGTGAGGACCAGCATGAGTTTTCCCGCTGGCACCTTTGCTGTGGCAGCAAAAGCTGGACGTTTGTCTTTTTTGCTGCGGAAAGCGCCAAAAGTGAAAAAAGGTGCTTTTGACGATAGACTCAGCAGGAAATCAGAGAGGGCCAAATTGTGTGAAACATTTGCAGGGGTTCCAGGAGGCAGTGAGGACCAGCATCACTTTTCCCCGCTGGCACCTTTGCTGTGGCAGCAAAAGCTGGACGTTTGTCTTCTTTGCTGCGGAGGACACCAAAAGTGAAAAAAGGTGCTTTTGAGGATAGAGTCGGCAGGAAAGCAGAGAGGGCCAAATTGTTTGGGGCATTTGAAGGGGTTCCAGGAGGCAGTGAGGACCAGCATCACTTTTCCCCGCTGGCACCTTTGCTGTGGCAGCAAAAGCTGGACGTTTGTCTTTTTTGCTGCGGAGGGCGCCAAAAGTGAAAAAAGGTGCTTTTGAGGATAGAGTCGGCAGGAAAGCAGAGAGGGCCAAATTGTGTGCGGCATTTGAAGGGGTTCCAGGAGGCAGTGAGGACCAGCATGACTTTTCCCCGCTGGCACCTTTGCTGTGGCAGCAAAAGCTGGACGTTTGTCTTTTTTGCTGCGGAGGGCACCAAATGTGAAAAAAGGTGCTTTTAAGCATAGACTCAGCAGGAAAGCAGAGAGGGCCAAATTGTGTGGGGCATTTGAAGGGGTTCCAGGAGGCAGTGAGGACCAGCATCACTTTTCCCCGCTGGCACCTTTGCTGTGGCAGCAAAAGCTGGACGTTTGTCTTTTTTGCTGCGGAGGGCGCCAAAAGTGAAAAAAGGTGCTTTTGACGATAGACTCAGCAGGAAATCAGAGAGGGCCAAATTGTGTGAAGCATTTGCAGGGGTTCCAGGAGGCAGTGAGGACCAGCATCACTTTTCCCCGCTGGCACCTTTGCTGTGGCAGCAAAAGCTGGACGTTTGTCTTCTTTGCTGCGGAGGACACCAAAAGTGAAAAAAGGTGCTTTTGAGGATAGAGTCGGCAGGAAAGCAGAGAGGGCCAAATTGTTTGGGGCATTTGAAGGGGTTCCAGGAGGCAGTGAGGACCAGCATGACTTTTCCCCGCTGGCACCTTTGCTGTGGCAGCAAAAGCTGGACGTTTGTCTTTTTTGCTGCGGAGGGCGCCAAAAGTGAAAAAAGGTGCTTTTGAGGATAGAGTCGGCAGGAAAGCAGAGAGGGCCAAATTGTGTGCGGCATTTGAAGGGGTTCCAGGAGGCAGTGAGGACCAGCATGACTTTTCCCCGCTGGCACCTTTGCTGTGGCAGCAAAAGCTGGACGTTTGTCTTTTTTGCTGCGGAGGGCACCAAATGTGAAAAAAGGTGCTTTTGAGCATAGACTCAGCAGGAAAGCAGAGAGGGCCAAATTGTGTGGGGCATTTGAAGGGGTTCCAGGAGGCAGTGAGGACCAGCATCACTTTTCCCCGCTGGCACCTTTGCTGTGGCAGCAAAAGCTGGACGTTTGTCTTCTTTGCTGCGGAGGACAACAAAAGTGAAAAAAGGTGCTTTTGAGGATAGAGTCGGCAGGAAAGCAGAGAGGGCCAAATTGTTTGGGGCATTTGAAGGGGTTCCAGGAGGCAGTGAGGACCAGCATCACTTTTCCCCGCTGGCACCTTTGCTGTGGCAGCAAAAGCTGGACGTTTGTCTTTTTTGCTGCGGAGGGCGCCAAAAGTGAAAAAAGGTGCTTTTGAGGATAGAGTCGGCAGGAAAGCAGAGAGGGCCAAATTGTGTGCGGCATTTGAAGGGGTTCCAGGAGGCAGTGAGGACCAGCATGACTTTTCCCCGCTGGCACCTTTGCTGTGGCAGCAAAAGCTGGACGTTTGTCTTTTTTGCTGCGGAGGGCGCCAAAAGTGAAAAAAGGTGCTTTTGAGGATAGAGTCGGCAGGAAAGCAGAGAGGGCCAAATTGTGTGCGGCATTTGAAGGGGTTCCAGGAGGCAGTGAGGACCAGCATGACTTTTCCCCGCTGGCACCTTTGCTGTGGCAGCAAAAGCTGGACGTTTGTCTTTTTTGCTGCGGAGGGCACCAAATGTGAAAAAAGGTGCTTTTGAGCATAGACTCAGCAGCAAAGCAGAGAGGGCCAAATTGTGTGGGGCATTTGAAGGGGTTCCAGGAGGCAGTGAGGACCAGCATGAGTTTTCCCGCTGGCACCTTTGCTGTGGCAGCAAAAGCTGGACATTTGTCTTTTTTGCTGCGGAAAGCGCCAAAAGTGAAAAAAGGTGCTTTTGACGATAGACTCAGCAGGAAATCAGAGAGGGCCAAATTGTGTGAAACATTTGCAGGGGTTCCAGGAGGCAGTGAGGACCAGCATCACTTTTCCCCGCTGGCACCTTTGCTGTGGCAGCAAAAGCTGGACGTTTGTCTTCTTTGCTGCGGAGGACACCAAAAGTGAAAAAAGGTGCTTTTGAGGATAGAGTCGGCAGGAAAGCAGAGAGGGCCAAATTGTTTGGGGCATTTGAAGGGGTTCCAGGAGGCAGTGAGGACCAGCATCACTTTTCCCCGCTGGCACCTTTGCTGTGGCAGCAAAAGCTGGACGTTTGTCTTTTTTGCTGCGGAGGGCGCCAAAAGTGAAAAAAGGTGCTTTTGAGGATAGAGTCGGCAGGAAAGCAGAGAGGGCCAAATTGTGTGCGGCATTTGAAGGGGTTCCAGGAGGCAGTGAGGACCAGCATGACTTTTCCCCGCTGGCACCTTTGCTGTGGCAGCAAAAGCTGGACGTTTGTCTTTTTTGCTGCGGAGGGCACCAAATGTGAAAAAAGGTGCTTTTAAGCATAGACTCAGCAGGAAAGCAGAGAGGGCCAAATTGTGTGGGGCATTTGAAGGGGTTCCAGGAGGCAGTGAGGACCAGCATCACTTTTCCCCGCTGGCACCTTTGCTGTGGCAGCAAAAGCTGGACGTTTGTCTTTTTTGCTGCGGAGGGCGCCAAAAGTGAAAAAAGGTGCTTTTGACGATAGACTCAGCAGGAAATCAGAGAGGGCCAAATTGTGTGAAGCATTTGCAGGGGTTCCAGGAGGCAGTGAGGACCAGCATCACTTTTCCCCGCTGGCACCTTTGCTGTGGCAGCAAAAGCTGGACGTTTGTCTTCTTTGCTGCGGAGGACACCAAATGTGAAAAAAGGTGCTTTTGAGGATAGAGTCGGCAGGAAAGCAGAGAGGGCCAAATTGTTTGGGGCATTTGAAGGGGTTCCAGGAGGCAGTGAGGACCAGCATGACTTTTCCCCGCTGGCACCTTTGCTGTGGCAGCAAAAGCTGGACGTTTGTCTTTTTTGCTGCGGAGGGCGCCAAAAGTGAAAAAAGGTGCTTTTGAGGATAGAGTCGGCAGGAAAGCAGAGAGGGCCAAATTGTGTGCGGCATTTGAAGGGGTTCCAGGAGGCAGTGAGGACCAGCATGACTTTTCCCCGCTGGCACCTTTGCTGTGGCAGCAAAAGCTGGACGTTTGTCTTTTTTGCTGCGGAGGGCACCAAATGTGAAAAAAGGTGCTTTTGAGCATAGACTCAGCAGGAAAGCAGAGAGGGCCAAATTGTGTGGGGCATTTGAAGGGGTTCCAGGAGGCAGTGAGGACCAGCATGACTTTTCCCCGCTGGCACCTTTGCTGTGGCAGCAAAAGCTGGACGTTTGTCTTTTTTGCTGCGGAGGGCGCCAAAAGTGAAAAAAGGTGCTTTTGAGGATAGAGTCAGCAGGAAAGCAGAGAGGGCCAAATTGTGTGGGGCATTTGAAGGGGTTCCAGGAGGCAGTGAGGACCAGCATGACTTTTCCCTGCTGGCACCTTTGCTGTGGCAGCAAAAGCTGGACGTTTGTCTTTTTTGCTCCGGAGGGCGCCAAAAGTGAAAAAAGGTGCTTTTGAGGATAGAGTCAGCAGGAAAGCAGAGAGGGCCAAATTGTGTGGGGCATTTGAAGGGGTTCCAGGAGGCAGTGAGGACCAGCATGACTTTTCCCTGCTGGCACCTTTGCTGTGGCAGCAAAAGCTGGACGTTTGTCTTTTTTGCTCCGGAGGGCACCAAAAGTGAAAAAAGGTGCTTCTGAGGATAGAGTCGGCAGGAAAGCAGAGAGGGCCAAATTGTGTGGGGCATTTGAAGGGGTTCCAGTAGGCAGTGAGGACCAGCATCACTTTTCCCCGCTGGCACCTTTGCTGTGGCAGCAAAAGCTGGACGTTTGTCTTTTTTGCTGCGGAGGGCGCCAAAAGTGAAAAAAGGTGCTTTTGAGGATAGAGTCGGCAGGAAAGCAGAGAGGGCCAAATTGTGTGGGGCATTTGAAGGGGTTCCAGGAGGCAGTGAGGACCAGCATGACTTTTCCCCGTTGGCACCTTTGCTGTGGCAGCAAAAGCTGGACATTTGTCTTTTTTGCTCGAGAGGGCGCCAAAAGTGAAAAAAGGTGCTTTTGAGGATATAGTCGGCAGGAAAGCAGAGAGGGCCAAATTGTGTGGGGCATTTGAAGGGGTTCCAGGAGGCAGTGAGGACCAGCATCACTTTTCCCCGCTGGCACCTTTGCTGTGGCAGCAAAAGCTGGACGTTTGTCTTCTTTGCTGCGGAGGACACCAAAAGTGAAAAAAGGTGCTTTTGAGGATAGAGTCGGCAGGAAAGCAGAGAGGGCCAAATTGTTTGGGGCATTTGAAGGGGTTCCAGGAGGCAGTGAGGACCAGCATCACTTTTCCCCGCTGGCACCTTTGCTGTGGCAGCAAAAGCTGGACGTTTGTCTTTTTTGCTGCGGAGGGCGCCAAAAGTGAAAAAAGGTGCTTTTGAGGATAGAGTCGGCAGGAAAGCAGAGAGGGCCAAATTGTGTGCGGCATTTGAAGGGGTTCCAGGAGGCAGTGAGGACCAGCATGACTTTTCCCCGCTGGCACCTTTGCTGTGGCAGCAAAAGCTGGACGTTTGTCTTTTTTGCTGCGGAGGGCACCAAATGTGAAAAAAGGTGCTTTTAAGCATAGACTCAGCAGGAAAGCAGAGAGGGCCAAATTGTGTGGGGCATTTGAAGGGGTTCCAGGAGGCAGTGAGGACCAGCATCACTTTTCCCCGCTGGCACCTTTGCTGTGGCAGCAAAAGCTGGACGTTTGTCTTTTTTGCTGCGGAGGGCGCCAAAAGTGAAGAAAGGTGCTTTTGACGATAGACTCAGCAGGAAATCAGAGAGGGCCAAATTGTGTGAAGCATTTGCAGGGGTTCCAGGAGGCAGTGAGGACCAGCATCACTTTTCCCCGCTGGCACCTTTGCTGTGGCAGCAAAAGCTGGACGTTTGTCTTCTTTGCTGCGGAGGACACCAAAAGTGAAAAAAGGTGCTTTTGAGGATAGAGTCGGCAGGAAAGCAGAGAGGGCCAAATTGTTTGGGGCATTTGAAGGGGTTCCAGGAGGCAGTGAGGACCAGCATCACTTTTCCCCGCTGGCACCTTTGCTGTGGCAGCAAAAGCTGGACGTTTGTCTTTTTTGCTGCGGAGGGCGCCAAAAGTGAAAAAAGGTGCTTTTGAGGATAGAGTCGGCAGGAAAGCAGAGAGGGCCAAATTGTGTGCGGCATTTGAAGGGGTTCCAGGAGGCAGTGAGGACCAGCATGACTTTTCCCCGCTGGCACCTTTGCTGTGGCAGCAAAAGCTGGACGTTTGTCTTTTTTGCTGCGGAGGGCACCAAATGTGAAAAAAGGTGCTTTTGAGCATAGACTCAGCAGGAAAGCAGAGAGGGCCAAATTGTGTGGGGCATTTGAAGGGGTTCCAGGAGGCAGTGAGGACCAGCATGAGTTTTCCCGCTGGCACCTTTGCTGTGGCAGCAAAAGCTGGACGTTTGTCTTTTTTGCTGCGGAAAGCGCCAAAAGTGAAAAAAGGTGCTTTTGACGATAGACTCAGCAGGAAATCAGAGAGGGCCAAATTGTGTGAAGCATTTGCAGGGGTTGCAGGAGGCAGTGAGGACCAGCATCACTTTTCCCCGCTGGCACCTTTGCTGTGGCAGCAAAAGCTGGACGTTTGTCTTCTTTGCTGCGGAGGACACCAAATGTGAAAAAAGGTGCTTTTGAGGATAGAGTCGGCAGGAAAGCAGAGAGGGCCAAATTGTTTGGGGCATTTGAAGGGGTTCCAGGAGGCAGTGAGGACCAGCATGACTTTTCCCCGCTGGCACCTTTGCTGTGGCAGCAAAAGCTGGACGTTTGTCTTTTTTGCTGCGGAGGGCGCCAAAAGTGAAAAAAGGTGCTTTTGAGGATAGAGTGGGCAGGAAAGCAGAGAGGGCCAAATTGTGTGGGGCATTTGAAGGGGTTCCAGGAGGCAGTGAGGACCAGCATGACTTTTCCCCGTTGGCACCTTTGCTGTGGCAGCAAAAGCTGGACGTTTGTCTTTTTTGCTGCGGAGGGCACCAAATGTGAAAAAAGGTGCTTTTGAGCATAGACTCAGCAGGAAAGCAGAGAGGGCCAAATTGTGTGGGGCATTTGAAGGGGTTCCAGGAGGCAGTGAGGACCAGCATGACTTTTCCCCGCTGGCACCTTTGCTGTGGCAGCAAAAGCTGGACGTTTGTCTTTTTTGCTGCGGATGGCGCCAAAAGTGAAAAAAGGTGCTTTTGAGGATAGAGTCAGCAGGAAAGCAGAGAGGGCCAAATTGTGTGGGGCATTTGAAGGGGTTCCAGGAGGCAGTGAGGACCAGCATGACTTTTCCCTGCTGGCACCTTTGCTGTGGCAGCAAAAGCTGGACGTTTGTCTTTTTTGCTGCGGAGGGCACCAAAAGTGAAAAAAGGTGCTTTTGAGGATAGAGTGGGCAGGAAAACATAGAGGGCCAAATTGTGTGGGGCATTTGAAGGGTTTCCAGGAGGCAGTGAGGACCAGCATGACTTTTCCCCGCTGGCACCTTTGCTGTGGCAGGAAAAGCTGGACGTTTGTCTTTTTTGCTCCGGAGGGTGCCAAATGTGAAAAAAGGTGCTTTTGAGGATAGAGTCAGCAGGAAAGCAGAGAGGGCCAAATTGTGTGGGGCATTTGAAGGGGTTCCAGGAGGCAGTGAGGACCAGCATGAGTTTTCCTGCTGGCACCTTTGCTGTGGCAGCAAAAGCTGGACGTTTTTCTTTTTTGCTGCGGAAAGCGCCAAAAGTGAAAAAAGGTGCTTTTGACGATAGACTCAGCAGGAAATCAGAGAGGGCCAAATTGTGTGAAGCATTTGCAGGGGTTCCAGGAGGCAGTGAGGACCAGCATCACTTTTCCCCGCTGGCACCTTTGCTGTGGCAGCAAAAGCTGGACGTTTGTCTTCTTTGCTGCGGAGGACACCAAAAGTGAAAAAAGGTGCTTTTGAGGATAGAGTCGGCAGGAAAGCAGAGAGGGCCAAATTGTTTGGGGCATTTGAAGGGGTTCCAGGAGGCAGTGAGGACCAGCATCACTTTTCCCCGCTGGCACCTTTGCTGTGGCAGCAAAAGCTGGACGTTTGTCTTTTTTGCTGCGGAGGGCGCCAAAAGTGAAAAAAGGTGCTTTTGAGGATAGAGTCGGCAGGAAAGCAGAGAGGGCCAAATTGTGTGCGGCATTTGAAGGGGTTCCAGGAGGCAGTAAGGACCAGCATGACTTTTCCCCGCTGGCACCTTTGCTGTGGCAGCAAAAGCTGGACGTTTGTCTTTTTTGCTGCGGAGGGCACCAAATGTGAAAAAAGGTGCTTTTGAGCATAGACTCAGCAGGAAAGCAGAGAGGGCCAAATTGTGTGGGGCATTTGAAGGGGTTCCAGGAGGCAGTGAGGACCAGCATGAGTTTTCCCGCTGGCACCTTTGCTGTGGCAGCAAAAGCTGGACGTTTGTCTTTTTTGCTGCGGAAAGCGCCAAAAGTGAAAAAAGGTGCTTTTGACGATAGACTCAGCAGGAAATCAGAGAGAGCCAAATTGTGTGAAACATTTGCAGGGGTTCCAGGAGGCAGTGAGGACCAGCATCACTTTTCCCCGCTGGCACCTTTGCTGTGGCAGCAAAAGCTGGACGTTTGTCTTCTTTGCTGCGGAGGACACCAAAAGTGAAAAAAGGTGCTTTTGAGGATAGAGTCGGCAGGAAAGCAGAGAGGGCCAAATTGTTTGGGGCATTTGAAGGGGTTCCAGGAGGCAGTGAGGACCAGCATGACTTTTCCCCGCTGGCACCTTTGCTGTGGCAGCAAAAGCTGGACGTTTGTCTTTTTTGCTGCGGAGGGCGCCAAAAGTGAAAAAAGGTGCTTTTGAGGATAGAGTCGGCAGGAAAGCAGAGAGGGCCAAATTGTGTGCGGCATTTGAAGGGGTTCCAGGAGGCAGTGAGGACCAGCATGACTTTTCCCCGCTGGCACCTTTGCTGTGGCAGCAAAAGCTGGACGTTTGTCTTTTTTGCTGCGGAGGGCACCAAATGTGAAAAAAGGTGCTTTTAAGCATAGACTCAGCAGGAAAGCAGAGAGGGCCAAATTGTGTGGGGCATTTGAAGGGGTTCCAGGAGGCAGTGAGGACCAGCATCACTTTTCCCCGCTGGCACCTTTGCTGTGGCAGCAAAAGCTGGACGTTTGTCTTTTTTGCTGCGGAGGGCGCCAAAAGTGAAAAAAGGTGCTTTTGACGATAGACTCAGCAGGAAATCAGAGAGGGCCAAATTGTGTGAAGCATTTGCAGGGGTTCCAGGAGGCAGTGAGGACCAGCATCACTTTTCCCCGCTGGCACCTTTGCTGTGGCAGCAAAAGCTGGACGTTTGTCTTCTTTGCTGCGGAGGACACCAAAAGTGAAAAAAGGTGCTTTTGAGGATAGAGTCGGCAGGAAAGCAGAGAGGGCCAAATTGTTTGGGGCATTTGAAGGGGTTCCAGGAGGCAGTGAGGACCAGCATGACTTTTCCCCGCTGGCACCTTTGCTGTGGCAGCAAAAGCTGGACGTTTGTCTTTTTTGCTGCGGAGGGCGCCAAAAGTGAAAAAAGGTGCTTTTGAGGATAGAGTCGGCAGGAAAGCAGAGAGGGCCAAATTGTGTGGGGCATTTGAAGGGGTTCCAGGAGGCAGTGAGGACCAGCATGACTTTTCCCCGCTGGCACCTTTGCTGTGGCAGCAAAAGCTGGACGTTTGTCTTTTTTGCTGCGGAGGGCACCAAATGTGAAAAAAGGTGCTTTTGAGCATAGACTCAGCAGGAAAGCAGAGAGGGCCAAATTGTGTGGGGCATTTGAAGGGGTTCCAGGAGGCAGTGAGGACCAGCATGAGTTTTCCCGCTGGCACCTTTGCTGTGGCAGCAAAAGCTGGACGTTTGTCTTTTTTGCTGCGGAAAGCGCCAAAAGTGAAAAAAGGTGCTTTTGACGATAGACTCAGCAGGAAATCAGAGAGGGCCAAATTGTGTGAAGCATTTGCAGGGGTTCCAGGAGGCAGTGAGGACCAGCATCACTTTTCCCCGCTGGCACCTTTGCTGTGGCAGCAAAAGCTGGACGTTTGTCTTCTTTGCTGCGGAGGACACCAAATGTGAAAAAAGGTGCTTTTGAGGATAGAGTCGGCAGGAAAGCAGAGAGGGCCAAATTGTTTGGGGCATTTGAAGGGGTTCCAGGAGGCAGTGAGGACCAGCATGACTTTTCCCCGCTGGCACCTTTGCTGTGGCAGCAAAAGCTGGACGTTTGTCTTTTTTGCTGCGGAGGGCGCCAAAAGTGAAAAAAGGTGCTTTTGAGGATAGAGTCGGCAGGAAAGCAGAGAGGGCCAAATTGTGTGGGGCATTTGAAGGGGTTCCAGGAGGCAGTGAGGACCAGCATGACTTTTCCCCGCTGGCACCTTTGCTGTGGCAGCAAAAGCTGGACGTTTGTCTTTTTTGCTGCGGAGGGCGCCAAAAGTGAAAAAAGGTGCTTTTGAGGATAGAGTCGGCAGGAAAGCAGAGAGGGCCAAATTGTGTGGGGCATTTGAAGGGGTTCCAGGAGGCAGTGAGGACCAGCATGACTTTTCCCCGCTGGCACCTTTGCTGTGGCAGCAAAAGCTGGACGTTTGTCTTTTTTGCTGCGGAGGGCACCAAATGTGAAAAAAGGTGCTTTTGAGCATAGACTCAGCAGGAAAGCAGAGAGGGCCAAATTGTGTGGGGCATTTGAAGGGGTTCCAGGAGGCAGTGAGGACCAGCATGACTTTTCCCCGCTGGCACCTTTGCTGTGGCAGCAAAAGCTGGACGTTTGTCTTTTTTGCTGCGGATGGCGCCAAAAGTGAAAAAAGGTGCTTTTGAGGATAGAGTCAGCAGGAAAGCAGAGAGGGCCAAATTGTGTGGGGCATTTGAAGGGGTTCCAGGAGGCAGTGAGGACCAGCATGACTTTTCCCTGCTGGCACCTTTGCTGTGGCAGCAAAAGCTGGACGTTTGTCTTTTTTGCTCCGGAGGGCACCAAAAGTGAAAAAAGGTGCTTCTGAGGATACAGTCGGCAGGAAAGCAGAGAGGGCCAAATTGTGTGGGGCATTTGAAGGGGTTCCAGTAGGCAGTGAGGACCAGCATCACTTTTCCCCGCTGGCACCTTTGCTGTGGCAGCAAAAGCTGGACGTTTGTCTTTTTTGCTGCGGAGGGCGCCAAAAGTGAAAAAAGGTGCTTTTGAGGATAGAGTCGGCAGGAAAGCAGAGAGGGCCAAATTGTGTGGGGCATTTGAAGGGGTTCCAGGAGGCAGTGAGGACCAGCATGACTTTTCCCCGCTGGCACCTTTGCTGTGGCAGCAAAAGCTGGACATTTGTCTTTTTTGCTCGAGAGGGCGCCAAAAGTGAAAAAAGGTGCTTTTGAGGATATAGTCGGCAGGAAAGCAGAGAGGGCCAAATTGTGTGGGGCATTTGAAGGGGTTCCAGGAGGCAGTGAGGACCAGCATCACTTTTCCCCGCTGGCACCTTTGCTGTGGCAGCAAAAGCTGGACGTTTGTCTTCTTTGCTGCGGAGGACACCAAAAGTGAAAAAAGGTGCTTTTGAGGATAGAGTCGGCAGGAAAGCAGAGAGGGCCAAATTGTTTGGGGCATTTGAAGGGGTTCCAGGAGGCAGTGAGGACCAGCATGACTTTTCCCCGCTGGCACCTTTGCTGTGGCAGCAAAAGCTGGACGTTTGTCTTTTTTGCTGCGGAGGGCGCCAAAAGTGAAAAAAGGTGCTTTTGAGGATAGAGTCGGCAGGAAAGCAGAGAGGGCCAAATTGTGTGCGGCATTTGAAGGGGTTCCAGGAGGCAGTGAGGACCAGCATGACTTTTCCCCGCTGGCACCTTTGCTGTGGCAGCAAAAGCTGGACGTTTGTCTTTTTTGCTGCGGAGGGCACCAAATGTGAAAAAAGGTGCTTTTAAGCATAGACTCAGCAGGAAAGCAGAGAGGGCCAAATTGTGTGGGGCATTTGAAGGGGTTCCAGGAGGCAGTGAGGACCAGCATCACTTTTCCCCGCTGGCACCTTTGCTGTGGCAGCAAAAGCTGGACGTTTGTCTTTTTTGCTGCGGAGGGCGCCAAAAGTGAAAAAAGGTGCTTTTGACGATAGACTCAGCAGGAAATCAGAGAGGGCCAAATTGTGTGAAGCATTTGCAGGGGTTCCAGGAGGCAGTGAGGACCAGCATCACTTTTCCCCGCTGGCACCTTTGCTGTGGCAGCAAAAGCTGGACGTTTGTCTTCTTTGCTGCGGAGGACACCAAAAGTGAAAAAAGGTGCTTTTGAGGATAGAGTCGGCAGGAAAGCAGAGAGGGCCAAATTGTTTGGGGCATTTGAAGGGGTTCCAGGAGGCAGTGAGGACCAGCATCACTTTTCCCCGCTGGCACCTTTGCTGTGGCAGCAAAAGCTGGACGTTTGTCTTTTTTGCTGCGGAGGGCGCCAAAAGTGAAAAAAGGTGCTTTTGAGGATAGAGTCGGCAGGAAAGCAGAGAGGGCCAAATTGTGTGCGGCATTTGAAGGGGTTCCAGGAGGCAGTGAGGACCAGCATGACTTTTCCCCGCTGGCACCTTTGCTGTGGCAGCAAAAGCTGGACGTTTGTCTTTTTTGCTGCGGAGGGCACCAAATGTGAAAAAAGGTGCTTTTGAGCATAGACTCAGCAGGAAAGCAGAGAGGGCCAAATTGTGTGGGGCATTTGAAGGGGTTCCAGGAGGCAGTGAGGACCAGCATGAGTTTTCCCGCTGGCACCTTTGCTGTGGCAGCAAAATCTGGACGTTTGTCTTTTTTGCTGCGGAAAGCGCCAAAAGTGAAAAAAGGTGCTTTTGACGATAGACTCAGCAGGAAATCAGAGAGGGCCAAATTGTGTGAAGCATTTGCAGGGGTTCCAGGAGGCAGTGAGGACCAGCATCACTTTTCCCCGCTGGCACCTTTGCTGTGGCAGCAAAAGCTGGACGTTTGTCTTCTTTGCTGCGGAGGACACCAAATGTGAAAAAAGGTGCTTTTGAGGATAGAGTCGGCAGGAAAGCAGAGAGGGCCAAATTGTTTGGGGCATTTGAAGGGGTTCCAGGAGGCAGTGAGGACCAGCATGACTTTTCCCCGCTGGCACCTTTGCTGTGGCAGCAAAAGCTGGACGTTTGTCTTTTTTGCTGCGGAGGGCGCCAAAAGTGAAAAAAGGTGCTTTTGAGGATAGAGTCGGCAGGAAAGCAGAGAGGGCCAAATTGTGTGGGGCATTTGAAGGGGTTCCAGGAGGCAGTGAGGACCAGCATGACTTTTCCCCGTTGGCACCTTTGCTGTGGCAGCAAAAGCTGGACGTTTGTCTTTTTTGCTGCGGAGGGCACCAAATGTGAAAAAAGGTGCTTTTGAGCATAGACTCAGCAGGAAAGCAGAGAGGGCCAAATTGTGTGGGGCATTTGAAGGGGTTCCAGGAGGCAGTGAGGACCAGCATGACTTTTCCCCGCTGGCACCTTTGCTGTGGCAGCAAAAGCTGGACGTTTGTCTTTTTTGCTGCGGATGGCGCCAAAAGTGAAAAAAGGTGCTTTTGAGGATAGAGTCAGCAGGAAAGCAGAGAGGGCCAAATTGTGTGGGGCATTTGAAGGGGTTCCAGGAGGCAGTGAGGACCAGCATGACTTTTCCCTGCTGGCACCTTTGCTGTGGCAGCAAAAGCTGGACGTTTGTCTTTTCTGCTGCGGAGGGCACCAAAAGTGAAAAAAGGTGCTTCTGAGGATAGAGTCGGCAGGAAAGCAGAGAGGGCCAAATTGTGTGGGGCATTTGAAGGGGTTCCAGGAGGCAGTGAGGACCAGCATCACATTTCCCCGCTGGCACCTTTGCTGTGGCAGCAAAAGCTGGACGTTTGTCTTTTTTGCTGCGGAGGGCGCCAAATGTGAAAAAAGGTGCTTTTGAGGATACAGTCGGCAGGAAAGCAGAGAGGGCCAAATTGTGTGGGGCATTTGAAGGGGTTCCAGTAGGCAGTGAGGACCAGCATGACTTTTCCCTGCTGGCACCTTTGCTGTGGCAGCAAAAGCTGGACGTTTGTCTTTTTTGCTGCGGAGGGCGCCAAAAGTGAAAAAAGGTGCTTTTGAGGATAGAGTCGGCAGGAAAGCAGAGAGGGCCAAATTGTGTGGGGCATTTGAAGGGGTTCCAGGAGGCAGTGAGGACCAGCATCACTTTTCCCCGCTGGCACCTTTGCTGTGGCAGCAAAAGCTGGACATTTGTCTTTTTTGCTGCGGAGGGCGCCAAAAGTGAAAAAAGGTGCTTTTGAGGATATAGTCGGCAGGAAAGCAGAGAGGGCCAAATTGTGTGGGGCATTTGAAGGGGTTCCAGGAGGCAGTGAGGACCAGCATGACTTTTCCCCGCTGGCACCTTTGCTGTGGCAGCAAAAGCTGGACGTTTGTCTTTTTTGCTGCGGAGGGCGCCAAAAGTGAAAAAAGGTGCTTTTGAGGATAGAGTCGGCAGGAAAGCAGAGAGGGCCAAATTGTGTGGGGCATTTGAAGGGGTCCCAGGAGGCAGTGAGGACCAGCATGACTTTTCCCCGCTGGCACCTTTGCTGTGGCAGCAAAAGCTGGACGTTTGTCTTTTTTGCTGCGGAGGGCGCCAAAAGTGAAAAAAGGTGCTTTTGAGGATAGAGTGGGCAGGAAAACATAGAGGGCCAAATTGTGTGGGGCATTTGAAGGGTTTCCAGGAGGCAGTGAGGACCAGCGCGACTTTTCCCCGCTGGCCCCTTTGCTGTGGCAGCAAAAGCTGGACGTTTTTCTTTTTTGCTCCGGAGGGTGCCAAATGTGAAAAAAGGTGCTTTTGAGCATAGACTCAGACGGAAAGCAGAGAGGGCCAAATTGTGTGGGGCATTTGAAGGGGTTTCAGGAGGCAGTGAGGACCAGCATGACTTTTCCCCGCTGGCACCTTTGCTGTGGCAGCAAAAGCTGGACGTTTGTCTTTTTTGCTGCGGAGGGCGCCAAAAGTGAAAAAAGGTGCTTTTGAGGATAGAGTCGGCAGGAAAGCAGAGAGGGCCAAATTGTGTGCGGCATTTGAAGGGGTTCCAGGAGGCAGTGAGGACCAGCATGACTTTTCCCCGCTGGCACCTTTGCTGTGGCAGCAAAAGCTGGACGTTTGTCTTTTTTGCTGCGGAGGGCACCAAATGTGAAAAAAGGTGCTTTTGAGCATAGACTCAGCAGGAAAGCAGAGAGGGCCAAATTGTGTGGGGCATTTGAAGGGGTTCCAGGAGGCAGTGAGGACCAGCATGACTTTTCCCCGCTGGCACCTTTGCTGTGGCAGCAAAAGCTGGACGTTTGTCTTTTTTGCTGCGGAGGGCGCCAAAAGTGAAAAAAGGTGCTTTTGAGGATAGAGTGGGCAGGAAAGCAGAGAGGGCCAAATTGTGTGGGGCATTTGAAGGGGTTCCAGGAGGCAGTGAGGACCAGCATGACTTTTCCCTGCTGGCACCTTTGCTGTGGCAGCAAAAGCTGGACGTTTGTCTTTTTTGCTCCGGAGGGCACCAAAAGTGAAAAAAGGTGCTTCTGAGGATAGAGTCGGCAGGAAAGCAGAGAGGGCCAAATTGTGTGGGGCATTTGAAGGGGTTCCAGGAGGCAGTGAGGACCAGCATCACATTTCCCCGCTGGCACCTTTGCTGTGGCAGCAAAAGCTGGACGTTTGTCTTTTTTGCTGCGGAGGGCGCCAAATGTGAAAAAAGGTGCTTTTGAGGATACAGTCGGCAGGAAAGCAGAGAGGGCCAAATTGTGTGGGGCATTTGAAGGGGTTCCAGTAGGCAGTGAGGACCAGCATCACTTTTCCCCGCTGGCACCTTTGCTGTGGCAGCAAAAGCTGGACGTTTGTCTTTTTTGCTGCGGAGGGCGCCAAAAGTGAAAAAAGGTGCTTTTGAGGATAGAGTCGGCAGGAAAGCAGAGAGGGCCAAATTGTGTGGGGCATTTGAAGGGGTTCCAGGAGGCAGTGAGGACCAGCATGACTTTTCCCCGCTGGCACCTTTGCTGTGGCAGCAAAAGCTGGACATTTGTCTTTTTTGCTCCAGAGGGCGCCAAAAGTGAAAAAAGGTGCTTTTGAGGATATAGTCGGCAGGAAAGCAGAGAGGGCCAAATTGTGTGGGGCATTTGAAGGGGTTCCAGGAGGCAGTGAGGACCAGCATGACTTTTCCCCGCTGGCACCTTTGCTGTGGCAGCAAAAGCTGGACGTTTGTCTTTTTTGCTGCGGAGGGCGCCAAAAGTGAAAAAAGGTGCTTTTGAGGATAGAGTCGGCAGGAAAGCAGAGAGGGCCAAATTGTGTGGGGCATTTGAAGGGGTCCCAGGAGGCAGTGAGGACCAGCATGACTTTTCCCCGCTGGCACCTTTGCTGTGGCAGCAAAAGCTGGACGTTTGTCTTTTTTGCTGCGGAGGGCGCCAAAAGTGAAAAAAGGTGCTTTTGAGGATAGAGTCGGCAGGAAAGCAGAGAGGGCCAAATTGTGTGGGGCATTTGAAGGGGTCCCAGGAGGCAGTGAGGACCAGCATGACTTTTCCCCGCTGGCACCTTTGCTGTGGCAGCAAAAGCTGGACGTTTGTCTTTTTTGCTGCGGAGGGCGCCAAAAGTGAAAAAAGGTGTTTTTGAGGATAGAGTGGGCAGGAAAACATAGAGGGCCAAATTGTGTGGGGCATTTGAAGGGTTTCCAGGAGGCAGTGAGGACCAGCGCGACTTTTCCCCGCTGGCCCCTTTGCTGTGGCAGCAAAAGCTGGACGTTTTTCTTTTTTGCTCCGGAGGGTGCCAAATGTGAAAAAAGGTGCTTTTGAGCATAGACTCAGACGGAAAGCAGAGAGGGCCAAATTGTGTGGGGCATTTGAAGGGGTTTCAGGAGGCAGTGAGGACCAGCATGACTTTTCCCCGCTGGCACCTTTGCTGTGGCAGCAAAAGCTGGACGTTTGTCTTTTTTGCTGCGGAGGGCGCCAAAAGTGAAAAAAGGTGCTTTTGAGGATAGAGTCGGCAGGAAAGCAGAGAGGGCCAAATTGTGTGCGGCATTTGAAGGGGTTCCAGGAGGCAGTGAGGACCAGCATGACTTTTCCCCGCTGGCACCTTTGCTGTGGCAGCAAAAGCTGGACGTTTGTCTTTTTTGCTGCGGAGGGCACCAAATGTGAAAAAAGGTGCTTTTGAGCATAGACTCAGCAGGAAAGCAGAGAGGGCCAAATTGTGTGGGGCATTTGAAGGGGTTCCAGGAGGCAGTGAGGACCAGCATGACTTTTCCCCGCTGGCACCTTTGCTGTGGCAGCAAAAGCTGGACGTTTGTCTTTTTTGCTGCGGAGGGCGCCAAAAGTGAAAAAAGGTGCTTTTGAGGATAGAGTCAGCAGGAAAGCAGAGAGGGCCAAATTGTGTGGGGCATTTGAAGGGGTTCCAGGAGGCAGTGAGGACCAGCATGACTTTTCCCTGCTGGCACCTTTGCTGTGGCAGCAAAAGCTGGACGTTTGTCTTTTTTGCTCCGGAGGGCACCAAAAGTGAAAAAAGGTGCTTCTGAGGATAGAGTCGGCAGGAAAGCAGAGAGGGCCAAATTGTGTGGGGCATTTGAAGGGGTTCCAGGAGGCAGTGAGGACCAGCATCACATTTCCCCGCTGGCACCTTTGCTGTGGCAGCAAAAGCTGGACGTTTGTCTTTTTTGCTGCGGAGGGCGCCAAATGTGAAAAAAGGTGCTTTTGAGGATACAGTCGGCAGGAAAGCAGAGAGGGCCAAATTGTGTGGGGCATTTGAAGGGGTTCCAGTAGGCAGTGAGGACCAGCATCACTTTTCCCCGCTGGCACCTTTGCTGTGGCAGCAAAAGCTGGACGTTTGTCTTTTTTGCTGCGGAGGGCGCCAAAAGTGAAAAAAGGTGCTTTTGAGGATAGAGTCGGCAGGAAAGCAGAGAGGGCCAAATTGTGTGGGGCATTTGAAGGGGTTCCAGGAGGCAGTGAGGACCAGCATGACTTTTCCCCGCTGGCACCTTTGCTGTGGCAGCAAAAGCTGGACGTTTGTCTTTTTTGCTGCGGAGGGCGCCAAAAGTGAAAAAAGGTGCTTTTGTGGATAGAGTCGGCAGGAAAACATAGAGGGCCAAATTGTGTGGGGCATTTGAAGGGTTTCCAGGAGGCAGTGAGGACCAGCGCGACTTTTCCCCGCTGGCACCTTTGCTGTGGCAGCAAAAGCTGGACGTTTGTCTTTTTTGCTCCGGAGGGTGCCAAATGTGAAAAAAGGTGCTTTTGAGCATAGACTCAGCAGGAAAGCAGAGAGGGCCAAATTGTGTGGGGCATTTGAAGGGGTTTCAGGAGGCAGTGAGCACCAGCATGACTTTTCCCCGCTGGCACCTTTGCTGTGGCAGCAAAAGCTGGACGTTTGTCTTTTTTGCTGCGGAGGGCGCCAAAAGTGAAAAAAGGTGCTTTTGAGGATAGAGTCGGCAGGAAAGCAGAGAGGGCCAAATTGTGTGGGGCATTTGAAGGGGTCCCAGGAGGCAGTGAGGACCAGCATGACTTTTCCCCGCTGGCACCTTTGCTGTGGCAGCAAAAGCTGGACGTTTGTCTTTTTTGCTGCGGAGGGCGCCAAAAGTGAAAAAAGGTGCTTTTGTGGATAGAGTCGGCAGGAAAACATAGAGGGCCAAATTGTGTGGGGCATTTGAAGGGTTTCCAGGAGGCAGTGAGGACCAGCGCGACTTTTCCCCGCTGGCACCTTTGCTGTGGCAGCAAAAGCTGGACGTTTGTCTTTTTTGCTCCGGAGGGTGCCAAATGTGAAAAAAGGTGCTTTTGAGCATAGACTCAGCAGGAAAGCAGAGAGGGCCAAATTGTGTGGGGCATTTGAAGGGGTTTCAGGAGGCAGTGAGGACCAGCATGACTTTTCCCCGCTGGCACCTTTGCTGTGGCAGCAAAAGCTGGACGTTTGTCTTTTTTGCTCCGGAGGGCGCCAAAAGTGAAAAAAGGTGCTTTTGAGGATAGAGTGGGCAGGAAAGCAGAGAGGGCCAAATTGTGTGGGGCATTTGAAGGGGTTCCAGGAGGCAGTGAGGACCAGCATCACTTTTCCTAGCTGGCAACTTTGCTGTGGCAGCAAAAGCTGGACATTTGTCTTTTTTGCTCCAGAGGGCGCCAAAAGTGAAAAAAGGTGCTTTTGAGGATATAGTCGGCAGGAAAGCAGAGAGGGCCAAATTGTGTGGGGCATTTGAAGGGGTTCCAGGAGGCAGTGAGGAACAGCATGAGTTTTCCCGCTGGCCCCTTTGCTGTGGCAGCAAAAGCTGGACGTTTGTCTTTTTTGCTGCGGAGGGCGCCAAAAGTGAAAAAAGTTGCTTTTGAGGATAGAGTCGGCAGGAAAGCAGAGAGGGCCAAATTGTGTGGGGCATTTGAAGGGGTTCCAGGAGGCAGTGAGGACCAGCATGACTTTTCCCCGCTGGCCCCTTTGCTGTGGCAGCAAAAGCTGGACGTTTGTCTTTTTTGCTGCGGAGGGCGCCAAAAGTGAAAAAAGGTGCTTTTGAGGATAGAGTCGGCAGGAAAGCAGAGAGGGCCAAATTGTGTGGGGCATTTGAAGGGGTTCCAGGAGGCAGTGAGGACCAGCATCACTTTTCCCCGCTGGCACCTTTGCTGTGGCAGCAAAAGCTGGACGTTTG
This sequence comes from Vanellus vanellus, assembly GCF_965231255.1. Classification (NCBI taxonomy): domain Eukaryota; kingdom Metazoa; phylum Chordata; class Aves; order Charadriiformes; family Charadriidae; genus Vanellus; species Vanellus vanellus. The sequence continues at coordinate 81,729,864 of NC_138905.1, read as the reverse complement.
TCTTTTTTGCTGCGGAGGGCGCCAAAAGTGAAAAAAGGTGCTTTTGAGGATAGAGTGGGCAGGAAAGCAGAGAGGGCCAAATTGTGTGGGGCATTTGAAGGGGTTCCAGGAGGCAGTGAGGACCAGCATGACTTTTCCCCACTGGCACATTTGCTGTGGCAGCAAAAGCTGGACGTTTGTCTTTTTTGCTGCGGAGGGCACCAAATGTGAAAAAAGGTGCTTTTGAGCATAGACTCAGCAGGAAAGCAGAGAGGGCCAAATTGTGTGGGGCATTTGAAGGGGTTCCAGGAGGCAGTGAGGACCAGATGACTTTTCCCCGTTGGCACCTTTGCTGTGGCAGCAAAAGCTTGACGTTTGTCTTTTTTGCTGCGGAGGGCGCCAAAAGTGAAAAAAGGTGCTTTTGAGGATAGAGTCGGCAGGAAAGCAGAGAGGGCCAAATTGTGTGGGGCATTTGAAGGGGTTCCAGGAGGCAGTGAGGACCAGCATGACTTTTCCCTGCTGGCACATTTGCTGTGGCAGAAAAAGCTGGACGTTTGTCTTTTTTGCTCCGGAGGGCACCAAAAGTGAAAAAAGGTGCTTCTGAGGATTGAGTCGGCAGGAAAGCAGAGAGGGCCAAATTGTGTGGGGCATTTGAAGGGGTTCCAGGAGGCAGTGAGGACCAGCATCACATTTCCCCGCTGGCACATTTGCTGTGGCAGCAAAAGCTGGACGTTTGTCTTTTTTGCTGCGGAGGGCGCCAAAAGTGAAAAAAGGTGCTTTTGAGCATAGACTCAGCAGGAAAGCAGAGAGGGCCAAATTGTGTGGGGCATTTGAAGGGGTTCCAGGAGGCAGTGAGGACCAGATGACTTTTCCCCGCTGGCACCTTTGCTGTGGCAGCAAAAGCTTGACGTTTGTCTTTTTTGCTGCGGAGTGCGCCAAAAGTGAAAAAAGGTGCTTTTGAGGATAGAGTCGGCAGGAAAGCAGAGAGGGCCAAATTGTGTGGGGCATTTGAAGGGGTTCCAGGAGGCAGTGAGGACCAGCATGACTTTTCCCCGCTGGCACCTTTGCTGTGGCAGCAAAAGCTTGACGTTTGTCTTTTTTGCTGCGGAGGGCACCAAAAGTCAAAAAAGGTGCTTTTGAGGATAGAGTCGGCAGGAAAGCAGAGAGGGCCAAATTGTGTGGGGCATTTGAAGGGGTTCCAGGAGGCAGTGAGGACCAGCATCACATTTCCCCGCTGGCACCTTTGCTGTTGCAGCAAAAGCTGGACATTTGTCTTTTTTGCTGCGGAGGGCGCCAAATGTGAAAAAAGGTGCTTTTGAGGATAGAGTCGGCAGGAAAGCAGAGAGGGCCAAATTGTGTGGGGCATTTGAAGGGGTTCCAGGAGGCAGTGAGGACCAGCATGACTTTTCCCTGCTGGCACCTTTGCTGTGGCAGCAAAAGCTGGACGTTTGTCTTTTTTGCTGCGGAGGGCACCAAATGTGAAAAAAGGTGCTTTTGAGCATAGACTCAGCAGGAAAGCAGAGAGGGCCAAATTGTGTGGGGCATTTGAAGGGGTTCCAGGAGGCAGTGAGGACCAGATGACTTTTCCCCGCTGGCACCTTTGCTGTGGCAGCAAAAGCTTGACGTTTGTCTTTTTTGCTGCGGAGGGCGCCAAAAGTGAAAAAAGGTGCTTTTGAGGATAGAGTCCGCAGGAAAGAAGAGAGGGCCAAATTGTGTGGGGCATTTGAAGGGGTTCCAGGAGGCAGTGAGGACCAGCATGACTTTTCCCCGCTGGCACCTTTGCTGTGGCAGCAAAAGCTGGACGTTTGTCTTTTTTGCTCCGGAGGGTGCCAAATGTGAAAAAAGGTGCTTTTGAGCATAGACTCAGCAGGAAAGCAGAGAGGGCCAAATTGTGTGGGGCATTTGAAGGGGTTCCAGGAGGCAGTGAGGACCAGCATGACTTTTCCCCGCTGGCACTTTTGCTGTGGCAGCAAAAGCTTGACGTTTGTCTTTTTTGCTGCGGAGGGCGCCAAAAGTGAAAAAAGGTGCTTTTGAGGATAGAGTCGGCAGGAAAGCAGAGAGGGCCAAATTGTGTGGGGCATTTGAAGGGGTTCCAGGAGGCAGTGAGGACCAGCATGACTTTTCCCTGCTGGCACCTTTGCTGTGGCAGCAAAAGCTTGACGTTTGTCTTTTTTGCTGCGGAGGGCACCAAAAGTCAAAAAAGGTGCTTTTGAGGATAGAGTCGGCAGGAAAGCAGAGAGGGCCAAATTGTGTGGGGCATTTGAAGGGGTTCCAGGAGGCAGTGAGGACCAGCATCACATTTCCCCGCTGGCACCTTTGCTGTGGCAGCAAAAGCTGGACGTTTGTCTTTTTTGCTGCGGAGGGCGCCAAATGTGAAAAAAGGTGCTTTTGAGGATACAGTCGGCAGGAAAGCAGAGAGGGCCAAATTGTGTGGGGCATTTGAAGGGGTTCCAGGAGGCAGTGAGGACCAGCATGGCTTTTCCCCGCTGGCACCTTTGCTGTGGCAGCAAAAGCTGGACGTTTGTCTTTTTTGCTGCGGAGGGCGCCAAAAGTGAAAAAAGGTGCTTAGGATAGAGTCGGCAGAAAAACAGAGAGGGCCAAATTGTGTGGGGCATTTGAAGGGGTTCCAGGAGGCAGTGAAGACCAGCATGACTTTTCCCCGCTGGCACATTTTTTGTGGCAGCAAAAGCTGGACGTTTGTCTTTTTTGCTGCGGAGGGCACCAAAAGTGAAAAAAGGTCCTTTTGAGGATATAGTCGGCAGAAAAGCAGAGAGGGCCAAATTGTGTGGGGCATTTGAAGGGGTTCCAGGAGGCAGTGAGGACCAGCATGACTTTTCCCCGCTGGCACCTTTGCTGTGGCAGCAAAAGCTGGACGTTTGTCTTTTTTGCTGCGGAGGGCGCCAAAAGTGAAAAAAGGTGCTTTTGAGGATAGAGTGGGCAGGAAAACATAGAGGGCCAAATTGTGTGGGGCATTTGAAGGGTTTCCAGGAGGCAGTGAGGACCAGCGCGACTTTTCCCCGCTGGCACCTTTGCTGTGGCAGCAAAAGCTGGACGTTTGTCTTTTTTGCTGCGGAGGGCGCCAAAAGTGAAAAAAGGTGCTTTTGAGGATAGAGTGGGCAGGAAAGCAGAGAGGGCCAAATTGTGTGGGGCATTTGAAGGGGTTCCAGGAGGCAGTGAGGACCAGCATGACTTTTCCCCGCTGGCACCTTTGCTGTGGCAGCAAAAGCTTGACGTTTGTCTTTTTTGCTGCGGAGGGCGCCAAAAGTGAAAAAAGGTGCTTTTGAGGATAGAGTCGGCAGGAAAGCAGAGAGGGCCAAATTGTGTGGGGCATTTGAAGGGGTTCCAGGAGGCAGTGAGGACCAGCATCACATTTCCCCGCTGGCACCTTTGCTGTGGCAGCAAAAGCTGGACGTTTGTCTTTTTTGCTGCGGAGGGCGCCAAATGTGAAAAAAGGTGCTTTTGAGGATACAGTCGGCAGGAAAGCAGAGAGGGCCAAATTGTGTGGGGCATTTGAAGGGGTTCCAGGAGGCAGTGAGGACCAGCATGACTTTTCCCCGCTGGCACCTTTGCTGTGGCAGCAAAAGCTGGACGTTTGTCTTTTTTGCTGCGGAGGGCGCCAAAAGTGAAAAAAGGTGCTTAGGATAGAGTCGGCAGAAAAACAGAGAGGGCCAAATTGTGTGGGGCATTTGAAGGGGTTCCAGGAGGCAGTGAAGACCAGCATGACTTTTCCCCGCTGGCACCTTTGCTGTGGCAGCAAAAGCTGGACGTTTGTCTTTTTTGCTGCGGAGGGCGCCAAAAGTGAAAAAAGGTGCTTTTGAGGATAGAGTCGGCAGGAAAGCAGAGAGGGCCAAATTGTGTGAAGCATTTGCAGGGGTTCCAGGAGGCAGTGAGGACCAGCATGACTTTTCCCCGCTGGCACCTTTGCTGTGGCAGCAAAAGCTGGACGTTTGTCTTCTTTGCTGCGGAGGACACCAAAAGTCAAAAAAGCTGCTTTTGAGGATAGAGTCGGCAGGAAAGCAGAGAGGGCCAAATTGTGTGGGGCATTTGAAGGGGTTCCAGGAGGCAGTGAGGACCAGCATCACATTTCCCCGCTGGCACCTTTGCTGTTGCAGCAAAAGCTGGACATTTGTCTTTTTTGCTGCGGAGGGCGCCAAATGTGAAAAAAGGTGCTTTTGAGGATAGAGTCGGCAGGAAAGCAGAGAGGGCCAAATTGTGTGGGGCATTTGAAGGGGTTCCAGGAGGCAGTGAGGACCAGCATGACTTTTCCCTGCTGGCACCTTTGCTGTGGCAGCAAAAGCTGGACGTTTGTCTTTTTTGCTGCGGAGGGCACCAAATGTGAAAAAAGGTGCTTTTGAGCATAGACTCAGCAGGAAAGCAGAGAGGGCCAAATTGTGTGGGGCATTTGAAGGGGTTCCAGGAGGCAGTGAGGACCAGATGACTTTTCCCCGCTGGCACCTTTGCTGTGGCAGCAAAAGCTGGACGTTTGTCTTTTTTGCTGCGGAGGGCGCCAAAAGTGAAAAAAGGTGCTTTTGAGGATAGAGTCCGCAGGAAAGAAGAGAGGGCCAAATTGTGTGGGGCATTTGAAGGGGTTCCAGGAGGCAGTGAGGACCAGCATGACTTTTCCCCGCTGGCACCTTTGCTGTGGCAGCAAAAGCTGGACGTTTGTCTTTTTTGCTCCGGAGGGTGCCAAATGTGAAAAAAGGTGCTTTTGAGCATAGACTCAGCAGGAAAGCAGAGAGGGCCAAATTGTGTGGGGCATTTGAAGGGGTTCCAGGAGGCAGTGAGGACCAGCATGACTTTTCCCCGCTGGCACTTTTGCTGTGGCAGCAAAAGCTTGACGTTTGTCTTTTTTGCTGCGGAGGGCGCCAAAAGTGAAAAAAGGTGCTTTTGAGGATAGAGTCGGCAGGAAAGCAGAGAGGGCCAAATTGTGTGGGGCATTTGAAGGGGTTCCAGGAGGCAGTGAGGACCAGCATGACTTTTCCCTGCTGGCACCTTTGCTGTGGCAGCAAAAGCTTGACGTTTGTCTTTTTTGCTGCGGAGGGCACCAAAAGTCAAAAAAGGTGCTTTTGAGGATAGAGTCGGCAGGAAAGCAGAGAGGGCCAAATTGTGTGGGGCATTTGAAGGGGTTCCAGGAGGCAGTGAGGACCAGCATCACATTTCCCCGCTGGCACCTTTGCTGTGGCAGCAAAAGCTGGACGTTTGTCTTTTTTGCTGCGGAGGGCGCCAAATGTGAAAAAAGGTGCTTTTGAGGATACAGTCGGCAGGAAAGCAGAGAGGGCCAAATTGTGTGGGGCATTTGAAGGGGTTCCAGGAGGCAGTGAGGACCAGCATGGCTTTTCCCCGCTGGCACCTTTGCTGTGGCAGCAAAAGCTGGACGTTTGTCTTTTTTGCTGCGGAGGGCGCCAAAAGTGAAAAAAGGTGCTTAGGATAGAGTCGGCAGAAAAACAGAGAGGGCCAAATTGTGTGGGGCATTTGAAGGGGTTCCAGGAGGCAGTGAAGACCAGCATGACTTTTCCCCGCTGGCACATTTTTTGTGGCAGCAAAAGCTGGACGTTTGTCTTTTTTGCTGCGGAGGGCACCAAAAGTGAAAAAAGGTCCTTTTGAGGATATAGTCGGCAGAAAAGCAGAGAGGGCCAAATTGTGTGGGGCATTTGAAGGGGTTCCAGGAGGCAGTGAGGACCAGCATGACTTTTCCCCGCTGGCACCTTTGCTGTGGCAGCAAAAGCTGGACGTTTGTCTTTTTTGCTGCGGAGGGCGCCAAAAGTGAAAAAAGGTGCTTTTGAGGATAGAGTGGGCAGGAAAACATAGAGGGCCAAATTGTGTGGGGCATTTGAAGGGTTTCCAGGAGGCAGTGAGGACCAGCGCGACTTTTCCCCGCTGGCACCTTTGCTGTGGCAGCAAAAGCTGGACGTTTGTCTTTTTTGCTCCGGAGGGCGCCAAAAGTGAAAAAAGGTGCTTTTGAGGATAGAGTGGGCAGGAAAGCAGAGAGGGCCAAATTGTGTGGGGCATTTGAAGGGGTTCCAGGAGGCAGTGAGGACCAGCATCACTTTTCCCCGCTGGCACCTTTGCTGTGGCAGCAAAAGCTGGACGTTTGTCTTTTTTGCTGCGGAGGGCGCCAAAAGTGAAAAAAGGTGCTTTTGAGGATAGAGTGGGCAGGAAAGCAGAGAGGGCCAAATTGTGTGGGGCATTTGAAGGGGTTCCAGGAGGCAGTGAGGACCAGCATCACTTTTCCCCGCTGGCACCTTTGCTGTGGCAGCAAAAGCTGGACGTTTGTCTTTTTTGCTGCGGAGGGCGCCAAAAGTGAAAAAAGGTGCTTTTGAGGATAGAGTGGGCAGGAAAGCAGAGAGGGCCAAATTGTGTGGGGCATTTGAAGGGGTTCCAGGAGGCAGTGAGGACCAGCATGACTTTTCCCCGCTGGCACCTTTGCTGTGGCAGCAAAAGCTTGACGTTTGTCTTTTTTGCTGCGGAGGGCGCCAAAAGTGAAAAAAGGTGCTTTTGAGGATAGAGTCGGCAGGAAAGCAGAGAGGGCCAAATTGTGTGGGGCATTTGAAGGGGTTCCAGGAGGCAGTGAGGACCAGCATCACATTTCCCCGCTGGCACCTTTGCTGTGGCAGCAAAAGCTGGACGTTTGTCTTTTTTGCTGCGGAGGGCGCCAAATGTGAAAAAAGGTGCTTTTGAGGATAGAGTCGGCAGGAAAGCAGAGAGGGCCAAATTGTGTGGGGCATTTGAAGGGGTTCCAGGAGGCAGTGAGGACCAGCATGACTTTTCCCCGCTGGCACCTTTGCTGTGGCAGCAAAAGCTGGACGTTTGTCTTTTTTGCTGCGGAGGGCGCCAAAAGTGAAAAAAGGTGCTTAGGATAGAGTCGGCAGAAAAACAGAGAGGGCCAAATTGTGTGGGGCATTTGAAGGGGTTCCAGGAGGCAGTGAAGACCAGCATGACTTTTCCCCGCTGGCACCTTTGCTGTGGCAGCAAAAGCTGGACGTTTGTCTTTTTTGCTGCGGAGGGCGCCAAAAGTGAAAAAAGGTGCTTTTGAGGATAGAGTCGGCAGGAAAGCAGAGAGGGCCAAATTGTGTGAAGCATTTGCAGGGGTTCCAGGAGGCAGTGAGGACCAGCATGACTTTTCCCCGCTGGCACCTTTGCTGTGGCAGCAAAAGCTGGACGTTTGTCTTCTTTGCTGCGGAGGACACCAAAAGTCAAAAAAGCTGCTTTTGAGGATAGAGTCGGCAGGAAAGCAGAGAGGGCCAAATTGTGTGGGGCATTTGAAGGGGTTCCAGGAGGCAGTGAGGACCAGCATGACTTTTCCCCGCTGGCACCTTTGCTGTGGCAGCAAAAGCTGGACGTTTGTCTTTTTTGCTGCGGAGGGCGCCAAAAGTGAAAAAAGGTGCTTTTGAGGCTAGAGTGGGCAGGAAAGCAGAGAGGGCCAAATTGTGTGGGGCATTTGAAGGGGTTCCAGGAGGCAGTGAGGACCAGCATGACTTTTCCCCGCTGGCACCTTTGCTGTGGCAGCAAAAGCTGGACGTTTGTCTTTTTTGCTGCGGAGGGCACCAAATGTGAAAAAAGGTGCTTTTGAGCATAGACTCAGCAGGAAAGCAGAGAGGGCCAAATTGTGTGGGGCATTTGAAGGGGTTCCAGGAGGCAGTGAGGACCAGCATGACTTTTCCCTGCTGGCACCTTTGCTGTGGCAGCAAAATCTGGACGTTTGTCTTTTTTGCTGCGGAGGGCACCAAAAGTGAAAAAAGGTGCTTTTGAGGATAGAGTCGGCAGGAAAGCAGAGAGGGCCAAATTGTGTGGGGCATTTGAAGGGGTTCCAGGAGGCAGTGAGGACCAGCATCACATTTCCCCGCTGGCACCTTTGCTGTGGCAGCAAAAGCTGGACGTTTGTCTTTTTTGCTGCGGAGGGCGCCAAAAGTGAAAAAAGGTGCTTTTGAGGATACAGTCGGCAGGAAAGCAGAGAGGGCCAAATTGTGTGGGGCATTTGAAGGGGTTCCAGGAGGCAGTGAGGACCAGCATGACTTTTCCCCGCTGGCCCCTTTGCTGTGGCAGCAAAATCTGGACGTTTGTCTTTTTTGCTGCGGAGGGCGCCAAAAGTGAAAAAAGGTGCTTTTGAGGATAGAGTCGGCAGGAAAGCAGAGAGGGCCAAATTGTGTGGGGCATTTGAAGGGGTTCCAGGAGGCAGTGAGGACCAGCATGACTTTTCCCCGCTGGCCCCTTTGCTGTGGCAGCAAAAGCTGGACGTTTGTCTTTTCTGCTGCGGAGGGCGCCAAAAGTGAAAAAAGGTGCTTTTGAGGATAGAGTCCGCAGGAAAGAAGAGAGGGCCAAATTGTGTGGGGCATTTGAAGGGGTTCCAGGAGGCAGTGAGGACCAGCATGACTTTTCCCCGCTGGCACCTTTGCTGTGGCAGCAAAAGCTGGACGTTTGTCTTTTTTGCTCCGGAGGGTGCCAAATGTGAAAAAAGGTGCTTTTGAGCATAGACTCAGCAGGAAAGCAGAGAGGGCCAAATTGTGTGGGGCATTTGAAGGGGTTCCAGGAGGCAGTGAGGACCAGCATGACTTTTCCCCGCTGGCACCTTTGCTGTGGCAGCAAAAGCTTGACGTTTGTCTTTTTTGCTGCGGAGGGCGCCAAAAGTGAAAAAAGGTGCTTTTGAGGATAGAGTCGGCAGGAAAGCAGAGAGGGCCAAATTGTGTGGGGCATTTGAAGGGGTTCCAGGAGGCAGTGAGGACCAGCATGACTTTTCCCTGCTGGCACCTTTGCTGTGGCAGCAAAAGCTTGACGTTTGTCTTTTTTGCTGCGGAGGGCACCAAAAGTCAAAAAAGGTGCTTTTGAGGATAGAGTCGGCAGGAAAGCAGAGAGGGCCAAATTGTGTGGGGCATTTGAAGGGGTTCCAGGAGGCAGTGAGGACCAGCATCACATTTCCCCGCTGGCACCTTTGCTGTGGCAGCAAAAGCTGGACGTTTGTCTTTTTTGCTGCGGAGGGCGCCAAATGTGAAAAAAGGTGCTTTTGAGGATACAGTCGGCAGGAAAGCAGAGAGGGCCAAATTGTGTGGGGCATTTGAAGGGGTTCCAGGAGGCAGTGAGGACCAGCATGGCTTTTCCCCGCTGGCACCTTTGCTGTGGCAGCAAAAGCTGGACGTTTGTCTTTTTTGCTGCGGAGGGCGCCAAAAGTGAAAAAAGGTGCTTAGGATAGAGTCGGCAGAAAAACAGAGAGGGCCAAATTGTGTGGGGCATTTGAAGGGGTTCCAGGAGGCAGTGAAGACCAGCATGACTTTTCCCCGCTGGCACATTTTTTGTGGCAGCAAAAGCTGGACGTTTGTCTTTTTTGCTGCGGAGGGCACCAAAAGTGAAAAAAGGTCCTTTTGAGGATATAGTCGGCAGAAAAGCAGAGAGGGCCAAATTGTGTGGGGCATTTGAAGGGGTTCCAGGAGGCAGTGAGGACCAGCATGACTTTTCCCGCTGGCACCTTTGCTGTGGCAGCAAAAGCTGGACGTTTGTCTTTTTTGCTGCGGAGGGCGCCAAAAGTGAAAAAAGGTGCTTTTGAGGATAGAGTGGGCAGGAAAACATAGAGGGCCAAATTGTGTGGGGCATTTGAAGGGTTTCCAGGAGGCAGTGAGGACCAGCGCGACTTTTCCCCGCTGGCCCCTTTGCTGTGGCAGCAAAAGCTGGACGTTTGTCTTTTTTGCTCCGGAGGGCGCCAAAAGTGAAAAAAGGTGCTTTTGAGGATAGAGTGGGCAGGAAAGCAGAGAGGGCCAAATTGTGTGGGGCATTTGAAGGGGTTCCAGGAGGCAGTGAGGACCAGCATCACTTTTCCCCGCTGGCACCTTTGCTGTGGCAGCAAAAGCTGGACGTTTGTCTTTTTTGCTGCGGAGGGCGCCAAAAGTGAAAAAAGGTGCTTTTGAGGATAGAGTGGGCAGGAAAGCAGAGAGGGCCAAATTGTGTGGGGCATTTGAAGGGGTTCCAGGAGGCAGTGAGGACCAGCATCACTTTTCCCCGCTGGCACCTTTGCTGTGGCAGCAAAAGCTGGACGTTTGTCTTTTTTGCTGCGGAGGGCGCCAAAAGTGAAAAAAGGTGCTTTTGAGGATAGAGTGGGCAGGAAAGCAGAGAGGGCCAAATTGTGTGGGGCATTTGAAGGGGTTCCAGGAGGCAGTGAGGACCAGCATGACTTTTCCCCGCTGGCACCTTTGCTGTGGCAGCAAAAGCTTGACGTTTGTCTTTTTTGCTGCGGAGGGCGCCAAAAGTGAAAAAAGGTGCTTTTGAGGATAGAGTCGGCAGGAAAGCAGAGAGGGCCAAATTGTGTGGGGCATTTGAAGGGGTTCCAGGAGGCAGTGAGGACCAGCATCACATTTCCCCGCTGGCACCTTTGCTGTGGCAGCAAAAGGTGGACGTTTGTCTTTTTTGCTGCGGAGGGCGCCAAATGTGAAAAAAGGTGCTTTTGAGGATAGAGTCGGCAGGAAAGCAGAGAGGGCCAAATTGTGTGGGGCATTTGAAGGGGTTCCAGGAGGCAGTGAGGACCAGCATGACTTTTCCCCGCTGGCACCTTTGCTGTGGCAGCAAAAGCTGGACGTTTGTCTTTTTTGCTGCGGAGGGCGCCAAAAGTGAAAAAAGGTGCTTAGGATAGAGTCGGCAGAAAAACAGAGAGGGCCAAATTGTGTGGGGCATTTGAAGGGGTTCCAGGAGGCAGTGAAGACCAGCATGACTTTTCCCCGCTGGCACCTTTGCTGTGGCAGCAAAAGCTGGACGTTTGTCTTTTTTGCTGCGGAGGGCGCCAAAAGTGAAAAAAGGTGCTTTTGAGGATAGAGTCGGCAGGAAAGCAGAGAGGGCCAAATTGTGTGAAGCATTTGCAGGGGTTCCAGGAGGCAGTGAAGACCAGCATGACTTTTCCCCGCTGGCACCTTTGCTGTGGCAGCAAAAGCTGGACGTTTGTCTTCTTTGCTGCGGAGGACACCAAAAGTCAAAAAAGCTGCTTTTGAGGATAGAGTCGGCAGGAAAGCAGAGAGGGCCAAATTGTGTGGGGCATTTGAAGGGGTTCCAGGAGGCAGTGAGGACCAGCATGACTTTTCCCCGCTGGCACCTTTGCTGTGGCAGCAAAAGCTGGACGTTTGTCTTTTTTGCTGCGGAGGGCGCCAAAAGTGAAAAAAGGTGCTTTTGAGGATAGAGTGGGCAGGAAAGCAGAGAGGGCCAAATTGTGTGGGGCATTTGAAGGGGTTCCAGGAGGCAGTGAGGACCAGCATGACTTTTCCCCGCTGGCCCCTTTGCTGTGGCAGCAAAAGCTGGACGTTTGTCTTTTCTGCTGCGGAGGGCGCCAAAAGTGAAAAAAGGTGCTTTTGAGGATAGAGTGGGCAGGAAAGCAGAGAGGGCCAAATTGTGTGGGGCATTTGAAGGGGTTCCAGGAGGCAGTGAGGACCAGCATGACTTTTCCCCGCTGGCACCTTTGCTGTGGCAGCAAAAGCTGGACGTTTGTCTTTTTTGCTGCAGAGGGCACCAAATGTGAGAAAAGGTGCTTTTGAGCATAGACTCAGCAGGAAAGCAGAGAGGGCCAAATTGTGTGGGGCATTTGAAGGGGTTCCAGGAGGCAGTGAGGACCAGCATGACTTTTCCCCGCTGGCACCTTTGCTGTGGCAGCAAAAGCTGGACGTTTGTCTTTTTTGCTGCGGAGGGCGCCAAAAGTGAAAAAAGGTGCTTTTGAGGATAGAGTCGGCAGGAAAGCAGAGAGGGCCAAATTGTGTGGGGCATTTGAAGGGGTTCCAGGAGGCAGTGAGGACCAGCATCACTTTTCCTAGCTGGCACCTTTGCTGTGGCAGCAAAAGCTGGACATTTGTCTTTTTTGCTCCAGAGGGCGCCAAAAGTGAAAAAAGGTGCTTTTGAGGATAGAGTCGGCAGGAAAGCAGAGAGGGCCAAATTGTGTGGGGCATTTGAAGGGGTTCCAGGAGGCAGTGAGGACCAGCATGAGTTTTCCCGCTGGCCCCTTTGCTGTGGCAGCAAAAGCTGGACGTTTGTCTTTTTTGCTGCGGAGGGCGCCAAAAGTGAAAAAAGGTGCTTTTGAGGATAGAGTCGGCAGGAAAGCAGAGAGGGCCAAATTGTGTGGGGCATTTGAAGGGGTTCCAGGAGGCAGTGAGGACCAGCATGACATTTCCCCGCTGGCCCCTTTGCTGTGGCAGCAAAAGCTGGACGTTTGTCTTTTTTGCTGCGGAGGGCGCCAAAAGTGAAAAAAGGTGCTTTTGAGCATAGACTCAGCAGGAAAGCAGAGAGGGCCAAATTGTGTGGGGCATTTGAAGGGGTTCCAGGAGGCAGTGAGGACCAGCATGACTTTTCCCCGCTGGCACCTTTGCTGTGGCAGCAAAAGCTGGACGTTTGTCTTTTTTGCTGCGGAGGGCGCCAAATGTGAAAAAAGGTGCTTTTGAGGATAGAGTGGGCAGGAAAGCAGAGAGGGCCAAATTGTGTGGGGCATTTGCAGGGGTTCCAGGAGGCAGTGAGGACCAGCATGACTTTTCCCCGCTGGCACCTTTGCTGTGGCAGCAAAAGCTGGACGTTTGTCTTCTTTGCTGCGGAGGACACCAAAAGTCAAAAAAGCTGCTTTTGAGGATAGAGTCGGCAGGAAAGCAGAGAGGGCCAAATTGTGTGGGGCATTTGAAGGGGTTCCAGGAGGCAGTGAGGACCAGCATGACTTTTCCCCGCTGGCACCTTTGCTGTGGCAGCAAAAGCTGGACGTTTGTCTTTTTTGCTGCGGAGGGCGCCAAAAGTGAAAAAAGGTGCTTTTGAGGCTAGAGTCGGCAGGAAAGCAGAGAGGGCCAAATTGTGTGGGGCATTTGAAGGGGTTCCAGGAGGCAGTGAGGACCAGCATGACTTTTCCCCGCTGGCACCTTTGCTGTGGCAGCAAAAGCTGGACGTTTGTCTTTTTTGCTGCGGAGGGCACCAAATGTGAAAAAAGGTGCTTTTGAGCATAGACTCAGCAGGAAAGCAGAGAGGGCCAAATTGTGTGGGGCATTTGAAGGGGTTCCAGGAGGCAGTGAGGACCAGCATGACTTTTCCCCGCTGGCACCTTTGCTGTGGCAGCAAAAGCTGGACGTTTGTCTTTTTTGCTGCGGAGGGCGCCAAAAGTGAAAAAAGGTGCTTTTGAGGATAGAGTGGGCAGGAAAGCAGAGAGGGCCAAATTGTGTGGGGCATTTGAAGGGGTTCCAGGAGGCAGTGAGGACCAGCATGACTTTTCCCTGCTGGCACCTTTGCTGTGGCAGCAAAAGCTGGACGTTTGTCTTTTTTGCTCCGGAGGGCACCAAAAGTGAAAAAAGGTGCTTTTGAGGATAGAGTCGGCAGGAAAGCAGAGAGGGCCAAATTGTGTGGGGCATTTGAAGGGGTTCCAGGAGGCAGTGAGGACCAGCATCACATTTCCCCGCTGGCACCTTTGCTGTGGCAGCAAAAGCTGGACGTTTGTCTTTTTTGCTGCGGAGGGCGCCAAAAGTGAAAAAAGGTGCTTTTGAGGCTAGAGTGGGCAGGAAAGCAGAGAGGGCCAAATTGTGTGGGGCATTTGAAGGGGTTCCAGGAGGCAGTGAGGACCAGCATGACTTTTCCCCGCTGGCACCTTTGCTGTGGCAGCAAAAGCTGGACGTTTGTCTTTTTTGCTGCGGAGGGCACCAAATGTGAAAAAAGGTGCTTTTGAGCATAGACTCAGCAGGAAAGCAGAGAGGGCCAAATTGTGTGGGGCATTTGAAGGGGTTCCAGGAGGCAGTGAGGACCAGCATGACTTTTCCCTGCTGGCACCTTTGCTGTGGCAGCAAAAGCTGGACGTTTGTCTTTTTTGCTCCGGAGGGCACCAAAAGTGAAAAAAGGTGCTTTTGAGGATAGAGTCGGCAGGAAAGCAGAGAGGGCCAAATTGTGTGGGGCATTTGAAGGGGTTCCAGGAGGCAGTGAGGACCAGCATCACATTTCCCCGCTGGCACCTTTGCTGTGGCAGCAAAAGCTGGACGTTTGTCTTTTTTGCTGCGGAGGGCGCCAAAAGTGAAAAAAGGTGCTTTTGAGGATACAGTCGGCAGGAAAGCAGAGAGGGCCAAATTGTGTGGGGCATTTGAAGGGGTTCCAGGAGGCAGTGAGGACCAGCATGACTTTTCCCCGCTGGCCCCTTTGCTGTGGCAGCAAAATCTGGACGTTTGTCTTTTTTGCTGCGGAGGGCGCCAAAAGTGAAAAAAGGTGCTTTTGAGGATAGAGTCGGCAGGAAAGCAGAGAGGGCCAAATTGTGTGGGGCATTTGAAGGGGTTCCAGGAGGCAGTGAGGACCAGCATGACTTTTCCCCGCTGGCACCTTTGCTGTGGCAGCAAAAGCTGGACGTTTGTCTTTTTTGCTGCAGAGGGCACCAAATGTGAGAAAAGGTGCTTTTGAGCATAGACTCAGCAGGAAAGCAGAGAGGGCCAAATTGTGTGGGGCATTTGAAGGGGTTCCAGGAGGCAGTGAGGACCAGCATGACTTTTCCCCGCTGGCACCTTTGCTGTGGCAGCAAAAGCTGGACGTTTGTCTTTTTTGCTGCGGAGGGCGCCAAAAGTGAAAAAAGGTGCTTTTGAGGATAGAGTCGGCTGGAAAGCAGAGAGGGCCAAATTGTGTGGGGCATTTGAAGGGGTTCCAGGAGGCAGTGAGGACCAGCATCACTTTTCCCCGCTGGCACCTTTGCTGTGGCAGCAAAAGCTGGACATTTGTCTTTTTTGCTCCAGAGGGCGCCAAAAGTGAAAAAAGGTGCTTTTGAGGATAGAGTCGGCAGGAAAGCAGAGAGGGCCAAATTGTGTGGGGCATTTGAAGGGGTTCCAGGAGGCAGTGAGGACCAGCATGAGTTTTCCCGCTGGCCCCTTTGCTGTGGCAGCAAAAGCTGGACGTTTGTCTTTTTTGCTGCGGAGGGCGCCAAAAGTGAAAAAAGGTGCTTTTGAGGATAGAGTCGGCAGGAAAGCAGAGAGGGCCAAATTGTGTGGGGCATTTGAAGGGGTTCCAGGAGGCAGTGAGGACCAGCATGACATTTCCCCGCTGGCCCCTTTGCTGTGGCAGCAAAAGCTGGACGTTTGTCTTTTTTGCTGCGGAGGGCGCCAAAAGTGAAAAAAGGTGCTTTTGAGCATAGACTCAGCAGGAAAGCAGAGAGGGCCAAATTGTGTGGGGCATTTGAAGGGGTTCCAGGAGGCAGTGAGGACCAGCATGACTTTTCCCCGCTGGCACCTTTGCTGTGGCAGCAAAAGCTGGACGTTTGTCTTTTTTGCTGCGGAGGGCGCCAAATGTGAAAAAAGGTGCTTTTGAGGATAGAGTGGGCAGGAAAGCAGAGAGGGCCAAATTGTGTGGGGCATTTGAAGGGGTT
Source organism: Vanellus vanellus (assembly GCF_965231255.1). NCBI lineage: Eukaryota > Metazoa > Chordata > Aves > Charadriiformes > Charadriidae > Vanellus > Vanellus vanellus. The sequence continues at coordinate 81,714,569 of NC_138905.1, read as the reverse complement.
CCAGGAGGCAGTGAGGACCAGCATGACTTTTCCCCGCTGGCACCTTTGCTGTGGCAGCAAAAGCTGGACGTTTGTCTTCTTTGCTGCGGAGGACACCAAAAGTCAAAAAAGCTGCTTTTGAGGATAGAGTCGGCAGGAAAGCAGAGAGGGCCAAATTGTGTGGGGCATTTGAAGGGGTTCCAGGAGGCAGTGAGGACCAGCATGACTTTTCCCCGCTGGCACCTTTGCTGTGGCAGCAAAAGCTGGACGTTTGTCTTTTTTGCTGCGGAGGGCGCCAAAAGTGAAAAAAGGTGCTTTTGAGGCTAGAGTCGGCAGGAAAGCAGAGAGGGCCAAATTGTGTGGGGCATTTGAAGGGGTTCCAGGAGGCAGTGAGGACCAGCATGACTTTTCCCCGCTGGCACCTTTGCTGTGGCAGCAAAAGCTGGACGTTTGTCTTTTTTGCTGCGGAGGGCACCAAATGTGAAAAAAGGTGCTTTTGAGCATAGACTCAGCAGGAAAGCAGAGAGGGCCAAATTGTGTGGGGCATTTGAAGGGGTTCCAGGAGGCAGTGAGGACCAGCATGACTTTTCCCCGCTGGCACCTTTGCTGTGGCAGCAAAAGCTGGACGTTTGTCTTTTTTGCTGCGGAGGGCGCCAAAAGTGAAAAAAGGTGCTTTTGAGGATAGAGTGGGCAGGAAAGCAGAGAGGGCCAAATTGTGTGGGGCATTTGAAGGGGTTCCAGGAGGCAGTGAGGACCAGCATGACTTTTCCCTGCTGGCACCTTTGCTGTGGCAGCAAAAGCTGGACGTTTGTCTTTTTTGCTCCGGAGGGCACCAAAAGTGAAAAAAGGTGCTTTTGAGGATAGAGTCGGCAGGAAAGCAGAGAGGGCCAAATTGTGTGGGGCATTTGAAGGGGTTCCAGGAGGCAGTGAGGACCAGCATCACATTTCCCCGCTGGCACCTTTGCTGTGGCAGCAAAAGCTGGACGTTTGTCTTTTTTGCTGCGGAGGGCGCCAAAAGTGAAAAAAGGTGCTTTTGAGGCTAGAGTGGGCAGGAAAGCAGAGAGGGCCAAATTGTGTGGGGCATTTGAAGGGGTTCCAGGAGGCAGTGAGGACCAGCATGACTTTTCCCCGCTGGCACCTTTGCTGTGGCAGCAAAAGCTGGACGTTTGTCTTTTTTGCTGCGGAGGGCACCAAATGTGAAAAAAGGTGCTTTTGAGCATAGACTCAGCAGGAAAGCAGAGAGGGCCAAATTGTGTGGGGCATTTGAAGGGGTTCCAGGAGGCAGTGAGGACCAGCATGACTTTTCCCCGCTGGCACCTTTGCTGTGGCAGCAAAAGCTGGACGTTTGTCTTTTTTGCTGCGGAGGGCGCCAAAAGTGAAAAAAGGTGCTTTTGAGGATAGAGTGGGCAGGAAAGCAGAGAGGGCCAAATTGTGTGGGGCATTTGAAGGGGTTCCAGGAGGCAGTGAGGACCAGCGTGACTTTTCCCCGCTGGCACCTTTGCTGTGGCAGCAAAAGCTGGACATTTGTCTTTTTTGCTCCAGAGGGCGCCAAAAGTGAAAAAAGGTGCTTTTGAGGATAGAGTCGGCAGGAAAGCAGAGAGGGCCAAATTGTGTGGGGCATTTGAAGGGGTTCCAGGAGGCAGTGAGGACCAGCATGAGTTTTCCCGCTGGCCCCTTTGCTGTGGCAGCAAAAGCTGGACGTTTGTCTTTTTTGCTGCGGAGGGCGCCAAAAGTGAAAAAAGGTGCTTTTGAGGATAGAGTCGGCAGGAAAGCAGAGAGGGCCAAATTGTGTGGGGCATTTGAAGGGGTTCCAGGAGGCAGTGAGGACCAGCATGACATTTCCCCGCTGGCCCCTTTGCTGTGGCAGCAAAAGCTGGACGTTTGTCTTTTTTGCTGCGGAGGGCGCCAAAAGTGAAAAAAGGTGCTTTTGAGCATAGACTCAGCAGGAAAGCAGAGAGGGCCAAATTGTGTGGGGCATTTGAAGGGGTTCCAGGAGGCAGTGAGGACCAGCATGACTTTTCCCCGCTGGCACCTTTGCTGTGGCAGCAAAAGCTGGACGTTTGTCTTTTTTGCTGCGGAGGGCGCCAAATGTGAAAAAAGGTGCTTTTGAGGATAGAGTGGGCAGGAAAGCAGAGAGGGCCAAATTGTGTGGGGCATTTGCAGGGGTTCCAGGAGGCAGTGAGGACCAGCATGACTTTTCCCCGCTGGCACCTTTGCTGTGGCAGCAAAAGCTGGACGTTTGTCTTCTTTGCTGCGGAGGACACCAAAAGTCAAAAAAGCTGCTTTTGAGGATAGAGTCGGCAGGAAAGCAGAGAGGGCCAAATTGTGTGGGGCATTTGAAGGGGTTCCAGGAGGCAGTGAGGACCAGCATGACTTTTCCCCGCTGGCACCTTTGCTGTGGCAGCAAAAGCTGGACGTTTGTCTTTTTTGCTGCGGAGGGCGCCAAAAGTGAAAAAAGGTGCTTTTGAGGCTAGAGTCGGCAGGAAAGCAGAGAGGGCCAAATTGTGTGGGGCATTTGAAGGGGTTCCAGGAGGCAGTGAGGACCAGCATGACTTTTCCCCGCTGGCACCTTTGCTGTGGCAGCAAAAGCTGGACGTTTGTCTTTTTTGCTGCGGAGGGCACCAAATGTGAAAAAAGGTGCTTTTGAGCATAGACTCAGCAGGAAAGCAGAGAGGGCCAAATTGTGTGGGGCATTTGAAGGGGTTCCAGGAGGCAGTGAGGACCAGCATGACTTTTCCCCGCTGGCACCTTTGCTGTGGCAGCAAAAGCTGGACGTTTGTCTTTTTTGCTGCGGAGGGCGCCAAAAGTGAAAAAAGGTGCTTTTGAGGATAGAGTGGGCAGGAAAGCAGAGAGGGCCAAATTGTGTGGGGCATTTGAAGGGGTTCCAGGAGGCAGTGAGGACCAGCATGACTTTTCCCTGCTGGCACCTTTGCTGTGGCAGCAAAAGCTGGACGTTTGTCTTTTTTGCTCCGGAGGGCACCAAAAGTGAAAAAAGGTGCTTTTGAGGATAGAGTCGGCAGGAAAGCAGAGAGGGCCAAATTGTGTGGGGCATTTGAAGGGGTTCCAGGAGGCAGTGAGGACCAGCATGACATTTCCCCGCTGGCACCTTTGCTGTGGCAGCAAAAGCTGGACGTTTGTCTTTTTTGCTGCGGAGGGCGCCAAAAGTGAAAAAAGGTGCTTTTGAGGATAGAGTGGGCAGGAAAGCAGAGAGGGCCAAATTGTGTGGGGCATTTGAAGGGGTTCCAGGAGGCAGTGAGGACCAGCATGACTTTTCCCCGCTGGCCCCTTTGCTGTGGCAGCAAAATCTGGACGTTTGTCTTTTTTGCTGCGGAGGGCGCCAAAAGTGAAAAAAGGTGCTTTTGAGGATAGAGTGGGCAGGAAAGCAGAGAGGGCCAAATTGTGTGGGGCATTTGAAGGGGTTCCAGGAGGCAGTGAGGACCAGCATGACTTTTCCCCGCTGGCCCCTTTGCTGTGGCAGCAAAAGCTGGACGTTTGTCTTTTCTGCTGCGGAGGGCGCCACAAGTGAAAAAAGGTGCTTTTGAGGATAGAGTGGGCAGGAAAGCAGAGAGGGCCAAATTGTGTGGGGCATTTGAAGGGGTTCCAGGAGGCAGTGAGGACCAGCATGACTTTTCCCCGCTGGCACCTTTGCTGTGGCAGCAAAAGCTGGACGTTTGTCTTTTTTGCTGCAGAGGGCACCAAATGTGAGAAAAGGTGCTTTTGAGCATAGACTCAGCAGGAAAGCAGAGAGGGCCAAATTGTGTGGGGCATTTGAAGGGGTTCCAGGAGGCAGTGAGGACCAGCATGACTTTTCCCCGCTGGCACCTTTGCTGTGGCAGCAAAAGCTGGACGTTTGTCTTTTTTGCTCCGGAGGGCGCCAAAAGTGAAAAAAGGTGCTTTTGAGGATAGAGTCGGCAGGAAAGCAGAGAGGGCCAAATTGTGTGGGGCATTTGAAGGGGTTCCAGGAGGCAGTGAGGACCAGCATGACTTTTCCCCGCTGGCCCCTTTGCTGTGGCAGCAAAAGCTGGACGTTTGTCTTTTCTGCTGCGGAGGGCGCCAAAAGTGAAAAAAGGTGCTTTTGAGGATAGAGTGGGCAGGAAAGCAGAGAGGGCCAAATTGTGTGGGGCATTTGAAGGGGTTCCAGGAGGCAGTGAGGACCAGCATGGCTTTTCCCCGCTGGCACCTTTGCTGTGGCAGCAAAAGCTGGACGTTTGTCTTTTTTGCTGCGGAGGGCGCCAAAAGTGAAAAAAGGTGCTTTTGAGGATAGAGTCGGCAGGAAAGTAGAGAGGGCCAAATTGTGTGGGGCATTTGAAGGGGTTCCAGGAGGCAGTGAGGACCAGCATGACTTTTCCCCGCTGGCCCCTTTGCTGTGGCAGCAAAAGCTGGACGTTTGTCTTTTCTGCTGCGGAGGGCGCCAAAAGTGAAAAAAGGTGCTTTTGAGGATAGAGTGGGCAGGAAAGCAGAGAGGGCCAAATTGTGTGGGGCATTTGAAGGGGTTCCAGGAGGCAGTGAGGACCAGCATGACTTTTCCCCGCTGGCACCTTTGCTGTGGCAGCAAAAGCTGGACGTTTGTCTTTTTTGCTGCAGAGGGCACCAAATGTGAGAAAAGGTGCTTTTGAGCATAGACTCAGCAGGAAAGCAGAGAGGGCCAAATTGTGTGGGGCATTTGAAGGGGTTCCAGGAGGCAGTGAGGACCAGCATGACTTTTCCCCGCTGGCACCTTTGCTGTGGCAGCAAAAGCTGGACGTTTGTCTTTTTTGCTGCGGAGGGCGCCAAAAGTGAAAAAAGGTGCTTTTGAGGATAGAGTCGGCAGGAAAGCAGAGAGGGCCAAATTGTGTGGGGCATTTGAAGGGGTTCCAGGAGGCAGTGAGGACCAGCATGACTTTTCCCCGCTGGCCCCTTTGCTGTGGCAGCAAAAGCTGGACGTTTGTCTTTTCTGCTGCGGAGGGCGCCAAAAGTGAAAAAAGGTGCTTTTGAGGATAGAGTGGGCAGGAAAGCAGAGAGGGCCAAATTGTGTGGGGCATTTGAAGGGGTTCCAGGAGGCAGTGAGGACCAGCATGACTTTTCCCCGCTGGCACCTTTGCTGTGGCAGCAAAAGCTGGACGTTTGTCTTTTTTGCTGCAGAGGGCACCAAATGTGAGAAAAGGTGCTTTTGAGCATAGACTCAGCAGGAAAGCAGAGAGGGCCAAATTGTGTGGGGCATTTGAAGGGGTTCCAGGAGGCAGTGAGGACCAGCATGACTTTTCCTAGCTGGCAACTTTGCTGTGGCAGCAAAAGCTGGACGTTTGTCTTTTTTGCTGCGGAGGGCGCCAAAAGTGAAAAAAGGTGCTTTTGAGGATAGAGTCGGCAGGAAAGCAGAGAGGGCCAAATTGTGTGGGGCATTTGAAGGGGTTCCAGGAGGCAGTGAGGACCAGCATCACTTTTCCTAGCTGGCACCTTTGCTGTGGCAGCAAAAGCTGGACATTTGTCTTTTTTGCTCCAGAGGGCGCCAAAAGTGAAAAAAGGTGCTTTTGAGGATAGAGTCGGCAGGAAAGCAGAGAGGGCCAAATTGTGTGGGGCATTTGAAGGGGTTCCAGGAGGCAGTGAGGACCAGCATGAGTTTTCCCGCTGGCCCCTTTGCTGTGGCAGCAAAAGCTGGACGTTTGTCTTTTTTGCTGCGGAGGGCGCCAAAAGTGAAAAAAGGTGCTTTTGAGGATAGAGTCGGCAGGAAAGCAGAGAGGGCCAAATTGTGTGGGGCATTTGAAGGGGTTCCAGGAGGCAGTGAGGACCAGCATGACATTTCCCCTCTGGCCCCTTTGCTGTGGCAGCAAAAGCTGGACGTTTGTCTTTTTTGCTGCGGAGGGCGCCAAAAGTGAAAAAAGGTGCTTTTGAGGATAGAGTCGGCAGGAAATCAGAGAGGGCCAAATTGTGTGGGGCATTTGAAGGGGTTCCAGGAGGGAGTGAGGACCAGCATGACTTTTCCCCGCTGGCACCTTTGCTGTGGCAGCAAAAGCTGGACGTTTGTCTTTTTTGCTGCGGAGGGCGCCAAAAGTGAAAAAAGGTGCTTTTGAGGATAGAGTGGGCAGGAAAGCAGAGAGGGCCAAATTGTGTGGGGCATTTGAAGGGGTTCCAGGAGGCAGTGAGGACCAGCATGACTTTTCCCCGCTGGCACATTTGCTGTGGCAGCAAAAGCTGGACGTTTGTCTTTTTTGCTGCGGAGGGCACCAAATGTGAAAAAAGGTGCTTTTGAGCATAGACTCAGCAGGAAAGCAGAGAGGGCCAAATTGTGTGGGGCATTTGAAGGGGTTCCAGGAGGCAGTGAGGACCAGCATGACTTTTCCCCGCTGGCACCTTTGCTGTGGCAGCAAAAGCTGGACGTTTGTCTTTTTTGCTGCGGAGGGCGCCAAAATGAAAAAAGGTGCTTTTGAGGATAGAGTGGGCAGGAAAGCAGAGAGGGCCAAATTGTGTGGGGCATTTGCAGGGGTTCCAGGAGGCAGTGAGGACCAGCATGACTTTTCCCTGCTGGCACCTTTGCTGTGGCAGCAAAAGCTGGACGTTTGTCTTTTCTGCTGCGGAGGGCGCCAAAAGTGAAAAAAGGTGCTTTTGAGGATAGAGTGGGCAGGAAAGCAGAGAGGGCCAAATTGTGTGGGGCATTTGAAGGGGTTCCAGGAGGCAGTGAGGACCAGCATGACTTTTCCCCGCTGGCACCTTTGCTGTGGCAGCAAAAGCTGGACGTTTGTCTTTTCTGCTGCGGAGGGCGCCTAAAGTGAAAAAAGGTGCTTTTGAGGATAGAGTGGGCAGGAAAGCAGAGAGGGCCAAATTGTGTGGGGCATTTGAAGGGGTTCCAGGAGGCAGTGAGGACCAGCATGACTTTTCCCCGCTGGCACCTTTGCTGTGGCAGCAAAATCTGGACGTTTGTCTTTTTTGCTGCGGAGGGCGCCAAAAGTGAAAAAAGGTGCTTTTGAGGATAGAGTCGGCAGGAAAGTAGAGAGGGCCAAATTGTGTGGGGCATTTGAAGGGGTTCCAGGAGGCAGTGAGGACCAGCATGACTTTTCCCCGCTGGCCCCTTTGCTGTGGCAGCAAAAGCTGGACGTTTGTCTTTTCTGCTGCGGAGGGCGCCAAAAGTGAAAAAAGGTGCTTTTGAGGATAGAGTGGGCAGGAAAGCAGAGAGGGCCAAATTGTGTGGGGCATTTGAAGGGGTTCCAGGAGGCAGTGAGGACCAGCATGACTTTTCCCCGCTGGCACCTTTGCTGTGGCAGCAAAAGCTGGACGTTTGTCTTTTTTGCTGCAGAGGGCACCAAATGTGAGAAAAGGTGCTTTTGAGCATAGACTCAGCAGGAAAGCAGAGAGGGCCAAATTGTGTGGGGCATTTGAAGGGGTTCCAGGAGGCAGTGAGGACCAGCATGACTTTTCCCCGCTGGCACCTTTGCTGTGGCAGCAAAAGCTGGACGTTTGTCTTTTTTGCTGCGGAGGGCGCCAAAAGTGAAAAAAGGTGCTTTTGAGGATAGAGTCGGCAGGAAAGCAGAGAGGGCCAAATTGTGTGGGGCATTTGAAGGGGTTCCAGGAGGCAGTGAGGACCAGCATGACTTTTCCCCGCTGGCCCCTTTGCTGTGGCAGCAAAAGCTGGACGTTTGTCTTTTCTGCTGCGGAGGGCGCCAAAAGTGAAAAAAGGTGCTTTTGAGGATAGAGTGGGCAGGAAAGCAGAGAGGGCCAAATTGTGTGGGGCATTTGAAGGGGTTCCAGGAGGCAGTGAGGACCAGCATGACTTTTCCCCGCTGGCACCTTTGCTGTGGCAGCAAAAGCTGGACGTTTGTCTTTTTTGCTGCAGAGGGCACCAAATGTGAGAAAAGGTGCTTTTGAGCATAGACTCAGCAGGAAAGCAGAGAGGGCCAAATTGTGTGGGGCATTTGAAGGGGTTCCAGGAGGCAGTGAGGACCAGCATGACTTTTCCCCGCTGGCACCTTTGCTGTGGCAGCAAAAGCTGGACGTTTGTCTTTTTTGCTGCGGAGGGCGCCAAAAGTGAAAAAAGGTGCTTTTGAGGATAGAGTCGGCAGGAAAGCAGAGAGGGCCAAATTGTGTGGGGCATTTGAAGGGGTTCCAGGAGGCAGTGAGGACCAGCATCACTTTTCCTAGCTGGCACCTTTGCTGTGGCAGCAAAAGCTGGACATTTGTCTTTTTTGCTCCAGAGGGCGCCAAAAGTGAAAAAAGGTGCTTTTGAGGATAGAGTCGGCAGGAAAGCAGAGAGGGCCAAATTGTGTGGGGCATTTGAAGGGGTTCCAGGAGGCAGTGAGGACCAGCATGAGTTTTCCCGCTGGCCCCTTTGCTGTGGCAGCAAAAGCTGGACGTTTGTCTTTTTTGCTGCGGAGGGCGCCAAAAGTGAAAAAAGGTGCTTTTGAGGATAGAGTCGGCAGGAAAGCAGAGAGGGCCAAATTGTGTGGGGCATTTGAAGGGGTTCCAGGAGGCAGTGAGGACCAGCATGACATTTCCCCTCTGGCCCCTTTGCTGTGGCAGCAAAAGCTGGACGTTTGTCTTTTTTGCTGCGGAGGGCGCCAAAAGTGAAAAAAGGTGCTTTTGAGGATAGAGTCGGCAGGAAATCAGAGAGGGCCAAATTGTGTGGGGCATTTGAAGGGGTTCCAGGAGGGAGTGAGGACCAGCATGACTTTTCCCCGCTGGCACCTTTGCTGTGGCAGCAAAAGCTGGACGTTTGTCTTTTTTGCTGCGGAGGGCGCCAAAAGTGAAAAAAGGTGCTTTTGAGGATAGAGTGGGCAGGAAAGCAGAGAGGGCCAAATTGTGTGGGGCATTTGAAGGGGTTCCAGGAGGCAGTGAGGACCAGCATGACTTTTCCCCGCTGGCACATTTGCTGTGGCAGCAAAAGCTGGACGTTTGTCTTTTTTGCTGCGGAGGGCACCAAATGTGAAAAAAGGTGCTTTTGAGCATAGACTCAGCAGGAAAGCAGAGAGGGCCAAATTGTGTGGGGCATTTGAAGGGGTTCCAGGAGGCAGTGAGGACCAGCATGACTTTTCCCCGCTGGCACCTTTGCTGTGGCAGCAAAAGCTGGACGTTTGTCTTTTTTGCTGCGGAGGGCGCCAAAATGAAAAAAGGTGCTTTTGAGGATAGAGTGGGCAGGAAAGCAGAGAGGGCCAAATTGTGTGGGGCATTTGCAGGGGTTCCAGGAGGCAGTGAGGACCAGCATGACTTTTCCCTGCTGGCACCTTTGCTGTGGCAGCAAAAGCTGGACGTTTGTCTTTTTTGCTGCGGAGGGCGCCAAAAGTGAAAAAAGGTGCTTCTGAGGATAGAGTCGGCAGGAAAGCAGAGAGGGCCAAATTGTGTGGGGCATTTGAAGGGGTTCCAGGAGGCAGTGAGGACCAGCATCACATTTCCCCGCTGGCACCTTTGCTGTGGCAGCAAAAGCTGGACGTTTGTCTTTTTTGCTGCGTAGGGCGCCAAATGTGAAAAAAGGTGCTTTTGAGGATAGAGTCGGCAGGAAAGCAGAGAGGGCCAAATTGTGTGGGGCATTTGAAGGGGTCCCAGGAGGCAGTGAGGACCAGCATGACTTTTCCCCGCTGGCACCTTTGCTGTGGCAGCAAAAGCTGGACGTTTGTCTTTTTTGCTCCGGAGGGCGCCAAAAGTGAAAAAAGGTGCTTTTGAGGATAGAGTCGGCAGGAAAACATAGAGGGCCAAATTGTGTGGGGCATTTGAAGGGTTTCCAGGAGGCAGTGAGGACCAGCGCGACTTTTCCCCGCTGGCACCTTTGCTGTGGCAGCAAAAGCTGGACGTTTGTCTTTTTTGCTGCGGAGGGTGCCAAATGTGAAAAAAGGTGCTTTTGAGCATAGACTCAGCAGGAAAGCAGAGAGGGCCAAATTGTGTGGGGCATTTGAAGGGGTTCCAGGAGGCAGTGAGGACCAGCATGACTTTTCCCCGCTGGCACCTTTGCTGTGGCAGCAAAAGCTGGACGTTTGTCTTTTTTGCTGCGGAGGGCGCCAAAAGTGAAAAAAGGTGCTTTTGAGGCTAGAGTGGGCAGGAAAGCAGAGAGGGCCAAATTGTGTGGGGCATTTGAAGGGGTTCCAGGAGGCAGTGAGGACCAGCATCACTTTTCCTAGCTGGCACCTTTGCTGTGGCAGCAAAAGCTGGACATTTGTCTTTTTTGCTCCAGAGGGCGCCAAAAGTGAAAAAAGGTGCTTTTGAGGATCTAGTCGGCAGGAAAGCAGAGAGGGCCAAATTGTGTGGGGCATTTGAAAGGGTTCCAGGAGGCAGTGAGGACCAGCATGAGTTTTCCCGCTGGCCCCTTTGCTGTGGCAGCAAAAGCTGGACGTTTGTCTTTTTTGCTGCGGAGGGCGCCAAAAGTGAAAAAAGTTGCTTTTGAAGATAGAGTCGGCAGGAAAGCAGAGAGGGCCAAATTGTGTGGGGCATTTGAAGGGGTTCCAGGAGGCAGTGAGGACCAGCATGACTTTTCCCCGCTGGCCCCTTTGCTGTGGCAGCAAAAGCTGGACGTTTGTCTTTTTTGCTCCGGACGGCGCCAAAAGTGAAAAAAGGTGCTTTTGAGGCTAGAGTGGGCAGGAAAGCAGAGAGGGCCAAATTGTGTGGGGCATTTGAAGGGGTTCCAGGAGGCAGTGAGGACCAGCATGACTTTTCCCTGCTGGCACCTTTGCTGTGGCAGCAAAAGCTGGACGTTTGTCTTTTTTGCTGCGGAGGGCGCCAAAAGTGAAAAAAGGTGCTTTTGAGCATAGACTCAGCAGGAAAGCAGAGAGGGCCAAATTGTGTGGGGCATTTGAAGGGGTTCCAGGAGGCAGTGAGGACCAGCATGACTTTTCCCTGCTGGCACCTTTGCTGTGGCAGCAAAAGCTGGACGTTTGTCTTTTTTGCTCCGGAGGGCGCCAAAAGTGAAAAAAGGTGCTTTTGAGGATAGAGTCGGCAGGAAAGCAGAGAGGGCCAAATTGTGTGGGGCATTTGAAGGGGTTCCAGGAGGCAGTGAGGACCAGCATCACATTTCCCCGCTGGCACCTTTGCTGTGGCAGCAAAAGCTGGACGTTTGTCTTTTTTGCTGCGGAGGGCGCCAAAAGTGAAAAAAGGTGCTTTTGAGGCTAGAGTGGGCAGGAAAGCAGAGAGGGCCAAATTGTGTGGGGCATTTGAAGGGGTTCCAGGAGGCAGTGAGGACCAGCATGACTTTTCCCCGCTGGCACCTTTGCTGTGGCAGCAAAAGCTGGACGTTTGTCTTTTTTGCTGCGGAGGGCGCCAAAAGTGAAAAAAGGTGCTTTTGAGGATAGAGTGGGCAGGAAAACATAGAGGGCCAAATTGTGTGGGGCATTTGAAGGGTTTCCAGGAGGCAGTGAGGACCAGCGCGACTTTTCCCCGCTGGCACCTTTGCTGTGGCAGCAAAATCTGGACGTTTGTCTTTTTTGCTGCGGAGGGCGCCAAAAGTGAAAAAAGGTGCTTTTGAGGATAGAGTGGGCAGGAAAGCAGAGAGGGCCAAATTGTGTGGGGCATTTGAAGGGGTTCCAGGAGGCAGTGAGGACCAGCATGACTTTTCCCCGCTGGCACCTTTGCTGTGGCAGCAAAAGCTGGACGTTTGTCTTTTTTTGCTGCGGAGGGCACCAAATGTGAAAAAAGGTGCTTTTGAGCATAGACTCAGCAGGAAAGCAGAGAGGGCCAAATTGTGTGGGGCATTTGAAGGGGTTCCAGGAGGCAGTGAGGACCAGCATGACTTTTCCCTTCTGGCACCTTTGCTGTGGCAGCAAAAGCTGGACGTTTTTCTTTTTTGCTGCGGAGGGCGCCAAAAGTGAAAAAAGGTGCTTTTGAGGATAGAGTGGGCAGGAAAGCAGAGAGGGCCAAATTGTGTGGGGCATTTGAAGGTGTTCCAGGAGGCAGTGAGGACCAGCATCACATTTCCCCGCTGGCACCTTTGCTGTGGCAGCAAAAGCTGGACGTTTGTCTTTTTTGCTGCGGAGGGCACCAAATGTGAAAAAAGGTGCTTTTGAGGATAGAGTCGGCAGGAAAGCAGAGAGGGCCAAATTGTGTGGGGCATTTGAAGGGGTTCCAGGAGGCAGTGAGGACCAGCATGACTTTTCCCCGCTGGCACCTTTGCTGTGGCAGCAAAAGCTGGACGTTTGTCTTTTTTGCTGCGGAGGGCGCCAAAAGTGAAAAAAGGCGCTTAGGATAGAGTCGGCAGAAAAACAGAGAGGGCCAAATTGTGTGGGGCATTTGAAGGGGTTCCAGGAGGCAGTGAAGACCAGCATGACTTTTCCCCGCTGGCACCTTTGCTGTGGCAGCAAAAGCTGGACGTTTGTCTTTTTTGCTGCGGAGGGCGCCAAAAGTGAAAAAAGGTGCTTTTAAGGATAGAGTGGGCAGGAAAGCAGAGAGGGCCAAATTGTGTGGGGCATTTGAAGGGGTTCCAGGAGGCAGTGAGGACCAGCATGACTTTTCCCCGCTGGCACCTTTGCTGTGGCAGCAAAAGCTGGACGTTTGTCTTTTTTTCTGCGGAGGGCGCCAAAAGTGAAAAAAGGTGCTTTTGAGGATAGAGTGGGAAGGAAAGCAGAGAGGGCCAAATTGTGTGGGGCATTTGAAGGGGTTCCAGGAGGCAGTGAGGACCAGCATGACTTTTCCCCGCTGGCACATTTGCTGTGGCAGCAAAAGCTGGACGTTTGTCTTTTTTGCTGCGGAGGGCACCAAATGTGAAAAAAGGTGCTTTTGAGCATAGACTCAGCAGGAAAGCAGAGAGGGCCAAATTGTGTGGGGCATTTGAAGGGGTTCCAGGAGGCAGTGAGGACCAGATGACTTTTCCCCGCTGGCACCTTTGCTGTGGCAGCAAAAGCTTGACGTTTGTCTTTTTTGCTGCGGAGGGCGCCAAAAGTGAAAAAAGGTGCTTTTGAGGATAGAGTCGGCAGGAAAGCAGAGAGGGCCAAATTGTGTGGGGCATTTGAAGGGGTTCCAGGAGGCAGTGAGGACCAGCATGACTTTTCCCTGCTGGCACCTTTGCTGTGGCAGCAAAAGCTGGACGTTTGTCTTTTTTGCTGCGGAGGGCGCCAAATGTGAAAAAAGGTGCTTTTGAGGATACAGTCGGCAGGAAAGCAGAGAGGGCCAAATTGTGTGGGGCATTTGAAGGGGTTCCAGGAGGCAGTGAGGACCAGCATGACTTTTCCCCGCTGGCACCTTTGCTGTGGCAGCAAAAGCTGGACGTTTGTCTTTTTTGCTGCAGAGGGCGCCAAAAGTGAAAAAAGGTGCTTAGGATAGAGTCGGCAGAAAAACAGAGAGGGCCAAATTGTGTGGGGCATTTGAAGGGGTTCCAGGAGGCAGTGAAGACCAGCATGACTTTTCCCCGCTGGCACATTTTCTGTGGCAGCAAAAGCTGGACGTTTGTCTTTTTTGCTGCGGAGGGCGCCAAAAGTGAAAAAAGGTGCTTTTGAGGATAGAGTCGGCAGGAAAGCAGAGAGGGCCAAATTGTGTGAAGCATTTGCAGGGGTTACAGGAGGCAGTGAGGACCAGCATGACTTTTCCCCGCTGGCACCTTTGCTGTGGCAGCAAAAGCTGGACGTTTGTCTTCTTTGCTGCGGAGGACACCAAAAGTGAAAAAAGGTGCTTTTGAGGATAGAGTCGGCAGGAAAGCAGAGAGGGCCAAATTGTGTGGGGCATTTGAAGGGGTTCCAGGAGGCAGTGAGGACCAGCATGACTTTTCCCCGCTGGCACCTTTGCTGTGGCAGCAAAAGCTGGACGTTTGTCTTTTTTGCTGCGGAGGGCGCCAAAAGTGAAAAAAGGTGCTTTTGAGCATAGACTCAGCAGGAAAGCAGAGAGGGCCAAATTGTGTGGGGCATTTGAAGGGGTTCCAGGAGGCAGTGAGGACCAGCATCACTTTTCCTAGCTGGCACCTTTGCTGTGGCAGCAAAAGCTGGACATTTGTCTTTTTTGCTCCAGAGGGCGCCAAAAGTGAAAAAAGGTGCTTTTGAGGATCTAGTCGGCAGGAAAGCAGAGAGGGCCAAATTGTGTGGGGCATTTGAAGGGGTTCCAGGAGGCAGTGAGGACCAGCATGAGTTTTCCCGCTGGCCCCTTTGCTGTGGCAGCAAAAGCTGGACGTTTGTCTTTTTTGCTGCGGAGGGCGCCAAAAGTGAAAAAAGGTGCTTTTGAGGATAGAGTCGGCAGGAAAGCAGAGAGGGCCAAATTGTGTGGGGCATTTGAAGGGGTTCCAGGAGGCAGTGAGGACCAGCATGACTTTTCCCCGCTGGCCCCTTTGCTGTGGCAGCAAAAGCTGGACGTTTGTCTTTTTTGCTCCGGACGGCGCCAAAAGTGAAAAAAGGTGCTTTTGAGGATAGAGTGGGCAGGAAAGCAGAGAGGGCCAAATTGTGTGGGGCATTTGAAGGGGTTCCAGGAGGCAGTGAGGACCAGCATCACTTTTCCCCGCTGGCACCTTTGCTGTGGCAGCAAAAGCTGGACGTTTGTCTTTTTTGCTGCGGAGGGCGCCAAAAGTGAAAAAAGGAGCTTTTGAGGATAGAGTCGGCAGGAAAGCAGAGAGGGCCAAATTGTGTGGGGCATTTGAAGGGGTTCCAGGAGGCAGTGAGGACCAGCATGACTTTTCCCCGCTGGCACCTTTGCTGTGGCAGCAAAAGCTGGACGTTTGTCTTTTTTGCTGCGGAGGGCGCCAAAAGTGAAAAAAGGTGCTTTTGAGGATAGAGTCGGCAGGAAAGCAGAGAGGGCCAAATTGTGTGGGGCATTTGAAGGGGTTCCAGGAGGCAGTGAGGACCAGCATGACTTTTCCCCGCTGGCACATTTGCTGTGGCAGCAAAAGCTGGACGTTTGTCTTTTTTGCTGCGGAGGGCACCAAATGTGAAAAAAGGTGCTTTTGAGCATAGACTCAGCAGGAAAGCAGAGAGGGCCAAATTGTGTGGGGCATTTGAAGGGGTTCCAGGAGGCAGTGAGGACCAGATGACTTTTCCCCGCTGGCACCTTTGCTGTGGCAGCAAAAGCTTGACGTTTGTCTTTTTTGCTGCGGAGGGCGCCAAAAGTGAAAAAAGGTGCTTTTGAGGATAGAGTCGGCAGGAAAGCAGAGAGGGCCAAATTGTGTGGGGCATTTGAAGGGGTTCCAGGAGGCAGTGAGGACCAGCATGACTTTTCCCCGCTGGCACATTTGCTGTGGCAGCAAAAGCTGGACGTTTGTCTTTTTTGCTGCGGAGGGCACCAAATGTGAAAAAAGGTGCTTTTGAGCATAGACTCAGCAGGAAAGCAGAGAGGGCCAAATTGTGTGGGGCATTTGAAGGGGTTCCAGGAGGCAGTGAGGACCAGCATGACTTTTCCCTGCTGGCACCTTTGCTGTGGCAGCAAAAGCTGGACGTTTTTCTTTTTTGCTGCGGAGGGCGCCAAAAGTGAAAAAAGGTGCTTTTGAGGATAGAGTGGGCAGGAAAGCAGAGAGGGCCAAATTGTGTGGGGCATTTGAAGGGGTTCCAGGAGGCAGTGAGGACCAGCATCACATTTCCCCGCTGGCACCTTTGCTGTGGCAGCAAAAGCTGGACGTTTGTCTTTTTTGCTGCTGAGGGCGCCAAATGTGAAAAAAGGTGCTTTTGAGGATAGAGTCGGCAGGAAAGCAGAGAGGGCCAAATTGTGTGGGGCATTTGAAGGGGTTCCAGGAGGCAGTGAGGACCAGATGACTTTTCCCCGCTGGCACCTTTGCTGTGGCAGCAAAAGCTTGACGTTTGTCTTTTTTGCTGCGGAGGGCGCCAAAAGTGAAAAAAGGTGCTTTTGAGGATAGAGTCGGCAGGAAAGCAGAGAGGGCCAAATTGTGTGGGGCATTTGAAGGGGTTCCAGGAGGCAGTGAGGACCAGCATGACTTTTCCCCGCTGGCACATTTGCTGTGGCAGCAAAAGCTGGACGTTTGTCTTTTTTGCTGCGGAGGGCACCAAATGTGAAAAAAGGTGCTTTTGAGCATAGACTCAGCAGGAAAGCAGAGAGGGCCAAATTGTGTGGGGCATTTGAAGGGGTTCCAGGAGGCAGTGAGGACCAGCATGACTTTTCCCTGCTGGCACCTTTGCTGTGGCAGCAAAAGCTGGACGTTTTTCTTTTTTGCTGCGGAGGGCGCCAAAAGTGAAAAAAGGTGCTTTTGAGGATAGAGTGGGCAGGAAAGCAGAGAGGGCCAAATTGTGTGGGGCATTTGAAGGGGTTCCAGGAGGCAGTGAGGACCAGCATCACATTTCCCCGCTGGCACCTTTGCTGTGGCAGCAAAAGCTGGACGTTTGTCTTTTTTGCTGCTGAGGGCGCCAAATGTGAAAAAAGGTGCTTTTGAGGATAGAGTCGGCAGGAAAGCAGAGAGGGCCAAATTGTGTGGGGCATTTGAAGGGGTTCCAGGAGGCAGTGAGGACCAGCATGACTTTTCCCCGCTGGCACCTTTGCTGTGGCAGCAAAAGCTGGACGTTTGTCTTTTTTGCTGCGGAGGGCGCCAAAAGTGAAAAAAGGTGCTTAGGATAGATTCGGCAGAAAAACAGAGAGGGCCAAATTGTGTGGGGCATTTGAAGGGGTTCCAGGAGGCAGTGAAGACCAGCATGACTTTTCCCCGCTGGCACATTTTCTGTGGCAGCAAAAGCTGGACGTTTGTCTTTTTTGCTGCGGAGGGCGCCAAAAGTGAAAAAAGGTGCTTTTGAGGATAGAGTGGGCAGGAAAGCAGAGAGGGCCAAATTGTGTGGGGCATTTGAAGGGGTTCCAGGAGGCAGTGAGGACCAGCATCACTTTTCCCCGCTGGCACCTTTGCTGTGGCAGCAAAAGCTGGACGTTTGTCTTTTTTGCTGCGGAGGGCGCCAAAAGTGAAAAAAGGTGCTTTTAAGGATAGAGTGGGCAGGAAAGCAGAGAGGGCCAAATTGTGTGGGGCATTTGAAGGGGTTCCAGGAGGCAGTGAGGACCAGCATGACTTTTCCCCGCTGGCACCTTTGCTGTGGCAGCAAAAGCTGGACGTTTGTCTTTTTTTCTGCGGAGGGCGCCAAAAGTGAAAAAAGGTGCTTTTGAGGATAGAGTGGGAAGGAAAGCAGAGAGGGCCAAATTGTGTGGGGCATTTGAAGGGGTTCCAGGAGGCAGTGAGGACCAGCATGACTTTTCCCCGCTGGCACATTTGCTGTGGCAGCAAAAGCTGGACGTTTGTCTTTTTTGCTGCGGAGGGCACCAAATGTGAAAAAAGGTGCTTTTGAGCATAGACTCAGCAGGAAAGCAGAGAGGGCCAAATTGTGTGGGGCATTTGAAGGGGTTCCAGGAGGCAGTGAGGACCAGATGACTTTTCCCCGCTGGCACATTTGCTGTGGCAGCAAAAGCTTGACGTTTGTCTTTTTTGCTGCGGAGGGCGCCAAAAGTGAAAAAAGGTGCTTTTGAGGATAGAGTCGGCAGGAAAGCAGAGAGGGCCAAATTGTGTGGGGCATTTGAAGGGGTTCCAGGAGGCAGTGAGGACCAGCATGACTTTTCCCTGCTGGCACCTTTGCTGTGGCAGCAAAAGCTGGACGTTTGTCTTTTCTGCTGCGGAGGGCGCCAAAAGTGAAAAAAGGTGCTTTTGAGGATAGAGTGGGCAGGAAAGCAGAGAGGGCCAAATTGTGTGGGGCATTTGAAGGTGTTCCAGGAGGCAGTGAGGACCAGCATCACATTTCCCCGCTGGCACCTTTGCTGTGGCAGCAAAAGCTGGACGTTTGTCTTTTTTGCTGCGGAGGGCGCCAAATGTGAAAAAAGGTGCTTTTGAGGATACAGTCGGCAGGAAAGCAGAGAGGGCCAAATTGTGTGGGGCATTTGAAGGGGTTCCAGGAGGCAGTGAGGACCAGCATGACTTTTCCCCGCTGGCACCTTTGCTGTGGCAGCAAAAGCTGGACGTTTGTCTTTTTTGCTGCGGAGGGCGCCAAAAGTGAAAAAAGGTGCTTAGGATAGAGTCGGCAGAAAAACAGAGAGGGCCAAATTGTGTGGGGCATTTGAAGGGGTTCCAGGAGGCAGTGAAGACCAGCATGACTTTTCCCCGCTGACACATTTTCTGTGGCAGCAAAAGCTGGACGTTTGTCTTTTTTGCTGCGGAGGGCGCCAAAAGTGAAAAAAGGTGCTTTTGAGGATAGAGTCGGCAGGAAAGCAGAGAGGGCCAAATTGTGTGAAGCATTTGCAGGGGTTACAGGAGGCAGTGAGGACCAGCATGACTTTTCCCCGCTGGCACCTTTGCTGTGGCAGCAAAAGCTGGACGTTTGTCTTCTTTGCTGCGGAGGACACCAAAAGTGAAAAAAGGTGCTTTTGAGGATAGAGTCGGCAGGAAAGCAGAGAGGGCCAAATTGTGTGGGGCATTTGAAGGGGTTCCAGGAGGCAGTGAGGACCAGCATGACTTTTCCCCGCTGGCACCTTTGCTGTGGCAGCAAAAGCTGGACGTTTGTCTTTTTTGCTGCGGAGGGCACCAAAAGTGAAAAAAGGTGCTTTTGAGGCTAGAGTCGGCAGGAAAGCAGAGAGGGCCAAATTGTGTGGGGCATTTGAAGGGGTTCCAGGAGGCAGTGAGGACCAGCATGACTTTTCCCCGCTGGCACCTTTGCTGTGGCAGCAAAAGCTGGACGTTTGTCTTTTTTGCTGCGGAGGGCACCAAATGTGAAAAAAGGTGCTTTTGAGCATAGACTCAGCAGGAAAGCAGAGAGGGCCAAATTGTGTGGGGCATTTGAAGGGGTTCCAGGAGGCAGTAAGGACCAGCATGACTTTTCCCCGCTGGCACCTTTGCTGTGGCAGCAAAAGCTGGACGTTTGTCTTTTTTGCTGTGGAGGGCGCCAAAAGTGAAAAAAGGTGCTTCTGAGGATAGAGTCGGCAGGAAAGCAGAGAGGGCCAAATTGTGTGGGGCATTTGAAGGGGTTCCAGGAGGCAGTGAGGACCAGCATGAGTTTTCCCGCTGGCCCCTTTGCTGTGGCAGCAAAAGCTGGACGTTTGTCTTTTTTGCTGCGGAGGGCGCCAAAAGTGAAAAAAGGTGCTTTTGAGGATAGAGTGGGCAGGAAAGCAGAGAGGGCCAAATTGTGTGGGGCATTTGAAGGGGTTCCAGGAGGCAGTGAGGACCAGCATGACATTTCCCCTCTGGCCCCTTTGCTGTGGCAGCAAAAGCTGGAAGTTTGTCTTTTTTGCTGCGGAGGGCACCAAATGTGAAAAAAGGTGCTTTTGAGCATAGACTCAGCAGGAAATCAGAGAGGGCCAAATTGTGTGAAGCATTTGCAGGGGTTCCAGGAGGCAGTGAGGACCAGCATCACTTTTCCCCGCTGGCACCTTTGCTGTGGCAGCAAAAGCTGGACGTTTGTCTTTTTTGCTGCGGAGGGCGCCAAAAGTGAAAAAAGGTGCTTTTGAGGATAGAGTCGGCAGGAAAGCAGAGAGGGCCAAATTGTTTGGGGCATTTGAAGGGGTTCCAGGAGGGAGTGAAGACCAGCATGACTTTTCTCGCTGGCACCTTTGCTGTGGCAGCAAAAGCTGGACGTTTGTCTTTTTTGCTGCGGAGGGCGCCAAAAGTGAAAAAAGGTGCTTTTGAGGATAGAGTGGGCAGGAAAGCAGAGAAGGCCAAATTGTGTGGGGCATTTGAAGGGGTTCCAGGAGGCAGTGAGGACCAGCATGACTTTTCCCCGCTGGCACATTTGCTGTGGCAGCAAAAGCTGGACGTTTGTCTTTTTTGCTGCGGAGGGCACCAAATGTGAAAAAAGGTGCTTTTGAGCATAGACTCAGCAGGAAAGCAGAGAGGGCCAAATTGTGTGGGGCATTTGAAGGGGTTCCAGGAGGCAGTGAGGACCAGCATGACTTTTCCCCGCTGGCACCTTTGCTGTGGCAGCAAAAGCTTGACGTTTGTCTTTTTTGCTGCGGAGGGCGCCAAAAGTGAAAAAAGGTGCTTTTGAGGATAGAGTGGGCAGGAAAACAGAAAGGGCCAAATTGTGTGGGGCATTTGCAGGGGTTCCAGGAGGCAGTGAGGACCAGCATGACTTTTCCCTGCTGGCACCTTTGCTGTGGCAGCAAAAGCTGGACGTTTGTCTTTTTTGCTCCGGAGGGCGCCAAAAGTGAAAAAAGGTGCTTCTGAGGATAGAGTCGGCAGGAAAGCAGAGAGGGCCAAATTGTGTGGGGCATTTGAAGGGGTTCCAGGAGGCAGTGAGGACCAGCATCACATTTCCCCGCTGGCACCTTTGCTGTGGCAGCAAAAGCTGGACGTTTGTCTTTTTTGCTGCGGAGGGCGCCAAAAGTGAAAAAAGGTGCTTTTGAGGATAGAGTCGGCAGGAAAGCAGAGAGGGCCAAATTGTGTGGGGCATTTGAAGGGGTTCCAGGAGGCAGTGAGGACCAGCATGACTTTTCCCCGCTGGCACCTTTGCTGTGGCAGCAAAAGCTGGACGTTTGTCTTTTTTGCTGCGGAGGGCGCCAAAAGTGAAAAAAGGTGCTTAGGATAGAGTCGGCAGAAAAACAGAGAGGGCCAAATTGTGTGGGGCATTTGAAGGGGTTCCAGGAGGCAGTGAAGACCAGCATGACTTTTCCCCGGTGGCACATTTGCTGTGGCAGCAAAAGCTGGACGTTTGTCTTTTTTGCTGCGGAGGGCGCCAAAAGTGAAAAAAGGTGCTTTTGAGGATAGAGTGGGCAGGAAAGCAGAGAGGGCCAAATTGTGTGGGGCATTTGAAGGGGTTCCAGGAGGCAGTGAGGACCAGCATCACTTTTCCCCGCTGGCACCTTTGCTGTGGCAGCAAAAGCTGGACGTTTGTCTTTTTTGCTGCGGAGGGCGCCAAAAGTGAAAAAAGGTGCTTTTAAGGATAGAGTGGGCAGGAAAGCAGAGAGGGCCAAATTGTGTGGGGCATTTGAAGGGGTTCCAGGAGGCAGTGAGGACCAGCATGACTTTTCCCCGCTGGCACCTTTGCTGTGGCAGCAAAAGCTGGACGTTTGTCTTTTTTTCTGCGGAGGGCGCCAAAAGTGAAAAAAGGTGCTTTTGAGGATAGAGTGGGAAGGAAAGAAGAGAGGGCCAAATTGTGTGGGGCATTTGAAGGGGTTCCAGGAGGCAGTGAGGACCAGCATGACTTTTCCCCGCTGGCACATTTGCTGTGGCAGCAAAAGCTGGACGTTTGTCTTTTTTGCTGCGGAGGGCACCAAATGTGAAAAAAGGTGCTTTTGAGCATAGACTCAGCAGGAAAGCAGAGAGGGCCAAATTGTGTGGGGCATTTGAAGGGGTTCCAGGAGGCAGTGAGGACCAGATGACTTTTCCCCGCTGGCACCTTTGCTGTGGCAGCAAAAGCTTGACGTTTGTCTTTTTTGCTGCGGAGGGCGCCAAAAGTGAAAAAAGGTGCTTTTGAGGATAGAGTCGGCAGGAAAGCAGAGAGGGCCAAATTGTGTGGGGCATTTGAAGGGGTTCCAGGAGGCAGTGAGGACCAGCATCACATTTCCCCGCTGGCACCTTTGCTGTGGCAGCAAAAGCTGGACGTTTGTCTTTTTTGCTGCGGAGGGCGCCAAATGTGAAAAAAGGTGCTTTTGAGGATACAGTCGGCAGGAAAGCAGAGAGGGCCAAATTGTGTGGGGCATTTGAAGGGGTTCCAGGAGGCAGTGAGGACCAGCATGACTTTTCCCCGCTGGCACCTTTGCTGTGGCAGCAAAAGCTGGACGTTTGTCTTTTTTGCTGCGGAGGGCGCCAAAAGTGAAAAAAGGTGCTTAGGATAGAGTCGGCAGAAAAAAAGAGAGGGCCAAATTGTGTGGGGCATTTGAAGGGGTTCCAGGAGGCAGTGAAGACCAGCATGACTTTTCCCCGCTGGCACATTTTCTGTGGCAGCAAAAGCTGGACGTTTGTCTTTTTTGCTGCGGAGGGCGCCAAAAGTGAAAAAAGGTGCTTTTGAGGATAGAGTCGGCAGGAAAGCAGAGAGGGCCAAATTGTGTGAAGCATTTGCAGGGGTTACAGGAGGCAGTGAGGACCAGCATGAGTTTTCCCGCTGGCCCCTTTGCTGTGGCAGCAAAAGCTGGACGTTTGTCTTTTTTGCTGCGGAGGGCGCCAAAAGTGAAAAAAGGTGCTTTTGAGGATAGAGTCGGCAGGAAAGCAGAGAGGGCCAAATTGTGTGGGGCATTTGAAGGGGTTCCAGGAGGCAGTGAGGACCAGCATGACATTTCCCCTCTGGCCCCTTTGCTGTGGCAGCAAAAGCTGGAAGTTTGTCTTTTTTGCTGCGGAGGGCGCCAAAAGTGAAAAAAGGTGCTTTTGAGGATAGAGTGGGCAGGAAAGCAGAGAGGGCCAAATTGTGTGGGGCATTTGAAGGGGTTCCAGGAGGCAGTGAGGACCAGCATGACTTTTCCCCCCTGGCACCTTTGCTGTGGCAGCAAAAGCTGGACGTTTGTCTTTTTTGCTGCGGAGGGCACCAAATGTGAAAAAAGGTGCTTTTGAGCATAGACTCAGCAGGAAATCAGAGAGGGCCAAATTGTGTGAAGCATTTGCAGGGGATCCAGGAGGCAGTGAGGACCAGCATCACTTTTCCCCGCTGGCACCTTTGCTGTGGCAGCAAAAGCTGGACGTTTGTCTTTTTTGCTGCGGAGGGCGCCAAAAGTGAAAAAAGGTGCTTTTGAGGATAGAGTCGGCAGGAATGCAGAGAGGGCCAAATTGTTTGGGGCATTTGAAGGGGTTCCAGGAGGGAGTGAGGACCAGCATGACTTTTCCCCGCTGGCCCCTTTGCTGTGGCAGCAAAAGCTGGACGTTTGTCTTTTTTGCTGCGGAGGGCGCCAAAAGTGAAAAAAGGTGCTTTTGAGGATAGAGTGGGCAGGAAAGCAGAGAAGGCCAAATTGTGTGGGGCATTTGAAGGGGTTCCAGGAGGCAGTGAGGACCAGCATGACTTTTCCCCGCTGGCACATTTGCTGTGGCAGCAAAAGCTGGACGTTTGTCTTTTTTGCTGCGGAGGGCACCAAATGTGAAAAAAGGTGCTTTTGAGCATAGACTCAGCAGGAAAGCAGAGAGGGCCAAATTGTGTGGGGCATTTGAAGGGGTTCCAGGAGGCAGTGAGGACCAGCATGACTTTTCCCCGCTGGCACCTTTGCTGTGGCAGCAAAAGCTTGACGTTTGTCTTTTTTGCTGCGGAGGGCGCCAAAAGTGAAAAAAGGTGCTTTTGAGGATAGAGTGGGCAGGAAAGCAGAAAGGGCCAAATTGTGTGGGGCATTTGCAGGGGTTCCAGGAGGCAGTGAGGACCAGCATGACTTTTCCCTGCTGGCACCTTTGCTGTGGCAGCAAAAGCTGGACGTTTGTCTTTTTTGCTCCGGAGGGCGCCAAAAGTGAAAAAAGGTGCTTCTGAGGATAGAGTCGGCAGGAAAGCAGAGAGGGCCAAATTGTGTGGGGCATTTGAAGGGGTTCCAGGAGGCAGTGAGGACCAGCATCACATTTCCCCGCTGGCACCTTTGCTGTGGCAGCAAAAGCTGGACGTTTGTCTTTTTTGCTGCGGAGGGCGCCAAAAGTGAAAAAAGGTGCTTTTGAGGATAGAGTCGGCAGGAAAGCAGAGAGGGCCAAATTGTGTGGGGCATTTGAAAGGGTTCCAGGAGGCAGTGAGGACCAGCATCACTTTTCCCCGCTGGCACCTTTGCTGTGGCAGCAAAAGGTGGACGTTTGTCTTTTTTGCTGCGGAGGGCGCCAAAAGTGAAAAAAGGTGCTTAGGATAGAGTCGGCAGAAAAACAGAGAGGGCCAAATTGTGTGGGGCATTTGAAGGGGTTCCAGGAGGCAGTGAAGACCAGCATGACTTTTCCCCGCTGGCACATTTGCTGTGGCAGCAAAAGCTGGACGTTTGTCTTTTTTGCTGCGGAGGGCGCCAAAAGTGAAAAAAGGTGCTTTTGAGGATAGAGTGGGCAGGAAAGCAGAGAGGGCCAAATTGTGTGGGGCATTTGAAGGGGTTCCAGGAGGCAGTGAGGACCAGCATGACATTTCCCCTCTGGCCCCTTTGCTGTGGCAGCAAAAGCTGGAAGTTTGTCTTTTTTGCTGCGGAGGGCGCCAAAAGTGAAAAAAGGTGCTTTTGAGGATAGAGTCGGCAGGAAAGCAGAGAGGGCCAAATTGTGTGGGGCATTTGAAGGGGTTCCAGGAGGCAGTGAGGACCAGCATGACTTTTCCCCCCTGGCACCTTTGCTGTGGCAGCAAAAGCTGGACGTTTGTCTTTTTTGCTGCGGAGGGCACCAAATGTGAAAAAAGGTGCTTTTGAGCATAGACTCAGCAGGAAATCAGAGAGGGCCAAATTGTGTGAAGCATTTGCAGGGGATCCAGGAGGCAGTGAGGACCAGCATCACTTTTCCCCGCTGGCACCTTTGCTGTGGCAGCAAAAGCTGGACGTTTGTCTTTTTTGCTGCGGAGGGCGCCAAAAGTGAAAAAAGGTGCTTTTGAGGATAGAGTCGGCAGGAATGCAGAGAGGGCCAAATTGTTTGGGGCATTTGAAGTGGTTCCAGGAGGGAGTGAGGACCAGCATGACTTTTCCCCGCTGGCCCCTTTGCTGTGGCAGCAAAAGCTGGACGTTTGTCTTTTTTGCTGCGGAGGGCGCCAAAAGTGAAAAAAGGTGCTTTTGAGGATAGAGTGGGCAGGAAAGCAGAGAAGGCCAAATTGTGTGGGGCATTTGAAGGGGTTCCAGGAGGCAGTGAGGACCAGCATGACTTTTCCCCGCTGGCACATTTGCTGTGGCAGCAAAAGCTGGACGTTTGTCTTTTTTGCTGCGGAGGGCACCAAATGTGAAAAAAGGTGCTTTTGAGCATAGACTCAGCAGGAAAGCAGAGAGGGCCAAATTGTGTGGGGCATTTGAAGGGGTTCCAGGAGGCAGTGAGGACCAGCATGACTTTTCCCCGCTGGCACCTTTGCTGTGGCAGCAAAAGCTTGACGTTTGTCTTTTTTGCTGCGGAGGGCGCCAAAAGTGAAAAAAGGTGCTTTTGAGGATAGAGTGGGCAGGAAAGCAGAAAGGGCCAAATTGTGTGGGGCATTTGCAGGGGTTCCAGGAGGCAGTGAGGACCAGCATGACTTTTCCCTGCTGGCACCTTTGCTGTGGCAGCAAAAGCTGGACGTTTGTCTTTTTTGCTCCGGAGGGCGCCAAAAGTGAAAAAAGGTGCTTCTGAGGATAGAGTCGGCAGGAAAGCAGAGAGGGCCAAATTGTGTGGGGCATTTGAAAGGGTTCCAGGAGGCAGTGAGGACCAGCATCACTTTTCCCCGCTGGCACCTTTGCTGTGGCAGCAAAAGGTGGACGTTTGTCTTTTTTGCTGCGGAGGGCGCCAAAAGTGAAAAAAGGTGTTTAGGATAGAGTCGGCAGAAAAACAGAGAGGGCCAAATTGTGTGGGGCATTTGAAGGGGTTCCAGGAGGCAGTGAAGACCAGCATGACTTTTCCCCGCTGGCACATTTGCTGTGGCAGCAAAAGCTGGACGTTTGTCTTTTTTGCTGCGGAGGGCGCCAAAAGTGAAAAAAGGTGCTTTTGAGGATAGAGTGGGCAGGAAAGCAGAGAGGGCCAAATTGTGTGGGGCATTTGAAGGGGTTCCAGGAGGCAGTGAGGACCAGCATGACTTTTCCCCGCTGGCACCTTTGCTGTGGCAGCAAAAGCTGGACGTTTGTCTTTTTTGCTGCGGAGGGCACCAAATGTGAAAAAAGGTGCTTTTGAGCATAGACTCAGCAGGAAAGCAGAGAGGGCCAAATTGTGTGGGGCATTTGAAGGGCTTCCAGGAGGCACTGAGGACCAGCATGACTTTTCCCTGCTGGCACCTTTGCTGTGGCAGCAAAAGCTGGACGTTTGTCTTTTTTGCTGCGGAGGGCGCCAAAAGTGAAAAAAGGTGCTTTTGAGGATAGAGTGGGCAGGAAAGCAGAGAGGGCCAAATTGTGTGGGGCATTTGAAGGGGTTCCAGGAGGCAGTGAGGACCAGCATGACTTTTCCCTGCTGGCACCTTTGCTGTGGCAGCAAAAGCTGGACGTTTGTCTTTTTTGCTGCGGAGGGCACTAAAAGTGAAAAAAGGTGCTTTTGATGATAGAGTGGGCAGGAAAGCAGAGAGGGCCAAATTGTGTGGGGCATTTGAAGGGGTTCCAGAAGGCAGTGAGGACCAGCATCACATTTCCCCGCTGGCACCTTTGCTGTGGCAGCAAAAGCTGGACGTTTGTCTTTTTTGCTGCGGAGGGCGCCAAAAGTGAAAAAAGGTGCTTTTGAGGATACAGTCGGCAGGAAAGCAGAGAGGGCCAAATTGTGTGGGGCATTTGAAGGGGTTCCAGGAGGCAGTGAGGACCAGCATGACTTTTCCCTGCTGGCACCTTTGCTGTGGCAGCAAAAGCTGGACGTTTGTCTTTTTTGCTGCGGAGGGCACTAAAAGTGAAAAAAGGTGCTTTTGATGATAGAGTGGGCAGGAAAGCAGAGAGGGCCAAATTGTGTGGGGCATTTGAAGGGGTTCCAGAAGGCAGTGAGGACCAGCATCACATTTCCCCGCTGGCACCTTTGCTGTGGCAGCAAAAGCTGGACGTTTGTCTTTTTTGCTGCGGAGGGCGCCAAAAGTGAAAAAAGGTGCTTTTGAGGATACAGTCGGCAGGAAAGCAGAGAGGGCCAAATTGTGTGGGGCATTTGAAGGGGTTCCAGGAGGCAGTGAGGACCAGCATGACTTTTCCCCGCTGGCACCTTTGCTGTGGCAGCAAAAGCTGGACGTTTGTCTTTTTTTCTCCGGAGGGTGCCAAATGTGAAAAAAGGTGCTTTTGAGCATAGACTCAGCAGGAAAGCAGAGAGGGCCAAATTGTGTGGGGCATTTGCAGGGGTTCCAGGAGGCAGTGAGGACTAGCATCACTTTTCCCAGCTGGCACCTTTGCTGTGGCAGCAAAAGCTGGACGTTTGTCTTTTTTGCTGCGGAGGGCGCCAAAAGTGAAAAAAGGAACTTAGGATAGAGTCGGCAGTAAAACAGAGAGGGCCAAATTGTGTGGGGCATTTGAAGGGGTTCCAGGAGGCAGTGAAGACCAGCATGACTTTTCCCCGCTGGCCCCTTTGCTGTGGCAGCAAAAGCTGGACGTTTGTCTTTTTTGCTGCGGAGGGCGCCAAAAGTGAAAAAAGGTGCTTTTGAGGACAGAGTCGGCAGGTGCTTTTGAGGATAGAGTCGGCAGGAAATCAGAGAGGGCCAAATTGTGTGGGGCATTTGCAGGGGTTCCAGGAGGCAGTGAGGACCAGCATAACTTTTCCCCGCTGGCACCTTTGCTGTGGCAGCAAAAGCTAGACGTTTGTCTTTTTTGCTGCGGAGGGCGCCAAAAGTGAAAAAAGGTGCTTTTGAGGATAGAGTCGGCAGGAAAGCAGAGAGGGCCAAATTGTGTGGGGCATTTGAAGGGGTTCCAGGAGGCAGTGAGGACCAGCATGACTTTTCCCCGCTGGCACCTTTGCTGTGGCAGCAAAAGCTGGACGTTTGTCTTTTCTGCTGCGGAGGGCGCCAAAAGTGAAAAAAGGTGCTTTTGAGGATAGAGTGGGCAGGAAAGCAGAGAGGGCCAAATTGTGTGGGGCATTTGCAGGGGTTCCAGGAGGCAGTGAGGACCAGCATCACTTTTCCCCGCTGGCACCTTTGCTGTGGCAGCAAAAGCTGGACGTTTGTCTTTTTTGCTGCGGAGGGCGCCAAAAGTGAAAAAAGGTGCTTTTGAGGATAGAGTCGGCAGGAAAGCAGAGAGGGCCAAATTGTGTGGGGCATTTGAAGGGGTTCCAGGAGGCAGTGAGGACCAGCATGACTTTTCCCCGCTGGCACCTTTGCTGTGGCAGCAAAAGCTGGACGTTTGTCTTTTTTGCTCCGGAGGGCACCAAAAGTGAAAAAAGGTGCTTTTGAGCATA
Source organism: Vanellus vanellus (assembly GCF_965231255.1). NCBI lineage: Eukaryota > Metazoa > Chordata > Aves > Charadriiformes > Charadriidae > Vanellus > Vanellus vanellus. The sequence continues at coordinate 81,686,893 of NC_138905.1, read as the reverse complement.
GACTCAGCAGGAAAGCAGAGAGGGCCAAATTGTGTGGGGCATTTGAAGGGGTTCCAGGAGGCAGTGAGGACCAGCATGACTTTTCCCCGCTGGCACCTTTGCTGTGGCAGCAAAAGCTGGACGTTTGTCTTTTTTGCTGCGGATGGCGCCAAAAGTGAAAAAAGGTGCTTTTGAGGACAGAGTCGGCAGGTGCTTTTGAGGATAGAGTCGGCAGGAAAGCAGAGAGGGCCAAATTGTTTGGGGCATTTGAAGGGGTTCCAGGAGGGAGTGAGGACCAGCATGACTTTTCCCCGCTGGCACCTTTGCTGTGGCAGCAAAAGCTGGACGTTTGTCTTTTTTTCTGCGGAGGGCGCCAAAAGTGAAAAAAGGTGCTTTTGAGGATAGAGTGGGCAGGAAAGCAGAGAGGGCCAAATTGTGTGGGGCATTTGAAGGGGTTCCAGGAGGCAGTGAGGACCAGCATGACTTTTCCCCGCTGGCACATTTGCTGTGGCAGCAAAAGCTGGACGTTTGTCTTTTTTGCTGCGGAGGGCACCAAATGTGAAAAAAGGTGCTTTTGAGCATAGACTCAGCAGGAAAGCAGAGAGGGCCAAATTGTGTGGGGCATTTGAAGGGGTTCCAGGAGGCAGTGAGGACCAGCATGACTTTTCCCCGCTGGCCCCTTTGCTGTGGCAGCAAAAGCTTGACGTTTGTCTTTTTTGCTGCGGAGGGCGCCAAAAGTGAAAAAAGGTGCTTTTGAGGATAGAGTGGGCAGGAAAGCAGAAAGGGCCAAATTGTGTGGGGCATTTGAAGGGGTTCCAGGAGGCAGTGAGGACCAGCATGACTTTTCCCTGCTGGCACCTTTGCTGTGGCAGCAAAAGCTGGACGTTTGTCTTTTTTGCTGCGGATGGCGCCAAAAGTGAAAAAAGGTGCTTCTGAGGATAGAGTCGGCAGGAAAGCAGAGAGGGCCAAATTGTGTGGGGCATTTGCAGGGGTTCCAGGAGGCAGTGAGGACTAGCATCACTTTTCCCAGCTGGCACCTTTTCTGTGGCAGCAAAAGCTGGACGTTTGTCTTTTTTGCTGCGGAGGGCGCCAAAAGTGAAAAAAGGAGCTTAGGATAGAGTCGGCAGGAAAACAGAGAGGGCCAAATTGTGTGGGGCATTTGAAGGGGTTCCAGGAGGCAGTGAAGACCAGCATGACTTTTCCCCGCTGGCCCCTTTGCTGTGGCAGCAAAAGCTGGACGTTTGTCTTTTTTGCTGCGGAGGGCGCCAAAAGTGAAAAAAGGTGCTTTTGAGGACAGAGTCGGCAGGTGCTTTTGAGGATAGAGTCGGCAGGAAATCAGAGAGGGCCAAATTGTGTGGGGCATTTGCAGCGGTTCCAGGAGGCAGTGAGGACCAGCATAACTTTTCCCCGCTGGCACCTTTGCTGTGGCAGCAAAAGCTGGACGTTTGTCTTTTTTGCTGCGGAGGGCGCCAAAAGTGAAAAAAGGTGCTTTTGAGGATAGAGTCGGCAGGAAAGCAGAGAGGGCCAAATTGTGTGGGGCATTTGAAGGGGTTCCAGGAGGCAGTGAGGACCAGCATGACTTTTCCCCGCTGGCACCTTTGCTGTGGCAGCAAAAGCTGGACGTTTGTCTTTTCTGCTGCGGAGGGCGCCAAAAGTGAAAAAAGGTGCTTTTGAGGATAGAGTGGGCAGGAAAGCAGAGAGGGCCAAATTGTGTGGGGCATTTGCAGGGGTTCCAGGAGGCAGTGAGGACCAGCATCACTTTTCCCCGCTGGCACCTTTGCTGTGGCAGCAAAAGCTGGACGTTTGTCTTTTTTGCTGCGGAGGGCGCCAAAAGTGAAAAAAGGTGCTTTTGAGGATAGAGTGGGCAGGAAAACAGAGAGGGCCAAATTGTGTGGGGCATTTGAAGGGGTTCCAGGAGGCAGTGAGGACCAGCATGACTTTTCCCCGCTGGCACCTTTGCTGTGGCAGCAAAAGCTGGACGTTTGTCTTTTCTGCTGCGGAGGGCGCCAAAAGTGAAAAAAGGTGCTTTTGAGGATAGAGTGGGCAGGAAAGCAGAGAGGGCCAAATTGTGTGGGGCATTTGCAGGGGTTCCAGGAGGCAGTGAGGACCAGCATCACTTTTCTCCGCTGGCAACTTTGCTGTGGCAGCAAAAGCTGGACGTTTGTCTTTTTTGCTGCGGAGGGCGCCAAAAGTGAAAAAAGGTGCTTTTGAGGATAGAGTCGGCAGGAAAACAGAGAGGGCCAAATTGTGTGGGGCATTTGAAGGGGTTCCAGGAGGCAGTGAGGACCAGCATCACTTTTCCCCGCTGGCACCTTTGCTGTGGCAGCAAAAGCTGGACGTTTGTCTTTTTTGCTCCGGAGGGCACCAAAAGTGAAAAAAGGTGCTTTTGAGCATAGACTCAGCAGGAAAGCAGAGAGGGCCAAATTGTGTGGGGCATTTGAAGGGGTTCCAGGAGGCAGTGAGGACCAGCATCACTTTTCCCCGCTGGCACCTTTGCTGTGGCAGCAAAAGCTGGACGTTTGTCTTTTTTGCTCCGGAGGGCACCAAAAGTGAAAAAAAGGTGCTTTTGAGCATAGACTCAGCAGGAAAGCAGAGAGGGCCAAATTGTGTGGGGCATTTGAAGGGGTTCCAGGAGGCAGTGAGGACCAGCATAACTTTTCCCCGCTGGCACCTTTGCTGTGGCAGCAAAAGCTGGACGTTTGTCTTTTTTGCTGCGGAGGGCGCCAAAAGTGAAAAAAGGTGCTTTTGAGGATAGAGTCGGCAGGAAAGCAGAGAGGGCCAAATTGTGTGGGGCATTTGAAGGGGTTCCAGGAGGCAGTGAGGACCAGCATGACTTTTCCCCGCTGGCACCTTTGCTGTGGCAGCAAAAGCTGGACGTTTGTCTTTTTTGCTGCGGATGGCGCCAAAAGTGAAAAAAGGTGCTTTTGAGGACAGAGTCGGCAGGTGCTTTTGAGGATAGAGTCGGCAGGAAAGCAGAGAGGGCCAAATTGTGTGGGGCATTTGAAGGGGTTCCAGGAGGGAGTGAGGACCAGCATGACTTTTCCCCGCTGGCACCTTTGCTGTGGCAGCAAAAGCTGGACGTTTGTCTTTTTTGCTGCGGAGGGCGCCAAAAGTGAAAAAAGGTGCTTTTGAGGATAGAGTGGGCAGGAAAGCAGAGAGGGCCAAATTGTGTGGGGCATTTGAAGGGGTTCCAGGAGGCAGTGAGGACCAGCATGACTTTTCCCCGCTGGCACCTTTGCTGTGGCAGCAAAAGCTGGACGTTTGTCTTTTCTGCTGCGGAGGGCACCAAATGTGAAAAAAGGTGCTTTTGAGCATAGACTCAGCAGGAAAGCAGAGAGGGCCAAATTGTGTGGGGCATTTGAAGGGGTTCCAGGAGGCAGTGAGGACCAGCATCACATTTCCCCGCTGGCACCTTTGCTGTGGCAGCAAAAGCTGGACGTTTGTCTTTTCTGCTGCGGAGGGCGCCAAAAGTGAAAAAAGGTGCTTTTGAGGATAGAGTGGGCAGGAAAGCAGAGAGGGCCAAATTGTGTGGGGCATTTGCAGGGGTTCCAGGAGGCAGTGAGGACCAGCATCACTTTTCTCCGCTGGCACCTTTGCTGTGGCAGCAAAAGCTGGACGTTTGTCTTTTTTGCTGCGGAGGGCGCCAAAAGTGAAAAAAGGTGCTTTTGAGGATAGAGTCGGCAGGAAAACAGAGAGGGCCAAATTGTGTGGGGCATTTGAAGGGGTTCCAGGAGGCAGTGAGGACCAGCATCACTTTTCCCCGCTGGCACCTTTGCTGTGGCAGCAAAAGCTGGACGTTTGTCTTTTTTGCTCCGGAGGGCACCAAAAGTGAAAAAAGGTGCTTTTGAGCATAGACTCAGCAGGAAAGCAGAGAGGGCCAAATTGTGTGGGGCATTTGAAGGGGTTCCAGGAGGCAGTGAGGACCAGCATAACTTTTCCCCGCTGGCACCTTTGCTGTGGCAGCAAAAGCTGGACGTTTGTCTTTTCTGCTGCGGAGGGCGCCAAAAGTGAAAAAAGGTGCTTTTGAGGATAGAGTGGGCAGGAAAGCAGAGAGGGCCAAATTGTGTGGGGCATTTGCAGGGGTTCCAGGAGGCAGTGAGGACCAGCATCACTTTTCTCCGCTGGCACCTTTGCTGTGGCAGCAAAAGCTGGACGTTTGTCTTTTTTGCTGCGGAGGGCGCCAAAAGTGAAAAAAGGTGCTTTTGAGGATAGAGTCGGCAGGAAAACAGAGAGGGCCAAATTGTGTGGGGCATTTGAAGGGGTTCCAGGAGGCAGTGAGGACCAGCATCACTTTTCCCCGCTGGCACCTTTGCTGTGGCAGCAAAAGCTGGACGTTTGTCTTTTTTGCTCCGGAGGGCACCAAAAGTGAAAAAAGGTGCTTTTGAGCATAGACTCAGCAGGAAAGCAGAGAGGGCCAAATTGTGTGGGGCATTTGAAGGGGTTCCAGGAGGCAGTGAGGACCAGCATAACTTTTCCCCGCTGGCACCTTTGCTGTGGCAGCAAAAGCTGGACGTTTGTCTTTTTTGCTGCGGAGGGCGCCAAAAGTGAAAAAAGGTGCTTTTGAGGATAGAGTCGGCAGGAAAGCAGAGAGGGCCAAATTGTGTGGGGCATTTGAAGGGGTTCCAGGAGGGAGTGAGGACCAGCATGACTTTTCCCCGCTGGCACCTTTGCTGTGGCAGCAAAAGCTGGACGTTTGTCTTTTTTGCTGCGGAGGGCGCCAAAAGTGAAAAAAGGTGCTTTTGAGGATAGAGTGGGCAGGAAAGCAGAGAGGGCCAAATTGTGTGGGGCATTTGAAGGGGTTCCAGGAGGCAGTGAGGACCAGCATGACTTTTCCCCGCTGGCACCTTTGCTGTGGCAGCAAAAGCTGGACGTTTGTCTTTTCTGCTGCGGAGGGCACCAAATGTGAAAAAAGGTGCTTTTGAGCATAGACTCAGCAGGAAAGCAGAGAGGGCCAAATTGTGTGGGGCATTTGAAGGGGTTCCAGGAGGCAGTGAGGACCAGCATCACATTTCCCCGCTGGCACCTTTGCTGTGGCAGCAAAAGCTGGACGTTTGTCTTTTCTGCTGCGGAGGGCGCCAAAAGTGAAAAAAGGTGCTTTTGAGGATAGAGTGGGCAGGAAAGCAGAGAGGGCCAAATTGTGTGGGGCATTTGCAGGGGTTCCAGGAGGCAGTGAGGACCAGCATCACTTTTCTCCGCTGGCACCTTTGCTGTGGCAGCAAAAGCTGGACGTTTGTCTTTTTTGCTGCGGAGGGCGCCAAAAGTGAAAAAAGGTGCTTTTGAGGATAGAGTCGGCAGGAAAACAGAGAGGGCCAAATTGTGTGGGGCATTTGAAGGGGTTCCAGGAGGCAGTGAGGACCAGCATCACTTTTCCCCGCTGGCACCTTTGCTGTGGCAGCAAAAGCTGGACGTTTGTCTTTTTTGCTCCGGAGGGCACCAAAAGTGAAAAAAGGTGCTTTTGAGCATAGACTCAGCAGGAAAGCAGAGAGGGCCAAATTGTGTGGGGCATTTGAAGGGGTTCCAGGAGGCAGTGAGGACCAGCATGACTTTTCCCCGCTGACACCTTTGCTGTGGCAGCAAAAGCTGGACGTTTGTCTTTTTTGCTGCGGAGGAAACCAAAAGTGAAAAAAGGTGCTTTTGAGCATAGACTCAGCAGGAAAGCAGAGAGGGCCAAATTGTGTGGGGCATTTGAAGGGGTTCCAGGAGGCAGTGAGGACCAGCATCACATTTTCCCGCTGGCACCTTTGCTGTGGCAGCAAAAGCTGGACGTTTGTCTTTTTTGCTGCGGAGGGCGCCAAAAGTGAAAAAAGGTGCTTTTGAGGATAGAGTCGGCAGGAAAGCAGAGAGGGCCAAATTGTGTGGGGCATTTGAAGGGGTTCCAGGAGGCAGTGAGGACCAGCATGACTTTTCCCCGCTGGCACCTTTGCTGTGGCAGCAAAAGCTGGACGTTTGTCTTTTCTGCTGCGGAGGGCGCCAAAAGTGAAAAAAGGTGCTTTTGAGGATAGAGTGGGCAGGAAAGCAGAGAGGGCCAAATTGTGTGGGGCATTTGCAGGGGTTCCAGGAGGCAGTGAGGACCAGCATCACTTTTCCCCGCTGGCACCTTTGCTGTGGCAGCAAAAGCTGGACGTTTGTCTTTTTTGCTGCGGAGGGCGCCAAAAGTGAAAAAAGGTGCTTTTGAGGATAGAGTGGGCAGGAAAGCAGAGAGGGCCAAATTGTGTGGGGCATTTGAAGGGGTTCCAGGAGGCAGTGAGGACCAGCATGACTTTTCCCCGCTGGCACCTTTGCTGTGGCAGCAAAAGCTGGACGTTTGTCTTTTTTGCTCCGGAGGGCACCAAAAGTGAAAAAAGGTGCTTTTGAGCATAGACTCAGCAGGAAAGCAGAGAGGGCCAAATTGTGTGGGGCATTTGAAGGGGTTCCAGGAGGCAGTGAGGACCAGCATGACTTTTCCCCGCTGGCACCTTTGCTGTGGCAGCAAAAGCTGGACGTTTGTCTTTTTTGCTGCGGATGGCGCCAAAAGTGAAAAAAGGTGCTTTTGAGGACAGAGTCGGCAGGTGCTTTTGAGGATAGAGTCGGCAGGAAAGCAGAGAGGGCCAAATTGTTTGGGGCATTTGAAGGGGTTCCAGGAGGGAGTGAGGACCAGCATGACTTTTCCCCGCTGGCACCTTTGCTGTGGCAGCAAAAGCTGGACGTTTGTCTTTTTTGCTGCGGAGGGCGCCAAATGTGAAAAAAGGTGCTTTTGAGGATAGAGTGGGCAGGAAAGCAGAGAGGGCCAAATTGTGTGGGGCATTTGAAGGGGTTCCAGGAGGCAGTGAGGACTAGCATCACTTTTCCCCGCTGGCCCCTTTGCTGTGGCAGCAAAAGCTGGACGTTTGTCTTTTTTGCTCCGGAGGGTGCCAAATGTGAAAAAAGGTGCTTTTGAGCATAGACTCAGCAGGAAAGCAGAGAGGGCAAAATTGTGTGGGGCATTTGCAGGGGTTCCAGGAGGCAGTGAGGACTAGCATCACTTTTCCCAGCTGGCACCTTTGCTGTGGCAGCAAAAGCTGGACGTTTGTCTTTTTTGCTGCGGAGGGCGCCAAAAGTGAAAAAAGGAGCTTAGGATAGAGTCGGCAGGAAAACAGAGAGGGCCAAATTGTGTGGGGCATTTGAAGGGGTTCCAGGAGGCAGTGAAGACCAGCATGACTTTTCCCCGCTGGCCCCTTTGCTGTGGCAGCAAAAGCTGGACGTTTGTCTTTTTTGCTGCGGAGGGCGCCAAAAGTGAAAAAAGGTGCTTTTGAGGACAGAGTCGGCAGGTGCTTTTGAGGATAGAGTCGGCAGGAAATCAGAGAGGGCCAAATTGTGTGGGGCATTTGCAGCGGTTCCAGGAGGCAGTGAGGACCAGCATAACTTTTCCCCGCTGGCACCTTTGCTGTGGCAGCAAAAGCTGGACGTTTGTCTTTTTTGCTGCGGAGGGCGCCAAAAGTGAAAAAAGGTGCTTTTGAGGATAGAGTGGGCAGGAAAGCAGAGAGGGCCAAATTGTGTGGGGCATTTGAAGGGGTTCCAGGAGGCAGTGAGGACCAGCATGACTTTTCCCCGCTGGCACCTTTGCTGTGGCAGCAAAAGCTGGACGTTTGTCTTTTCTGCTGCGGAGGGCGCCAAAAGTGAAAAAAGGTGCTTTTGAGGATAGAGTGGGCAGGAAAGCAGAGAGGGCCAAATTGTGTGGGGCATTTGCAGGGGTTCCAGGAGGCAGTGAGGACCAGCATCACTTTTCCCCGCTGGCACCTTTGCTGTGGCAGCAAAAGCTGGACGTTTGTCTTTTTTGCTGCGGAGGGCGCCAAAAGTGAAAAAAGGTGCTTTTGAGGATAGAGTCGGCAGGAAAACAGAGAGGGCCAAATTGTGTGGGGCATTTGAAGGGGTTCCAGGAGGCAGTGAGGACCAGCATGACTTTTCCCCGCTGGCACCTTTGCTGTGGCAGCAAAAGCTGGACGTTTGTCTTTTCTGCTGCGGAGGGCGCCAAAAGTGAAAAAAGGTGCTTTTGAGGATAGAGTGGGCAGGAAAGCAGAGAGGGCCAAATTGTGTGGGGCATTTGAAGGGGTTCCAGGAGGCAGTGAGGACCAGCATGACTTTTCCCCGCTGGCACCTTTGCTGTGGCAGCAAAAGCTGGACGTTTGTCTTTTTTGCTGCGGAGGGCGCCAAAAGTGAAAAAAGGTGCTTTTGAGGATAGAGTCGGCAGGAAAACAGAGAGGGCCAAATTGTGTGGGGCATTTGAAGGGGTTCCAGGAGGCAGTGAGGACCAGCATCACTTTTCCCCGCTGGCACCTTTGCTGTGGCAGCAAAAGCTGGACGTTTGTCTTTTTTGCTCCGGAGGGCACCAAAAGTGAAAAAAGGTGCTTTTGAGCATAGACTCAGCAGGAAAGCAGAGAGGGCCAAATTGTGTGGGGCATTTGAAGGGGTTCCAGGAGGCAGTGAGGACCAGCATAACTTTTCCCCGCTGGCACCTTTGCTGTGGCAGCAAAAGCTGGACGTTTGTCTTTTCTGCTGCGGAGGGCGCCAAAAGTGAAAAAAGGTGCTTTTGAGGATAGAGTGGGCAGGAAAGCAGAGAGGGCCAAATTGTGTGGGGCATTTGCAGGGGTTCCAGGAGGCAGTGAGGACCAGCATCACTTTTCTCCGCTGGCACCTTTGCTGTGGCAGCAAAAGCTGGACGTTTGTCTTTTTTGCTGCGGAGGGCGCCAAAAGTGAAAAAAGGTGCTTTTGAGGATAGAGTCGGCAGGAAAACAGAGAGGGCCAAATTGTGTGGGGCATTTGAAGGGGTTCCAGGAGGCAGTGAGGACCAGCATCACTTTTCCCCGCTGGCACCTTTGCTGTGGCAGCAAAAGCTGGACGTTTGTCTTTTTTGCTCCGGAGGGCACCAAAAGTGAAAAAAGGTGCTTTTGAGCATAGACTCAGCAGGAAAGCAGAGAGGGCCAAATTGTGTGGGGCATTTGAAGGGGTTCCAGGAGGCAGTGAGGACCAGCATAACTTTTCCCCGCTGGCACCTTTGCTGTGGCAGCAAAAGCTGGACGTTTGTCTTTTTTGCTGCGGAGGGCGCCAAAAGTGAAAAAAGGTGCTTTTGAGGATAGAGTCGGCAGGAAAGCAGAGAGGGCCAAATTGTGTGGGGCATTTGAAGGGGTTCCAGGAGGGAGTGAGGACCAGCATGACTTTTCCCCGCTGGCACCTTTGCTGTGGCAGCAAAAGCTGGACGTTTGTCTTTTTTGCTGCGGAGGGCGCCAAAAGTGAAAAAAGGTGCTTTTGAGGATAGAGTGGGCAGGAAAGCAGAGAGGGCCAAATTGTGTGGGGCATTTGAAGGGGTTCCAGGAGGCAGTGAGGACCAGCATGACTTTTCCCCGCTGGCACCTTTGCTGTGGCAGCAAAAGCTGGACGTTTGTCTTTTCTGCTGCGGAGGGCACCAAATGTGAAAAAAGGTGCTTTTGAGCATAGACTCAGCAGGAAAGCAGAGAGGGCCAAATTGTGTGGGGCATTTGAAGGGGTTCCAGGAGGCAGTGAGGACCAGCATCACATTTCCCCCGCTGGCACCTTTGCTGTGGCAGCAAAAGCTGGACGTTTGTCTTTTCTGCTGCGGAGGGCGCCAAAAGTGAAAAAAGGTGCTTTTGAGGATAGAGTGGGCAGGAAAGCAGAGAGGGCCAAATTGTGTGGGGCATTTGCAGGGGTTCCAGGAGGCAGTGAGGACCAGCATCACTTTTCTCCGCTGGCACCTTTGCTGTGGCAGCAAAAGCTGGACGTTTGTCTTTTTTGCTGCGGAGGGCGCCAAAAGTGAAAAAAGGTGCTTTTGAGGATAGAGTCGGCAGGAAAACAGAGAGGGCCAAATTGTGTGGGGCATTTGAAGGGGTTCCAGGAGGCAGTGAGGACCAGCATCACTTTTCCCCGCTGGCACCTTTGCTGTGGCAGCAAAAGCTGGACGTTTGTCTTTTTTGCTCCGGAGGGCACCAAAAGTGAAAAAAGGTGCTTTTGAGCATAGACTCAGCAGGAAAGCAGAGAGGGCCAAATTGTGTGGGGCATTTGAAGGGGTTCCAGGAGGCAGTGAGGACCAGCATGACTTTTCCCCGCTGACACCTTTGCTGTGGCAGCAAAAGCTGGACGTTTGTCTTTTTTGCTGCGGAGGAAACCAAAAGTGAAAAAAGGTGCTTTTGAGCATAGACTCAGCAGGAAAGCAGAGAGGGCCAAATTGTGTGGGGCATTTGAAGGGGTTCCAGGAGGCAGTGAGGACCAGCATCACATTTTCCCGCTGGCACCTTTGCTGTGGCAGCAAAAGCTGGACGTTTGTCTTTTTTGCTGCGGAGGGCGCCAAAAGTGAAAAAAGGTGCTTTTGAGGATAGAGTCGGCAGGAAAGCAGAGAGGGCCAAATTGTGTGGGGCATTTGAAGGGGTTCCAGGAGGCAGTGAGGACCAGCATGACTTTTCCCCGCTGGCACCTTTGCTGTGGCAGCAAAAGCTGGACGTTTGTCTTTTCTGCTGCGGAGGGCGCCAAAAGTGAAAAAAGGTGCTTTTGAGGATAGAGTGGGCAGGAAAGCAGAGAGGGCCAAATTGTGTGGGGCATTTGCAGGGGTTCCAGGAGGCAGTGAGGACCAGCATCACTTTTCCCCGCTGGCACCTTTGCTGTGGCAGCAAAAGCTGGACGTTTGTCTTTTTTGCTGCGGAGGGCGCCAAAAGTGAAAAAAGGTGCTTTTGAGGATAGAGTGGGCAGGAAAGCAGAGAGGGCCAAATTGTGTGGGGCATTTGAAGGGGTTCCAGGAGGCAGTGAGGACCAGCATGACTTTTCCCCGCTGGCACCTTTGCTGTGGCAGCAAAAGCTGGACGTTTGTCTTTTTTGCTCCGGAGGGCACCAAAAGTGAAAAAAGGTGCTTTTGAGCATAGACTCAGCAGGAAAGCAGAGAGGGCCAAATTGTGTGGGGCATTTGAAGGGGTTCCAGGAGGCAGTGAGGACCAGCATGACTTTTCCCCGCTGGCACCTTTGCTGTGGCAGCAAAAGCTGGACGTTTGTCTTTTTTGCTGCGGATGGCGCCAAAAGTGAAAAAAGGTGCTTTTGAGGACAGAGTCGGCAGGTGCTTTTGAGGATAGAGTCGGCAGGAAAGCAGAGAGGGCCAAATTGTTTGGGGCATTTGAAGGGGTTCCAGGAGGGAGTGAGGACCAGCATGACTTTTCCCCGCTGGCACCTTTGCTGTGGCAGCAAAAGCTGGACGTTTGTCTTTTTTGCTGCGGAGGGCGCCAAATGTGAAAAAAGGTGCTTTTGAGGATAGAGTCGGCAGGAAAGCAGAGAGGGCCAAATTGTGTGGGGCATTTGAAGGGGTTCCAGGAGGCAGTGAGGACTAGCATCACTTTTCCCCGCTGGCCCCTTTGCTGTGGCAGCAAAAGCTGGACGTTTGTCTTTTTTGCTCCGGAGGGTGCCAAATGTGAAAAAAGGTGCTTTTGAGCATAGACTCAGCAGGAAAGCAGAGAGGGCAAAATTGTGTGGGGCATTTGCAGGGGTTCCAGGAGGCAGTGAGGACTAGCATCACTTTTCCCAGCTGGCACCTTTGCTGTGGCAGCAAAAGCTGGACGTTTGTCTTTTTTGCTGCGGAGGGCGCCAAAAGTGAAAAAAGGAGCTTAGGATAGAGTCGGCAGGAAAACAGAGAGGGCCAAATTGTGTGGGGCATTTGAAGGGGTTCCAGGAGGCAGTGAAGACCAGCATGACTTTTCCCCGCTGGCCCCTTTGCTGTGGCAGCAAAAGCTGGACGTTTGTCTTTTTTGCTGTGGAGGGCGCCAAAAGTGAAAAAAGGTGCTTTTGAGGACAGAGTCGGCAGGTGCTTTTGAGGATAGAGTCGGCAGGAAATCAGAGAGGGCCAAATTGTGTGGGGCATTTGCAGCGGTTCCAGGAGGCAGTGAGGACCAGCATAACTTTTCCCCGCTGGCACCTTTGCTGTGGCAGCAAAAGCTGGACGTTTGTCTTTTTTGCTGCGGAGGGCGCCAAAAGTGAAAAAAGGTGCTTTTGAGGATAGAGTGGGCAGGAAAGCAGAGAGGGCCAAATTGTGTGGGGCATTTGAAGGGGTTCCAGGAGGCAGTGAGGACCAGCATGACTTTTCCCCGCTGGCACCTTTGCTGTGGCAGCAAAAGCTGGACGTTTGTCTTTTCTGCTGCGGAGGGCGCCAAAAGTGAAAAAAGGTGCTTTTGAGGATAGAGTGGGCAGGAAAGCAGAGAGGGCCAAATTGTGTGGGGCATTTGCAGGGGTTCCAGGAGGCAGTGAGGACCAGCATCACTTTTCCCCGCTGGCACCTTTGCTGTGGCAGCAAAAGCTGGACGTTTGTCTTTTTTGCTGCGGAGGGCGCCAAAAGTGAAAAAAGGTGCTTTTGAGGATAGAGTCGGCAGGAAAACAGAGAGGGCCAAATTGTGTGGGGCATTTGAAGGGGTTCCAGGAGGCAGTGAGGACCAGCATGACTTTTCCCCGCTGGCACCTTTGCTGTGGCAGCAAAAGCTGGACGTTTGTCTTTTCTGCTGCGGAGGGCGCCAAAAGTGAAAAAAGGTGCTTTTGAGGATAGAGTGGGCAGGAAAGCAGAGAGGGCCAAATTGTGTGGGGCATTTGCAGGGGTTCCAGGAGGCAGTGAGGACCAGCATCACTTTTCTCCGCTGGCACCTTTGCTGTGGCAGCAAAAGCTGGACGTTTGTCTTTTTTGCTGCGGAGGGCGCCAAAAGTGAAAAAAGGTGCTTTTGAGGATAGAGTCGGCAGGAAAACAGAGAGGGCCAAATTGTGTGGGGCATTTGAAGGGGTTCCAGGAGGCAGTGAGGACCAGCATCACTTTTCCCCGCTGGCACCTTTGCTGTGGCAGCAAAAGCTGGACGTTGGTCTTTTTTGCTCCGGAGGGCACCAAAAGTGAAAAAAGGTGCTTTTGAGCATAGACTCAGCAGGAAAGCAGAGAGGGCCAAATTGTGTGGGGCATTTGAAGGGGTTCCAGGAGGCAGTGAGGACCAGCATGACTTTTCCCCGCTGGCACCTTTGCTGTGGCAGCAAAAGCTTGACGTTTGTCTTTTTTGCTGCGGAGGGCGCCAAAAGTGAAAAAAGGTGCTTTTGAGGATAGAGTCGGCAGGAAAGCAGAGAGGGCCAAATTGTGTGGGGCATTTGAAGGGGTTCCAGGAGGCAGTGAGGACTAGCATCACTTTTCCCCGCTGGCCCCTTTGCTGTGGCAGCAAAAGCTGGACGTTTGTCTTTTTTGCTCCGGAGGGTGCCAAATGTGAAAAAAGGTGCTTTTGAGCATAGACTCAGCAGGAAAGCAGAGAGGGCAAAATTGTGTGGGGCATTTGAAGGGGTTCCAGGAGGCAGTGAGGACTAGCATCACTTTTCCCCGCTGGCCCCTTTGCTGTGGCAGCAAAAGCTGGACGTTTGTCTTTTTTGCTCCGGAGGGTGCCAAATGTGAAAAAAGGTGCTTTTGAGCATAGACTCAGCAGGAAAGCAGAGAGGGCAAAATTGTGTGGGGCATTTGCAGGGGTTCCAGGAGGCAGTGAGGACTAGCATCACTTTTCCCAGCTGGCACCTTTGCTGTGGCAGCAAAAGCTGGACGTTTGTCTTTTTTGCTGCGGAGGGCGCCAAAAGTGAAAAAAGGAGCTTAGGATAGAGTCGGCAGGAAAACAGAGAGGGCCAAATTGTGTGGGGCATTTGAAGGGGTTCCAGGAGGCAGTGAAGACCAGCATGACTTTTCCCCGCTGGCCCCTTTGCTGTGGCAGCAAAAGCTGGACGTTTGTCTTTTTTGCTGCGGAGGGCGCCAAAAGTGAAAAAAGGTGCTTTTGAGGACAGAGTCGGCAGGTGCTTTTGAGGATAGAGTCGGCAGGAAATCAGAGAGGGCCAAATTGTGTGGGGCATTTGCAGCGGTTCCAGGAGGCAGTGAGGACCAGCATAACTTTTCCCCGCTGGCACCTTTGCTGTGGCAGCAAAAGCTGGACGTTTGTCTTTTTTGCTGCGGAGGGCGCCAAAAGTGAAAAAAGGTGCTTTTGAGGATAGAGTCGGCAGGAAAGCAGAGAGGGCCAAATTGTGTGGGGCATTTGAAGGGGTTCCAGGAGGCAGTGAGGACCAGCATGACTTTTCCCCGCTGGCACCTTTGCTGTGGCAGCAAAAGCTGGACGTTTGTCTTTTCTGCTGCGGAGGGCGCCAAAAGTGAAAAAAGGTGCTTTTGAGGATAGAGTGGGCAGGAAAGCAGAGAGGGCCAAATTGTGTGGGGCATTTGCAGGGGTTCCAGGAGGCAGTGAGGACCAGCATCACTTTTCCCCGCTGGCACCTTTGCTGTGGCAGCAAAAGCTGGACGTTTGTCTTTTTTGCTGCGGAGGGCGCCAAAAGTGAAAAAAGGTGCTTTTGAGGATAGAGTCGGCAGGAAAACAGAGAGGGCCAAATTGTGTGGGGCATTTGAAGGGGTTCCAGGAGGCAGTGAGGACCAGCATGACTTTTCCCCGCTGGCACCTTTGCTGTGGCAGCAAAAGCTGGACGTTTGTCTTTTCTGCTGCGGAGGGCGCCAAAAGTGAAAAAAGGTGCTTTTGAGCATAGACTCAGCAGGAAAGCAGAGAGGGCCAAATTGTGTGGGGCATTTGAAGGGGTTCCAGGAGGCAGTGAGGACCAGCATCACATTTTCCCGCTGGCACCTTTGCTGTGGCAGCAAAAGCTGGACGTTTGTCTTTTTTGCTGCGGAGGGCGCCAAAAGTGAAAAAAGGTGCTTTTGAGGATAGAGTCGGCAGGAAAGCAGAGAGGGCCAAATTGTGTGGGGCATTTGAAGGGGTTCCAGGAGGCAGTGAGGACCAGCATGACTTTTCCCCGCTGGCACCTTTGCTGTGGCAGCAAAAGCTGGACGTTTGTCTTTTCTGCTGCGGAGGGCGCCAAAAGTGAAAAAAGGTGCTTTTGAGGATAGAGTGGGCAGGAAAGCAGAGAGGGCCAAATTGTGTGGGGCATTTGCAGGGGTTCCAGGAGGCAGTGAGGACCAGCATCACTTTTCTCCGCTGGCACCTTTGCTGTGGCAGCAAAAGCTGGACGTTTGTCTTTTTTGCTGCGGAGGGCGCCAAAAGTGAAAAAAGGTGCTTTTGAGGATAGAGTCGGCAGGAAAACAGAGAGGGCCAAATTGTGTGGGGCATTTGAAGGGGTTCCAGGAGGCAGTGAGGACCAGCATCACTTTTCCCCGCTGGCACCTTTGCTGTGGCAGCAAAAGCTGGACGTTTGTCTTTTTTGCTCCGGAGGGCACCAAAAGTGAAAAAAGGTGCTTTTGAGCATAGACTCAGCAGGAAAGCAGAGAGGGCCAAATTGTGTGGGGCATTTGAAGGGGTTCCAGGAGGCAGTGAGGACCAGCATGACTTTTCCCCGCTGACACCTTTGCTGTGGCAGCAAAAGCTGGACGTTTGTCTTTTTTGCTGCGGAGGAAACCAAAAGTGAAAAAAGGTGCTTTTGAGCATAGACTCAGCAGGAAAGCAGAGAGGGCCAAATTGTGTGGGGCATTTGAAGGGGTTCCAGGAGGCAGTGAGGACCAGCATCACATTTTCCCGCTGGCACCTTTGCTGTGGCAGCAAAAGCTGGACGTTTGTCTTTTTTGCTGCGGAGGGCGCCAAAAGTGAAAAAAGGTGCTTTTGAGGATAGAGTCGGCAGGAAAGCAGAGAGGGCCAAATTGTGTGGGGCATTTGAAGGGGTTCCAGGAGGCAGTGAGGACCAGCATGACTTTTCCCCGCTGGCACCTTTGCTGTGGCAGCAAAAGCTGGACGTTTGTCTTTTCTGCTGCGGAGGGCGCCAAAAGTGAAAAAAGGTGCTTTTGAGGATAGAGTGGGCAGGAAAGCAGAGAGGGCCAAATTGTGTGGGGCATTTGCAGGGGTTCCAGGAGGCAGTGAGGACCAGCATCACTTTTCCCCGCTGGCACCTTTGCTGTGGCAGCAAAAGCTGGACGTTTGTCTTTTTTGCTGCGGAGGGCGCCAAAAGTGAAAAAAGGTGCTTTTGAGGATAGAGTGGGCAGGAAAGCAGAGAGGGCCAAATTGTGTGGGGCATTTGAAGGGGTTCCAGGAGGCAGTGAGGACCAGCATGACTTTTCCCCGCTGGCACCTTTGCTGTGGCAGCAAAAGCTGGACGTTTGTCTTTTTTGCTCCGGAGGGCACCAAAAGTGAAAAAAGGTGCTTTTGAGCATAGACTCAGCAGGAAAGCAGAGAGGGCCAAATTGTGTGGGGCATTTGAAGGGGTTCCAGGAGGCAGTGAGGACCAGCATGACTTTTCCCCGCTGGCACCTTTGCTGTGGCAGCAAAAGCTGGACGTTTGTCTTTTTTGCTGCGGATGGCGCCAAAAGTGAAAAAAGGTGCTTTTGAGGACAGAGTCGGCAGGTGCTTTTGAGGATAGAGTCGGCAGGAAAGCAGAGAGGGCCAAATTGTTTGGGGCATTTGAAGGGGTTCCAGGAGGGAGTGAGGACCAGCATGACTTTTCCCCGCTGGCACCTTTGCTGTGGCAGCAAAAGCTGGACGTTTGTCTTTTTTGCTGCGGAGGGCGCCAAATGTGAAAAAAGGTGCTTTTGAGGATAGAGTCGGCAGGAAAGCAGAGAGGGCCAAATTGTGTGGGGCATTTGAAGGGGTTCCAGGAGGCAGTGAGGACTAGCATCACTTTTCCCCGCTGGCCCCTTTGCTGTGGCAGCAAAAGCTGGACGTTTGTCTTTTTTGCTCCGGAGGGTGCCAAATGTGAAAAAAGGTGCTTTTGAGCATAGACTCAGCAGGAAAGCAGAGAGGGCAAAATTGTGTGGGGCATTTGCAGGGGTTCCAGGAGGCAGTGAGGACTAGCATCACTTTTCCCAGCTGGCACCTTTGCTGTGGCAGCAAAAGCTGGACGTTTGTCTTTTTTGCTGCGGAGGGCGCCAAAAGTGAAAAAAGGAGCTTAGGATAGAGTCGGCAGGAAAACAGAGAGGGCCAAATTGTGTGGGGCATTTGAAGGGGTTCCAGGAGGCAGTGAAGACCAGCATGACTTTTCCCCGCTGGCCCCTTTGCTGTGGCAGCAAAAGCTGGACGTTTGTCTTTTTTGCTGTGGAGGGCGCCAAAAGTGAAAAAAGGTGCTTTTGAGGACAGAGTCGGCAGGTGCTTTTGAGGATAGAGTCGGCAGGAAATCAGAGAGGGCCAAATTGTGTGGGGCATTTGCAGCGGTTCCAGGAGGCAGTGAGGACCAGCATAACTTTTCCCCGCTGGCACCTTTGCTGTGGCAGCAAAAGCTGGACGTTTGTCTTTTTTGCTGCGGAGGGCGCCAAAAGTGAAAAAAGGTGCTTTTGAGGATAGAGTGGGCAGGAAAGCAGAGAGGGCCAAATTGTGTGGGGCATTTGAAGGGGTTCCAGGAGGCAGTGAGGACCAGCATGACTTTTCCCCGCTGGCACCTTTGCTGTGGCAGCAAAAGCTGGACGTTTGTCTTTTCTGCTGCGGAGGGCGCCAAAAGTGAAAAAAGGTGCTTTTGAGGATAGAGTGGGCAGGAAAGCAGAGAGGGCCAAATTGTGTGGGGCATTTGCAGGGGTTCCAGGAGGCAGTGAGGACCAGCATCACTTTTCCCCGCTGGCACCTTTGCTGTGGCAGCAAAAGCTGGACGTTTGTCTTTTTTGCTGCGGAGGGCGCCAAAAGTGAAAAAAGGTGCTTTTGAGGATAGAGTCGGCAGGAAAACAGAGAGGGCCAAATTGTGTGGGGCATTTGAAGGGGTTCCAGGAGGCAGTGAGGACCAGCATGACTTTTCCCCGCTGGCACCTTTGCTGTGGCAGCAAAAGCTGGACGTTTGTCTTTTCTGCTGCGGAGGGCGCCAAAAGTGAAAAAAGGTGCTTTTGAGGATAGAGTGGGCAGGAAAGCAGAGAGGGCCAAATTGTGTGGGGCATTTGCAGGGGTTCCAGGAGGCAGTGAGGACCAGCATCACTTTTCTCCGCTGGCACCTTTGCTGTGGCAGCAAAAGCTGGACGTTTGTCTTTTTTGCTGCGGAGGGCGCCAAAAGTGAAAAAAGGTGCTTTTGAGGATAGAGTCGGCAGGAAAACAGAGAGGGCCAAATTGTGTGGGGCATTTGAAGGGGTTCCAGGAGGCAGTGAGGACCAGCATCACTTTTCCCCGCTGGCACCTTTGCTGTGGCAGCAAAAGCTGGACGTTGGTCTTTTTTGCTCCGGAGGGCACCAAAAGTGAAAAAAGGTGCTTTTGAGCATAGACTCAGCAGGAAAGCAGAGAGGGCCAAATTGTGTGGGGCATTTGAAGGGGTTCCAGGAGGCAGTGAGGACCAGCATGACTTTTCCCCGCTGGCACCTTTGCTGTGGCAGCAAAAGCTTGACGTTTGTCTTTTTTGCTGCGGAGGGCGCCAAAAGTGAAAAAAGGTGCTTTTGAGGATAGAGTCGGCAGGAAAGCAGAGAGGGCCAAATTGTGTGGGGCATTTGAAGGGGTTCCAGGAGGCAGTGAGGACTAGCATCACTTTTCCCCGCTGGCCCCTTTGCTGTGGCAGCAAAAGCTGGACGTTTGTCTTTTTTGCTCCGGAGGGTGCCAAATGTGAAAAAAGGTGCTTTTGAGCATAGACTCAGCAGGAAAGCAGAGAGGGCAAAATTGTGTGGGGCATTTGAAGGGGTTCCAGGAGGCAGTGAGGACTAGCATCACTTTTCCCCGCTGGCCCCTTTGCTGTGGCAGCAAAAGCTGGACGTTTGTCTTTTTTGCTCCGGAGGGTGCCAAATGTGAAAAAAGGTGCTTTTGAGCATAGACTCAGCAGGAAAGCAGAGAGGGCAAAATTGTGTGGGGCATTTGCAGGGGTTCCAGGAGGCAGTGAGGACTAGCATCACTTTTCCCAGCTGGCACCTTTGCTGTGGCAGCAAAAGCTGGACGTTTGTCTTTTTTGCTGCGGAGGGCGCCAAAAGTGAAAAAAGGAGCTTAGGATAGAGTCGGCAGGAAAACAGAGAGGGCCAAATTGTGTGGGGCATTTGAAGGGGTTCCAGGAGGCAGTGAAGACCAGCATGACTTTTCCCCGCTGGCCCCTTTGCTGTGGCAGCAAAAGCTGGACGTTTGTCTTTTTTGCTGCGGAGGGCGCCAAAAGTGAAAAAAGGTGCTTTTGAGGACAGAGTCGGCAGGTGCTTTTGAGGATAGAGTCGGCAGGAAATCAGAGAGGGCCAAATTGTGTGGGGCATTTGCAGCGGTTCCAGGAGGCAGTGAGGACCAGCATAACTTTTCCCCGCTGGCACCTTTGCTGTGGCAGCAAAAGCTGGACGTTTGTCTTTTTTGCTGCGGAGGGCGCCAAAAGTGAAAAAAGGTGCTTTTGAGGATAGAGTCGGCAGGAAAGCAGAGAGGGCCAAATTGTGTGGGGCATTTGAAGGGGTTCCAGGAGGCAGTGAGGACCAGCATGACTTTTCCCCGCTGGCACCTTTGCTGTGGCAGCAAAAGCTGGACGTTTGTCTTTTCTGCTGCGGAGGGCGCCAAAAGTGAAAAAAGGTGCTTTTGAGGATAGAGTGGGCAGGAAAGCAGAGAGGGCCAAATTGTGTGGGGCATTTGCAGGGGTTCCAGGAGGCAGTGAGGACCAGCATCACTTTTCCCCGCTGGCACCTTTGCTGTGGCAGCAAAAGCTGGACGTTTGTCTTTTTTGCTGCGGAGGGCGCCAAAAGTGAAAAAAGGTGCTTTTGAGGATAGAGTCGGCAGGAAAACAGAGAGGGCCAAATTGTGTGGGGCATTTGAAGGGGTTCCAGGAGGCAGTGAGGACCAGCATGACTTTTCCCCGCTGGCACCTTTGCTGTGGCAGCAAAAGCTGGACGTTTGTCTTTTCTGCTGCGGAGGGCGCCAAAAGTGAAAAAAGGTGCTTTTGAGCATAGACTCAGCAGGAAAGCAGAGAGGGCCAAATTGTGTGGGGCATTTGAAGGGGTTCCAGGAGGCAGTGAGGACCAGCATCACATTTTCCCGCTGGCACCTTTGCTGTGGCAGCAAAAGCTGGACGTTTGTCTTTTTTGCTGCGGAGGGCGCCAAAAGTGAAAAAAGGTGCTTTTGAGGATAGAGTCGGCAGGAAAGCAGAGAGGGCCAAATTGTGTGGGGCATTTGAAGGGGTTCCAGGAGGCAGTGAGGACCAGCATGACTTTTCCCCGCTGGCACCTTTGCTGTGGCAGCAAAAGCTGGACGTTTGTCTTTTCTGCTGCGGAGGGCGCCAAAAGTGAAAAAAGGTGCTTTTGAGGATAGAGTGGGCAGGAAAGCAGAGAGGGCCAAATTGTGTGGGGCATTTGCAGGGGTTCCAGGAGGCAGTGAGGACCAGCATCACTTTTCCCCGCTGGCACCTTTGCTGTGGCAGCAAAAGCTGGACGTTTGTCTTTTTTGCTGCGGAGGGCGCCAAAAGTGAAAAAAGGTGCTTTTGAGGATAGAGTGGGCAGGAAAGCAGAGAGGGCCAAATTGTGTGGGGCATTTGAAGGGGTTCCAGGAGGCAGTGAGGACCAGCATGACTTTTCCCCGCTGGCACCTTTGCTGTGGCAGCAAAAGCTGGACGTTTGTCTTTTTTGCTCCGGAGGGCACCAAAAGTGAAAAAAGGTGCTTTTGAGCATAGACTCAGCAGGAAAGCAGAGAGGGCCAAATTGTGTGGGGCATTTGAAGGGGTTCCAGGAGGCAGTGAGGACCAGCATGACTTTTCCCCGCTGGCACCTTTGCTGTGGCAGCAAAAGCTGGACGTTTGTCTTTTTTGCTGCGGATGGCGCCAAAAGTGAAAAAAGGTGCTTTTGAGGACAGAGTCGGCAGGTGCTTTTGAGGATAGAGTCGGCAGGAAAGCAGAGAGGGCCAAATTGTTTGGGGCATTTGAAGGGGTTCCAGGAGGGAGTGAGGACCAGCATGACTTTTCCCCGCTGGCACCTTTGCTGTGGCAGCAAAAGCTGGACGTTTGTCTTTTTTGCTGCGGAGGGCGCCAAATGTGAAAAAAGGTGCTTTTGAGGATAGAGTCGGCAGGAAAGCAGAGAGGGCCAAATTGTGTGGGGCATTTGAAGGGGTTCCAGGAGGCAGTGAGGACTAGCATCACTTTTCCCCGCTGGCCCCTTTGCTGTGGCAGCAAAAGCTGGACGTTTGTCTTTTTTGCTCCGGAGGGTGCCAAATGTGAAAAAAGGTGCTTTTGAGCATAGACTCAGCAGGAAAGCAGAGAGGGCAAAATTGTGTGGGGCATTTGCAGGGGTTCCAGGAGGCAGTGAGGACTAGCATCACTTTTCCCAGCTGGCACCTTTGCTGTGGCAGCAAAAGCTGGACGTTTGTCTTTTTTGCTGCGGAGGGCGCCAAAAGTGAAAAAAGGAGCTTAGGATAGAGTCGGCAGGAAAACAGAGAGGGCCAAATTGTGTGGGGCATTTGAAGGGGTTCCAGGAGGCAGTGAAGACCAGCATGACTTTTCCCCGCTGGCCCCTTTGCTGTGGCAGCAAAAGCTGGACGTTTGTCTTTTTTGCTGTGGAGGGCGCCAAAAGTGAAAAAAGGTTCTTTTGAGGACAGAGTCGGCAGGTGCTTTTGAGGATAGAGTCGGCAGGAAATCAGAGAGGGCCAAATTGTGTGGGGCATTTGCAGCGGTTCCAGGAGGCAGTGAGGACCAGCATAACTTTTCCCCGCTGGCACCTTTGCTGTGGCAGCAAAAGCTGGACGTTTGTCTTTTTTGCTGCGGAGGGCGCCAAAAGTGAAAAAAGGTGCTTTTGAGGATAGAGTGGGCAGGAAAGCAGAGAGGGCCAAATTGTGTGGGGCATTTGAAGGGGTTCCAGGAGGCAGTGAGGACCAGCATGACTTTTCCCCGCTGGCACCTTTGCTGTGGCAGCAAAAGCTGGACGTTTGTCTTTTCTGCTGCGGAGGGCGCCAAAAGTGAAAAAAGGTGCTTTTGAGGATAGAGTGGGCAGGAAAGCAGAGAGGGCCAAATTGTGTGGGGCATTTGCAGGGGTTCCAGGAGGCAGTGAGGACCAGCATCACTTTTCCCCGCTGGCACCTTTGCTGTGGCAGCAAAAGCTGGACGTTTGTCTTTTTTGCTGCGGAGGGCGCCAAAAGTGAAAAAAGGTGCTTTTGAGGATAGAGTCGGCAGGAAAACAGAGAGGGCCAAATTGTGTGGGGCATTTGAAGGGGTTCCAGGAGGCAGTGAGGACCAGCATGACTTTTCCCCGCTGGCACCTTTGCTGTGGCAGCAAAAGCTGGACGTTTGTCTTTTCTGCTGCGGAGGGCGCCAAAAGTGAAAAAAGGTGCTTTTGAGGATAGAGTGGGCAGGAAAGCAGAGAGGGCCAAATTGTGTGGGGCATTTGCAGGGGTTCCAGGAGGCAGTGAGGACCAGCATCACTTTTCTCCGCTGGCACCTTTGCTGTGGCAGCAAAAGCTGGACGTTTGTCTTTTTTGCTGCGGAGGGCGCCAAAAGTGAAAAAAGGTGCTTTTGAGGATAGAGTCGGCAGGAAAACAGAGAGGGCCAAATTGTGTGGGGCATTTGCAGGGGTTCCAGGAGGCAGTGAGGACCAGCATCACTTTTCCCCGCTGGCACCTTTGCTGTGGCAGC
This sequence comes from Vanellus vanellus, assembly GCF_965231255.1. Taxonomy (NCBI): domain Eukaryota; kingdom Metazoa; phylum Chordata; class Aves; order Charadriiformes; family Charadriidae; genus Vanellus; species Vanellus vanellus. The sequence goes on along the minus strand of NC_138905.1, from coordinate 81,664,459 downwards.
AAAAGCTGGACGTTGGTCTTTTTTGCTCCGGAGGGCACCAAAAGTGAAAAAAGGTGCTTTTGAGCATAGACTCAGCAGGAAAGCAGAGAGGGCCAAATTGTGTGGGGCATTTGAAGGGGTTCCAGGAGGCAGTGAGGACCAGCATGACTTTTCCCCGCTGGCACCTTTGCTGTGGCAGCAAAAGCTTGACGTTTGTCTTTTTTGCTGCGGAGGGCGCCAAAAGTGAAAAAAGGTGCTTTTGAGGATAGAGTCGGCAGGAAAGCAGAGAGGGCCAAATTGTGTGGGGCATTTGAAGGGGTTCCAGGAGGCAGTGAGGACTAGCATCACTTTTCCCCGCTGGCCCCTTTGCTGTGGCAGCAAAAGCTGGACGTTTGTCTTTTTTGCTCCGGAGGGTGCCAAATGTGAAAAAAGGTGCTTTTGAGCATAGACTCAGCAGGAAAGCAGAGAGGGCAAAATTGTGTGGGGCATTTGAAGGGGTTCCAGGAGGCAGTGAGGACTAGCATCACTTTTCCCCGCTGGCCCCTTTGCTGTGGCAGCAAAAGCTGGACGTTTGTCTTTTTTGCTCCGGAGGGTGCCAAATGTGAAAAAAGGTGCTTTTGAGCATAGACTCAGCAGGAAAGCAGAGAGGGCAAAATTGTGTGGGGCATTTGCAGGGGTTCCAGGAGGCAGTGAGGACTAGCATCACTTTTCCCAGCTGGCACCTTTGCTGTGGCAGCAAAAGCTGGACGTTTGTCTTTTTTGCTGCGGAGGGCGCCAAAAGTGAAAAAAGGAGCTTAGGATAGAGTCGGCAGGAAAACAGAGAGGGCCAAATTGTGTGGGGCATTTGAAGGGGTTCCAGGAGGCAGTGAAGACCAGCATGACTTTTCCCCGCTGGCCCCTTTGCTGTGGCAGCAAAAGCTGGACGTTTGTCTTTTTTGCTGCGGAGGGCGCCAAAAGTGAAAAAAGGTGCTTTTGAGGACAGAGTCGGCAGGTGCTTTTGAGGATAGAGTCGGCAGGAAATCAGAGAGGGCCAAATTGTGTGGGGCATTTGCAGCGGTTCCAGGAGGCAGTGAGGACCAGCATAACTTTTCCCCGCTGGCACCTTTGCTGTGGCAGCAAAAGCTGGACGTTTGTCTTTTTTGCTGCGGAGGGCGCCAAAAGTGAAAAAAGGTGCTTTTGAGGATAGAGTCGGCAGGAAAGCAGAGAGGGCCAAATTGTGTGGGGCATTTGAAGGGGTTCCAGGAGGCAGTGAGGACCAGCATGACTTTTCCCCGCTGGCACCTTTGCTGTGGCAGCAAAAGCTGGACGTTTGTCTTTTCTGCTGCGGAGGGCGCCAAAAGTGAAAAAAGGTGCTTTTGAGGATAGAGTGGGCAGGAAAGCAGAGAGGGCCAAATTGTGTGGGGCATTTGCAGGGGTTCCAGGAGGCAGTGAGGACCAGCATCACTTTTCCCCGCTGGCACCTTTGCTGTGGCAGCAAAAGCTGGACGTTTGTCTTTTTTGCTGCGGAGGGCGCCAAAAGTGAAAAAAGGTGCTTTTGAGGATAGAGTCGGCAGGAAAACAGAGAGGGCCAAATTGTGTGGGGCATTTGAAGGGGTTCCAGGAGGCAGTGAGGACCAGCATGACTTTTCCCCGCTGGCACCTTTGCTGTGGCAGCAAAAGCTGGACGTTTGTCTTTTCTGCTGCGGAGGGCGCCAAAAGTGAAAAAAGGTGCTTTTGAGGATAGAGTGGGCAGGAAAGCAGAGAGGGCCAAATTGTGTGGGGCATTTGCAGGGGTTCCAGGAGGCAGTGAGGACCAGCATCACTTTTCTCCGCTGGCACCTTTGCTGTGGCAGCAAAAGCTGGACGTTTGTCTTTTTTGCTGCGGAGGGCGCCAAAAGTGAAAAAAGGTGCTTTTGAGGATAGAGTCGGCAGGAAAACAGAGAGGGCCAAATTGTGTGGGGCATTTGAAGGGGTTCCAGGAGGCAGTGAGGACCAGCATCACTTTTCCCCGCTGGCACCTTTGCTGTGGCAGCAAAAGCTGGACGTTTGTCTTTTTTGCTCCGGAGGGCACCAAAAGTGAAAAAAGGTTCTTTTGAGCATAGACTCAGCAGGAAAGCAGAGAGGGCCAAATTGTGTGGGGCATTTGAAGGGGTTCCAGGAGGCAGTGAGGACCAGCATGACTTTTCCCCGCTGGCACCTTTGCTGTGGCAGCAAAAGCTTGACGTTTGTCTTTTTTGCTGCGGAGGGCGCCAAAAGTGAAAAAAGGTGCTTTTGAGGATAGAGTGGGCAGGAAAGCAGAAAGGGCCAAATTGTGTGGGGCATTTGCAGGGGTTCCAGGAGGCAGTGAGGACCAGCATGACTTTTCCCTGCTGGCACCTTTGCTGTGGCAGCAAAAGCTGGACGTTTGTCTTTTTTGCTGCGGAGGGCGCCAAAAGTGAAAAAAGGTGCTTCTGAGGATAGAGTCGGCAGGAAAGCAGAGAGGGCCAAATTGTGTGGGGCATTTGAAGGGGTTCCAGGAGGCAGTGAGGACCAGCATCACATTTCCCCGCTGGCACCTTTGCTGTGGCAGCAAAAGCTGGACGTTTGTCTTTTTTGCTGCGGAGGGCGCCAAATGTGAAAAAAGGTGCTTTTGAGGATAGAGTCGGCAGGAAAGCAGAGAGGGCCAAATTGTGTGGGGCATTTGAAGGGGTTCCAGGAGGCAGTGAGGACTAGCATCACTTTTCCCCGCTGGCCCCTTTGCTGTGGCAGCAAAAGCTGGACGTTTGTCTTTTTTGCTCCGGAGGGTGCCAAATGTGAAAAAAGGTGCTTTTGAGCATAGACTCAGCAGGAAAGCAGAGAGGGCAAAATTGTGTGGGGCATTTGCAGGGGTTCCAGGAGGCAGTGAGGACTAGCATCACTTTTCCCAGCTGGCACCTTTGCTGTGGCAGCAAAAGCTGGACGTTTGTCTTTTTTGCTGCGGAGGGCGCCAAAAGTGAAAAAAGGAGCTTAGGATAGAGTCGGCAGGAAAACAGAGAGGGCCAAATTGTGTGGGGCATTTGAAGGGGTTCCAGGAGGCAGTGAAGACCAGCATGACTTTTCCCCGCTGGCCCCTTTGCTGTGGCAGCAAAAGCTGGACGTTTGTCTTTTTTGCTGCGGAGGGCGCCAAAAGTGAAAAAAGGTGCTTTTGAGGACAGAGTCGGCAGGTGCTTTTGAGGATAGAGTCGGCAGGAAATCAGAGAGGGCCAAATTGTGTGGGGCATTTGCAGCGGTTCCAGGAGGCAGTGAGGACCAGCATAACTTTTCCCCGCTGGCACCTTTGCTGTGGCAGCAAAAGCTGGACGTTTGTCTTTTTTGCTGCGGAGGGCGCCAAAAGTGAAAAAAGGTGCTTTTGAGGATAGAGTGGGCAGGAAAGCAGAGAGGGCCAAATTGTGTGGGGCATTTGCAGGGGTTCCAGGAGGCAGTGAGGACCAGCATCACTTTTCCCCGCTGGCACCTTTGCTGTGGCAGCAAAAGCTGGACGTTTGTCTTTTTTGCTGCGGAGGGCGCCAAAAGTGAAAAAAGGTGCTTTTGAGGATAGAGTCGGCAGGAAAACAGAGAGGGCCAAATTGTGTGGGGCATTTGAAGGGGTTCCAGGAGGCAGTGAGGACCAGCATGACTTTTCCCCGCTGGCACCTTTGCTGTGGCAGCAAAAGCTGGACGTTTGTCTTTTCTGCTGCGGAGGGCGCCAAAAGTGAAAAAAGGTGCTTTTGAGGATAGAGTGGGCAGGAAAGCAGAGAGGGCCAAATTGTGTGGGGCATTTGCAGGGGTTCCAGGAGGCAGTGAGGACCAGCATCACTTTTCTCCGCTGGCACCTTTGCTGTGGCAGCAAAAGCTGGACGTTTGTCTTTTTTGCTGCGGAGGGCGCCAAATGTGAAAAAAGGTGCTTTTGAGGATAGAGTCGGCAGGAAAACAGAGAGGGCCAAATTGTGTGGGGCATTTGCAGGGGTTCCAGGAGGCAGTGAGGACCAGCATCACTTTTCCCCGCTGGCACCTTTGCTGTGGCAGCAAAAGCTGGACGTTTGTCTTTTTTGCTCCGGAGGGCACCAAAAGTGAAAAAAGGTGCTTTTGAGCATAGACTCAGCAGGAAAGCAGAGAGGGCCAAATTGTGTGGGGCATTTGAAGGGGTTCCAGGAGGCAGTGAGGACCAGCATCACTTTTCCCCGCTGGCACCTTTGCTGTGGCAGCAAAAGCAGGACGTTTGTCTTTTTTGCTGCGGATGGCGCCAAAAGTGAAAAAAGGTGCTTTTGAGGACAGAGTCGGCAGGTGCTTTTGAGGATAGAGTCGGCAGGAAAGCAGAGAGGGCCAAATTGTGTGGGGCATTTGAAGGGGTTCCAGGAGGGAGTGAGGACCAGCATGACTTTTCCCCGCTGGCACCTTTGCTGTGGCAGCAAAAGCTGGACGTTTGTCTTTTTTGCTGCGGAGGGCGCCAAAAGTGAAAAAAGGTGCTTTTGAGGATAGAGTGGGCAGGAAAGCAGAGAGGGCCAAATTGTGTGGGGCATTTGAAGGGGTTCCAGGAGGCAGTGAGGACCAGCATGACTTTTCCCCGCTGGCACCTTTGCTGTGGCAGCAAAAGCTGGACGTTTGTCTTTTCTGCTGCGGAGGGCGCCAAAAGTGAAAAAAGGTGCTTTTGAGGATAGAGTGGGCAGGAAAGCAGAGAGGGCCAAATTGTGTGGGGCATTTGCAGGGGTTCCAGGAGGCAGTGAGGACCAGCATCACTTTTCCCCGCTGGCACCTTTGCTGTGGCAGCAAAAGCTGGACGTTTGTCTTTTTTGCTGCGGAGGGCGCCAAAAGTGAAAAAAGGTGCTTTTGAGGATAGAGTCGGCAGGAAAACAGAGAGGGCCAAATTGTGTGGGGCATTTGAAGGGGTTCCAGGAGGCAGTGAGGACCAGCATGACTTTTCCCCGCTGGCACCTTTGCTGTGGCAGCAAAAGCTGGACGTTTGTCTTTTCTGCTGCGGAGGGCGCCAAAAGTGAAAAAAGGTGCTTCTGAGGATAGAGTCGGCAGGAAAGCAGAGAGGGCCAAATTGTGTGGGGCATTTGAAGGGGTTCCAGGAGGCAGTGAGGACCAGCATCACATTTCCCCGCTGGCACCTTTGCTGTGGCAGCAAAAGCTGGACGTTTGTCTTTTTTGCTGCGGAGGGCGCCAAATGTGAAAAAAGGTGCTTTTGAGGATAGAGTCGGCAGGAAAGCAGAGAGGGCCAAATTGTGTGGGGCATTTGAAGGGGTTCCAGGAGGCAGTGAGGACTAGCATCACTTTTCCCCGCTGGCCCCTTTGCTGTGGCAGCAAAAGCTGGACGTTTGTCTTTTTTGCTCCGGAGGGTGCCAAATGTGAAAAAAGGTGCTTTTGAGCATAGACTCAGCAGGAAAGCAGAGAGGGCAAAATTGTGTGGGGCATTTGCAGGGGTTCCAGGAGGCAGTGAGGACTAGCATCACTTTTCCCAGCTGGCACCTTTGCTGTGGCAGCAAAAGCTGGACGTTTGTCTTTTTTGCTGCGGAGGGCGCCAAAAGTGAAAAAAGGAGCTTAGGATAGAGTCGGCAGGAAAACAGAGAGGGCCAAATTGTGTGGGGCATTTGAAGGGGTTCCAGGAGGCAGTGAAGACCAGCATGACTTTTCCCCGCTGGCCCCTTTGCTGTGGCAGCAAAAGCTGGACGTTTGTCTTTTTTGCTGCGGAGGGCGCCAAAAGTGAAAAAAGGTGCTTTTGAGGACAGAGTCGGCAGGTGCTTTTGAGGATAGAGTCGGCAGGAAATCAGAGAGGGCCAAATTGTGTGGGGCATTTGCAGCGGTTCCAGGAGGCAGTGAGGACCAGCATAACTTTTCCCCGCTGGCACCTTTGCTGTGGCAGCAAAAGCTGGACGTTTGTCTTTTTTGCTGCGGAGGGCGCCAAAAGTGAAAAAAGGTGCTTTTGAGGATAGAGTGGGCAGGAAAGCAGAGAGGGCCAAATTGTGTGGGGCATTTGCAGGGGTTCCAGGAGGCAGTGAGGACCAGCATCACTTTTCCCCGCTGGCACCTTTGCTGTGGCAGCAAAAGCTGGACGTTTGTCTTTTTTGCTGCGGAGGGCGCCAAAAGTGAAAAAAGGTGCTTTTGAGGATAGAGTCGGCAGGAAAACAGAGAGGGCCAAATTGTGTGGGGCATTTGAAGGGGTTCCAGGAGGCAGTGAGGACCAGCATGACTTTTCCCCGCTGGCACCTTTGCTGTGGCAGCAAAAGCTGGACGTTTGTCTTTTCTGCTGCGGAGGGCGCCAAAAGTGAAAAAAGGTGCTTTTGAGGATAGAGTGGGCAGGAAAGCAGAGAGGGCCAAATTGTGTGGGGCATTTGCAGGGGTTCCAGGAGGCAGTGAGGACCAGCATCACTTTTCTCCGCTGGCACCTTTGCTGTGGCAGCAAAAGCTGGACGTTTGTCTTTTTGCTGCGGAGGGCGCCAAATGTGAAAAAAGGTGCTTTTGAGGATAGAGTCGGCAGGAAAACAGAGAGGGCCAAATTGTGTGGGGCATTTGCAGGGGTTCCAGGAGGCAGTGAGGACCAGCATCACTTTTCCCCGCTGGCACCTTTGCTGTGGCAGCAAAAGCTGGACGTTTGTCTTTTTTGCTCCGGAGGGCACCAAAAGTGAAAAAAGGTGCTTTTGAGCATAGACTCAGCAGGAAAGCAGAGAGGGCCAAATTGTGTGGGGCATTTGAAGGGGTTCCAGGAGGCAGTGAGGACCAGCATCACTTTTCCCCGCTGGCACCTTTGCTGTGGCAGCAAAAGCAGGACGTTTGTCTTTTTTGCTGCGGATGGCGCCAAAAGTGAAAAAAGGTGCTTTTGAGGACAGAGTCGGCAGGTGCTTTTGAGGATAGAGTCGGCAGGAAAGCAGAGAGGGCCAAATTGTGTGGGGCATTTGAAGGGGTTCCAGGAGGGAGTGAGGACCAGCATGACTTTTCCCCGCTGGCACCTTTGCTGTGGCAGCAAAAGCTGGACGTTTGTCTTTTTTGCTGCGGAGGGCGCCAAAAGTGAAAAAAGGTGCTTTTGAGGAAGAGTGGGCAGGAAAGCAGAGAGGGCCAAATTGTGTGGGGCATTTGAAGGGGTTCCAGGAGGCAGTGAGGACCAGCATGACTTTTCCCCGCTGGCACATTTGCTGTGGCAGCAAAAGCTGGACGTTTTTCTTTTTTGCTGCGGAGGGCACCAAATGTGAAAAAAGGTGCTTTTGAGCATAGACTCAGCAGGAAAGCAGAGAGGGCCAAATTGTGTGGGGCATTTGAAGGGGTTCCAGGAGGCAGTGAGGACCAGCATGACTTTTCCCCGCTGTCACCTTTGCTGTGGCAGCAAAAGCTGGACGTTTGTCTTTTTTGCTGCGGAGGGCGCCAAAAGTGAAAAAAGGTGCTTTTGAGGATAGAGTGGGCAGGAAAGCAGAAAGGGCCAAATTGTGTGGGGCATTTGCAGGGGTTCCAGGAGGCAGTGAGGACCAGCATGACTTTTCCCTGCTGGCACCTTTGCTGTGGCAGCAAAAGCTGGACGTTTGTCTTTTTTGCTGCGGAGGGCGCCAAAAGTGAAAAAAGGTGCTTTTGAGGATAGAGTGGGCAGGAAATCAGAAAGGGCCAAATTGTGTGGGGCATTTGCAGGGGTTCCAGGAGGCAGTGAGGACCAGCATGACTTTTCCCTGCTGGCACCTTTGCTGTGGCAGCAAAAGCTGGACGTTTGTCTTTTTTGCTGCGGAGGGCGCCAAAAGTGAAAAAAGGTGCTTCTGAGGATAGAGTCGGCAGGAAAGCAGAGAGGGCCAAATTGTGTGGGGCATTTGAAGGGGTTCCAGGAGGCAGTGAGGACCAGCATCACATTTCCCCGCTGGCACCTTTGCTGTGGCAGCAAAAGCTGGACGTTTGTCTTTTTTGCTGCGGAGGGCGCCAAATGTGAAAAAAGGTGCTTTTGAGGATAGAGTCGGCAGGAAAGCAGAGAGGGCCAAATTGTGTGGGGCATTTGAAGGGGTTCCAGGAGGCAGTGAGGACCAGCATCACTTTTCCCCGCTGGCACATTTGCTGTGGCAGCAAAAGCTGGACTTTTTTCTTTTTTGCTGCGGAGGGCACCAAATGTGAAAAAAGGTGCTTTTGAGCATAGACTCAGCAGGAAAGCAGAGAGGGCCAAATTGTGTGGGGCATTTGAAGGGGTTCCAGGAGGCAGTGAGGACCAGCATGACTTTTCCCCGCTGTCACCTTTGCTGTGGCAGCAAAAGCTGGACGTTTGTCTTTTTTGCTGCGGAGGGCGCCAAAAGTGAAAAAAGGTGCTTTTGAGGATAGAGTGGGCAGGAAAGCAGAAAGGGCCAAATTGTGTGGGGCATTTGCAGGGGTTCCAGGAGGCAGTGAGGACCAGCATGACTTTTCCCTGCTGGCACCTTTGCTGTGGCAGCAAAAGCTGGACGTTTGTCTTTTTTGCTGCGGAGGGCGCCAAAAGTGAAAAAAGGTGCTTTTGAGGATAGAGTGGGCAGGAAATCAGAAAGGGCCAAATTGTGTGGGGCATTTGCAGGGGTTCCAGGAGGCAGTGAGGACCAGCATGACTTTTCCCTGCTGGCACCTTTGCTGTGGCAGCAAAAGCTGGACGTTTGTCTTTTTTTGCTCCGGAGGGCGCCAAAAGTGAAAAAAGGTGCTTCTGAGGATAGAGTCGGCAGGAAAGCAGAGAGGGCCAAATTGTGTGGGGCATTTGAAGGGGTTCCAGGAGGCAGTGAGGACCAGCATCACATTTCCCCGCTGGCACCTTTGCTGTGGCAGCAAAAGCTGGACGTTTGTCTTTTTTGCTGCGGAGGGCGCCAAAAGTGAAAAAAGGTGCTTTTGAGGACAGAGTCGGCAGGTGCTTTTGAGGATAGAGTCGGCAGGAAATCAGAGAGGGCCAAATTGTGTGGGGCATTTGCAGGGGTTCCAGGAGGCAGTGAGGACCAGCATACCTTTTCCCCGCTTGCACCTTTGCTGTGGCAGCAAAAGCTGGACGTTTGTCTTTTTTGCTGCGGAGGGCGCCAAAAGTGAAAAAAGGTGCTTTTGAGGCTAGAGTCGGCAGGAAAGCAGAGAGGGCCAAATTGTGTGGGGCATTTGAAGGGGTTCCAGGAGGCAGTGAGGACCAGCATGACTTTTCCCCGCTGGCACCTTTGCTGTGGCAGCAAAAGCTGGACGTTTGTCTTTTCTGCTGCGGAGGGCGCCAAAAGTGAAAAAAGGTGCTTTTGAGGATAGAGTGGGCAGGAAAGCAGAGAGGGCCAAATTGTGTGGGGCATTTGAAGGGGTTCCAGGAGGCAGTGAGGACCAGCATGACTTTTCCCTGCTGGCACCTTTGCTGTGGCAGCAAAAGCTGGACGTTTGTCTTTTTTGCTCCGGAGGGTGCCAAATGTGAAAAAAGGTGCTTTTGAGCATAGACTCAGCAGGAAAGCAGAGAGGGCCAAATTGTGTGGGGCATTTGCAGGTATTCCAGGAGGCAGTGAGGACTAGCATCACTTTTCCCAGCTGGCACCTTTGCTGTGGCAGCAAAAGCTGGACGTTTGTCTTTTTTGCTGCGGAGGGCGCCAAAAGTGAAAAAAGGAGCTTAGGATAGAGTCGGCAGGAAAGCAGAGAGGGCCAAATTGTGTGGGGCATTTGAAGGGGTTCCAGGAGGCAGTGAAGACCAGCATGACTTTTCCCCGCTGGCCCCTTTGCTGTGGCAGCAAAAGCTGGACGTTTGTCTTTTTTGCTGCGGAGGGCGCCAAAAGTGAAAAAAGGTGCTTTTGAGGACAGAGTCGGCAGGTGCTTTTGAGGATAGAGTCGGCAGGAAATCAGAGAGGGCCAAATTGTGTGGGGCATTTGCAGGGGTTCCAGGAGGCAGTGAGGACCAGCATACCTTTTCCCCGCTTGCACCTTTGCTGTGGCAGCAAAAGCTGGACGTTTGTCTTTTTTGCTGCGGAGGGCGCCAAAAGTGAAAAAAGGTGCTTTTGAGGCTAGAGTCGGCAGGAAAGCAGAGAGGGCCAAATTGTGTGGGGCATTTGAAGGGGTTCCAGGAGGCAGTGAGGACCAGCATGACTTTTCCCCGCTGGCACCTTTGCTGTGGCAGCAAAAGCTGGACGTTTGTCTTTTTTGCTGCGGAGGGCGCCAAAAGTGAAAAAAGGTGCTTTTGAGGATAGAGTGGGCAGGAAAGCAGAGAGGGCCAAATTGTGTGGGGCATTTGAAGGGGTTCCAGGAGGCAGTGAGGACTAGCATCACTTTTCCCAGCTGGCACCTTTGCTGTGGCAGCAAAAGCTGGACGTTTGTCTTTTTTGCTGCGGAGGGCGCCAAAAGTGAAAAAAGGAACTTAGGATAGAGTCGGCAGGAAAACAGAGAGGGCCAAATTGTGTGGGGCATTTGAAGGGGTTCCAGGAGGCAGTGAAGACCAGCATGACTTTTCCCCGCTGGCCCCTTTGCTGTGGCAGCAAAAGCTGGACGTTTGTCTTTTTTGCTGCGGAGGGCGCCAAAATTGAAAAAAGGTGCTTTTGAGGACAGAGTCGGCAGGTGCTTTTGAGGATAGAGTCGGCAGGAAATCAGAGAGGGCCAAATTGTGTGGGGCATTTGCAGCGGTTCCAGGAGGCAGTGAGGACCAGCATCACTTTTCCCCGCTGGCACCTTTGCTGTGGCAGCAAAAGCTGGACGTTTGTCTTTTTTGCTGCGGAGGGCGCCAAAAGTGAAAAAAGGTGCTTTTGAGGATAGAGTCGGCAGGAAAGCAGAGAGGGCCAAATTGTGTGGGGCATTTGAAGGGGTTCCAGGAGGCAGTGAGGACCAGCATGACTTTTCCCCGCTGGCACCTTTGCTGTGGCAGCAAAAGCTGGACGTTTGTCTTTTTTGCTCCGGAGGGCACCAAAAGTGAAAAAAGGTGCTTTTGAGCATAGACTCAGCAGGAAAGCAGAGAGGGCCAAATTGTGTGGGGCATTTGAAGGGGTTCCAGGAGGCAGTGAGGACCAGCATCACTTTTCCCCGCTGGCACCTTTGCTGTGGCAGCAAAAGCTGGACGTTTGTCTTTTTTGCTGCGGATGGCGCCAAAAGTGAAAAAAGGTGCTTTTGAGGACAGAGTCGGCAGGTGCTTTTGAGGATAGAGTCGGCAGGAAATCAGAGAGGGCCAAATTGTGTGGGGCATTTGCAGGGGTTCCAGGAGGCAGTGAGGACCAGCATCACTTTTCCCCGCTGGCACCTTTGCTGTGGCAGCAAAAGCTGGACGTTTGTCTTTTTTGCTGCGGAGGGCGCCAAAAGTGAAAAAAGGTGCTTTTGAGGATAGAGTGGGCAGGAAAGCAGAGAGGGCCAAATTGTGTGGGGCATTTGAAGGGGTTCCAGGAGGCAGTGAGGACCAGCATGACTTTTCCCCGCAGGCACCTTTGCTGTGGCAGCAAAAGCTGGACGTTTGTCTTTTTTGCTCCGGAGGGCACCAAAAGTGAAAAAAGGTGCTTTTGAGCATAGACTCAGCAGGAAAGCAGAGAGGGCCAAATTGTGTGGGGCATTTGAAGGGGTTCCAGGAGGCAGTGAGGACCAGCATCACTTTTCCCCGCTGGCACCTTTGCTGTGGCAGCAAAAGCTGGACGTTTGTCTTTTTTGCTGCGGATGGCGCCAAAAGTGAAAAAAGGTGCTTTTGAGGACAGAGTCGGCAGGTGCTTTTGAGGATAGAGTCAGCAGGAAAGCAGAGAGGGCCAAATTGTTTGGGGCATTTGAAGGGGTTCCAGGAGGGAGTGAGGACCAGCATGACTTTTCCCCGCTGGCACCTTTGCTGTGGCAGCAAAAGCTGGACGTTTGTCTTTTTTGCTGCGGAGGGCGCCAAAAGTGAAAAAAGGTGCTTTTGAGGATAGAGTGGGTAGGAAAGCAGAGAGGGCCAAATTGTGTGGGGCATTTGAAGGGGTTCCAGGAGGCAGTGAGGACCAGCATGACTTTTCCCCGCTGGCACCTTTGCTGTGGCAGCAAAAGCTGGACGTTTGTCTTTTTTGCTGCGGAGGGCGCCAAAAGTGAAAAAAGGTGCTTTTGAGGATAGAGTGGGCAGGAAAGCAGAAAGGGCCAAATTGTGTGGGGCATTTGCAGGGGTTCCAGGAGGCAGTGAGGACCAGCATGACTTTTCCCTGCTGGCACCTTTGCTGTGGCAGCAAAAGCTGGACGTTTGTCTTTTTTGCTGCGGAGGGCGCCAAAAGTGAAAAAAGGTGCTTCTGAGGATAGAGTCGGCAGGAAAGCAGAGAGGGCCAAATTGTGTGGGGCATTTGAAGGGGTTCCAGGAGGCAGTGAGGACCAGCATGACTTTTCCCCGCTGGCACCTTTGCTGTGGCAGCAAAAGCTGGACGTTTGTCTTTTTTGCTGCGGAGGGCGCCAAATGTGAAAAAAGGTGCTTTTGAGGATAGAGTCGGCAGGAAAGCAGAGAGGGCCAAATTGTGTGGGGCATTTGAAGGGGTTCCAGGAGGCAGTGAGGACCAGCATCACTTTTCCCCGCTGGCCCCTTTGCTGTGGCAGCAAAAGCTGGACGTTTGTCTTTTTTGCTCCGGAGGGTGCCAAATGTGAAAAAAGGTGCTTTTGAGCATAGACTCAGCAGGAAAGCAGAGAGGGCCAAATTGTGTGGGGCATTTGCAGGGGTTCCAGGAGGCAGTGAGGACTAGCATCACTTTTCCCAGCTGGCACCTTTGCTGTGGCAGCAAAAGCTGGACGTTTGTCTTTTTTGCTGCGGAGGGCGCCAAAAGTGAAAAAAGTAGCTTAGGATAGAGTTGGCAGGAAAACAGAGAGGGCTAAATTGTGTGGGGCATTTGAAGGGGTTCCAGGAGGCAGTGAAGACCAGCATGACTTTTCCCCGCTGGCCCCTTTGCTGTGGCAGCAAAAGCTGGACGTTTGTCTTTTTTGCTGCGGAGGGCGCCAAAAGTGAAAAAAGGTGCTTTTGAGGATAGAGTCGGCAGGAAAGCAGAGAGGGCCAAATTGTGTGGGGCATTTGAAGGGGTTCCAGGAGGCAGTGAGGTCCAGCATGACTTTTCCCCGCTGGCACCTTTGCTGTGGCAGCAAAAGCTGGACGTTTGTCTTTTCTGCTGCGGAGGGCGCCAAAAGTGAAAAAAGGTGCTTTTGAGGATAGAGTGGGCAGGAAAGCAGAGAGGGCCAAATTGTGTGGGGCATTTGCAGGGGTTCCAGGAGGCAGTGAGGACCAGCATCACTTTTCCCCGCTGGCACCTTTGCTGTGGCAGCAAAAGCTGGACGTTTGTCTTTTTTGCTGCGGAGGGCGCCAAAAGTGAAAAAAGGTGCTTTTGAGGATAGAGTCGGCAGGAAAACAGAGAGGGCCAAATTGTGTGGGGCATTTGAAGGGGTTCCAGGAGGCAGTGAGGACCAGCATGACTTTTCCCCGCTGGCACCTTTGCTGTGGCAGCAAAAGCTGGACGTTTGTCTTTTCTGCTGCGGAGGGCGCCAAAATGAAAAAAGGTGCTTTTGAGGATAGAGTGGGCAGGAAAGCAGAGAGGGCCAAATTGTGTGGGGCATTTGCAGGGGTTCCAGGAGGCAGTGAGGACCAGCATCACTTTTCTCCGTTGGCACCTTTGCTGTGGCAGCAAAAGCTGGACGTTTGTCTTTTTTGCTGCGGAGGGCGCCAAAAGTGAAAAAAGGTGCTTTTGAGGATAGAGTCGGCAGGAAAACAGAGAGGGCCAAATTGTGTGGGGCATTTGAAGGGGTTCCAGGAGGCAGTGAGGACCAGCATCACTTTTCCCCGCTGGCACCTTTGCTGTGGCAGCAAAAGCTGGACGTTTGTCTTTTTTGCTCCGGAGGGCACCAAAAGTGAAAAAAGGTGCTTTTGAGCATAGACTCAGCAGGAAAGCAGAGAGGGCCAAATTGTGTGGGGCATTTGAAGGGGTTCCAGGAGGCAGTGAGGACCAGCATCACTTTTCCCCGTTGGCACCTTTGCTGTGGCAGCAAAAGCTGGACGTTTGTCTTTTTTGCTGCGGATGGCGCCAAAAGTGAAAAAAGGTGCTTTTGAGGACAGAGTCGGCAGGTGCTTTTGAGGATAGAGTCGGCAGGAAAGCAGAGAGGGCCAAATTGTTTGGGGCATTTGAAGGGGTTCCAGGAGGTAGTGAGGACCAGCATGACTTTTCCCCGCTGGCACCTTTGCTGTGGCAGCAAAAGCTGGACGTTTGTCTTTTTTGCTGCGGAGGGCGCCAAAAGTGAAAAAAGGTGCTTTTGAGGATAGAGTGGGCAGGAAAGCAGAAAGGGCCAAATTGTGTGGGGCATTTGCAGGGGTTCCAGGAGGCAGTGAGGACCAGCATGACTTTTCCCTGCTGGCACCTTTGCTGTGGCAGCAAAAGCTGGACGTTTGTCTTTTTTGCTGCGGAGGGCGCCAAAAGTGAAAAAAGGTGCTTTTGAGGATAGAGTGGGCAGGAAATCAGAAAGGGCCAAATTGTGTGGGGCATTTGCAGGGGTTCCAGGAGGCAGTGAGGACCATCATGACTTTTCCCTGCTGGCACCTTTGCTGTGGCAGCAAAAGCTGGACGTTTGTCTTTTTTGCTGCGGAGGGCGCCAAAAGTGAAAAAAGGTGCTTCTGAGGATAGAGTCGGCAGGAAAGCAGAGAGGGCCAAATTGTGTGGGGCATTTGAAGGGGTTCCAGGAGGCAGTGAGGACCAGCATCACATTTCCCTGCTGGCACCTTTGCTGTGGCAGCAAAAGCTGGACGTTTGTCTTTTTTGCTGCGGAGGGCGCCAAATGTGAAAAAAGGTGCTTTTGAGGATAGAGTCGGCAGGAAAGCAGAGAGGGCCAAATTGTGTGGGGCATTTGAAGGGGTTCCAGGAGGCAGTGAGGACCAGCATCACTTTTCCCCGCTGGCACCTTTGCTGTTGCAGCAAAAGCTGGACGTTTGTCTTTTTTGCTGCGGAGGGCGCCAAAAGTGAAAAAAGGTGCTTAGGATAGAGTCGGCAGAAAAACAGAGAGGGCCAAATTGTGTGGGGCATTTGAAGGGGTTCCAGGAGGCAGTGAAGACCAGCATGACTTTTCTCCGCTGGCACATTTGCTGTGGCAGCAAAAGCTGGACGTTTGTCTTTTTTGCTGTGGAGGGCGCCAAAAGTGAAAAATGGTGCTTTTGAGGATAGAGTCGGCAGGAAAGCAGAGAGGGCCAAATTGTGTGGGGCATTTGAAGGGGTTCCAGGAGGCAGTGAGGACCAGCATGACTTTTCCCCGCTGGCCCCTTTGCTGTGGCAGCAAAAGCTGGACGTTTGTCTTTTTTGCTGCGGAGGGCACCAAATGTGAAAAAAGGTGCTTTTGAGCATAGACTCAGCAGGAAAGCAGAGAGGGCCAAATTGTGTGGGGCATTTGAAGGGGTTCCAGGAGGCAGTGAGGACCAGCATGACTTTTCCCTGCTGGCACCTTTGCTGTGGCAGCAAAAGCTGGACGTTTGTCTTTTTTGCTGCGGAGGGCGCCAAAAGTGAAAAAAGGTGCTTTTGAGGATAGAGTGGGCAGGAAAGCAGAGAGGGCCAAATTGTGTGGGGCATTTGAAGGGGTTCCAGGAGGCAGTGAGGACCAGCATGACTTTTCCCCGCTGGCACCTTTGCTGTGGCAGCAAAAGCTGGACGTTTGTCTTTTTTGCTCCGGAGGGTGCCAAATGTGAAAAAAGGTGCTTTTGAGCATAGACTCAGCAGGAAAGCAGAGAGGGCCAAATTGTGTGGGGCATTTGCAGGGGTTCCAGGAGGCAGTGAGGACTAGCATCACTTTTCCCAGCTGGCACCTTTGCTGTGGCAGCAAAAGCTGGACGTTTGTCTTTTTTGCTGCGGAGGGCGCCAAAATTGAAAAAAGGAGCTTAGGATAGAGTCGGCAGGAAAACAGAGAGGGCCAAATTGTGTGGGGCATTTGAAGGGGTTCCAGGAGGCAGTGAAGACCAGCATGACTTTTCCCCGCTGGCCCCTTTGCTGTGGCAGCAAAAGCTGGACGTTTGTCTTTTTTGCTGCGGAGGGCGCCAAAAGTGAAAAAAGGTGCTTTTGAGGACAGAGTCGGCAGGTGCTTTTGAGGATAGAGTCGGCAGGAAATCAGAGAGGGCCAAATTGTGTGGGGCATTTGCAGGGGTTCCAGGAGGCAGTGAGGACCAGCATAACTTTTCCCCGCTGGCACCTTTGCTGTGGCAGCAAAAGCTGGACGTTTGTCTTTTTTGCTGCGGAGGGCGCCAAAAGTGAAAAAAGGTGCTTTTGAGGATACAGTCGGCAGGAAAGCAAAGAGGGCCAAATTGTGTGGGGCATTTGAAGGGGTTCCAGGAGGCAGTGAGGACCAGCATGACTTTTCCCCGCTGGCACCTTTGCTGTGGCAGCAAAAGCTGGACGTTTGTCTTTTCTGCTGCGGAGGGCGCCAAAAGTGAAAAAAGGTGCTTTTGAGGATAGAGTGGGCAGGAAAGCAGAGAGGGCCAAATTGTGTGGGGCATTTGCAGGGGTTCCAGGAGGCAGTGAGGACCAGCATGACTTTTCCCCGCTGGCACCTTTGCTGTGGCAGCAAAAGCTGGACGTTTGTCTTTTTTGCTGCGGAGGGCGCCAAAAGTGAAAAAAGGTGCTTTTGAGGATAGAGTGGGCAGGAAAGCAGAGAGGGCCAAATTGTGTGGGGCATTTGAAGGGGTTCCAGGAGGCAGTGAGGACCAGCATGACTTTTCCCCGCTGGCACATTTGCTGTGGCAGCAAAAGCTGGACGTTTTTCTTTTTTGCTGCGGAGGGCACCAAATGTGAAAAAAGGTGCTTTTGAGCATAGATTCAGCAGGAAAGCAGAGAGGGCCAAATTGTGTGGGGCATTTGAAGGGGTTCCAGGAGGCAGTGAGGACCAGCATCACTTTTCCCCGTTGGCACCTTTGCTGTGGCAGCAAAAGCTGGACGTTTGTCTTTTTTGCTGCGGATGGCGCCAAAAGTGAAAAAAGGTGCTTTTGAGGACAGAGTCGGCAGGTGCTTTTGAGGATAGAGTCGGCAGGAAAGCAGAGAGGGCCAAATTGTTTGGGGCATTTGAAGGGGTTCCAGGAGGTAGTGAGGACCAGCATGACTTTTCCCCGCTGGCACCTTTGCTGTGGCAGCAAAAGCTGGACGTTTGTCTTTTTTGCTGCGGAGGGCGCCAAAAGTGAAAAAAGGTGCTTTTGAGGATAGAGTGGGCAGGAAATCAGAAAGGGCCAAATTGTGTGGGGCATTTGCAGGGGTTCCAGGAGGCAGTGAGGACCATCATGACTTTTCCCTGCTGGCACCTTTGCTGTGGCAGCAAAAGCTGGACGTTTGTCTTTTTTGCTGCGGAGGGCGCCAAAAGTGAAAAAAGGTGCTTTTGAGGATAGAGTGGGCAGGAAAGCAGAGAGGGCCAAATTGTGTGGGGCATTTGAAGGGGTTCCAGGAGGCAGTGAGGACCAGCATGACTTTTCCCCGCTGGCCCCTTTGCTGTGGCAGCAAAAGCTGGACGTTTGTCTTTTTTGCTGCGGAGGGCACCAAATGTGAAAAAAGGTGCTTTTGAGCATAGACTCAGCAGGAAAGCAGAGAGGGCCAAATTGTGTGGGGCATTTGAAGGGGTTCCAGGAGGCAGTGAGGACCAGCATGACTTTTCCCTGCTGGCACCTTTGCTGTGGCAGCAAAAGCTGGACGTTTGTCTTTTTTGCTGCGGAGGGCGCCAAAAGTGAAAAAAGGTGCTTTTGAGGATAGAGTGGGCAGGAAAGCAGAGAGGGCCAAATTGTGTGGGGCATTTGAAGGGGTTCCAGGAGGCAGTGAGGACCAGCATGACTTTTCCCTGCTGGCACCTTTGCTGTGGCAGCAAAAGCTGGACGTTTGTCTTTTTTGCTCCGGAGGGTGCCAAATGTGAAAAAAGGTGCTTTTGAGCATAGACTCAGCAGGAAAGCAGAGAGGGCCAAATTGTGTGGGGCATTTGCAGGGGTTCCAGGAGGCAGTGAGGACTAGCATCACTTTTCCCAGCTGGCACCTTTGCTGTGGCAGCAAAAGCTGGACGTTTGTCTTTTTTGCTGCGGAGGGCGCCAAAATTGAAAAAAGGAGCTTAGGATAGAGTCGGCAGGAAAACAGAGAGGGCCAAATTGTGTGGGGCATTTGAAGGGGTTCCAGGAGGCAGTGAAGACCAGCATGACTTTTCCCCGCTGGCCCCTTTGCTGTGGCAGCAAAAGCTGGACGTTTGTCTTTTTTGCTGCGGAGGGCGCCAAAAGTGAAAAAAGGTGCTTTTGAGGACAGAGTCGGCAGGTGCTTTTGAGGATAGAGTCGGCAGGAAATCAGAGAGGGCCAAATTGTGTGGGGCATTTGCAGGGGTTCCAGGAGGCAGTGAGGACCAGCATAACTTTTCCCCGCTGGCACCTTTGCTGTGGCAGCAAAAGCTGGACGTTTGTCTTTTTTGCTGCGGAGGGCGCCAAAAGTGAAAAAAGGTGCTTTTGAGGATACAGTCGGCAGGAAAGCAAAGAGGGCCAAATTGTGTGGGGCATTTGAAGGGGTTCCAGGAGGCAGTGAGGACCAGCATGACTTTTCCCCGCTGGCACCTTTGCTGTGGCAGCAAAAGCTGGACGTTTGTCTTTTCTGCTGCGGAGGGCGCCAAAAGTGAAAAAAGGTGCTTTTGAGGATAGAGTGGGCAGGAAAGCAGAGAGGGCCAAATTGTGTGGGGCATTTGCAGGGGTTCCAGGAGGCAGTGAGGACCAGCATGACTTTTCCCCGCTGGCACCTTTGCTGTGGCAGCAAAAGCTGGACGTTTGTCTTTTTTGCTGCGGAGGGCGCCAAAAGTGAAAAAAGGTGCTTTTGAGGATAGAGTGGGCAGGAAAGCAGAGAGGGCCAAATTGTGTGGGGCATTTGAAGGGGTTCCAGGAGGCAGTGAGGACCAGCATGACTTTTCCCCGCTGGCACATTTGCTGTGGCAGCAAAAGCTGGACGTTTTTCTTTTTTGCTGCGGAGGGCACCAAATGTGAAAAAAGGTGCTTTTGAGCATAGATTCAGCAGGAAAGCAGAGAGGGCCAAATTGTGTGGGGCATTTGAAGGGGTTCCAGGAGGCAGTGAGGACCAGCATCACTTTTCCCCGTTGGCACCTTTGCTGTGGCAGCAAAAGCTGGACGTTTGTCTTTTTTGCTGCGGATGGCGCCAAAAGTGAAAAAAGGTGCTTTTGAGGACAGAGTCGGCAGGTGCTTTTGAGGATAGAGTCGGCAGGAAAGCAGAGAGGGCCAAATTGTTTGGGGCATTTGAAGGGGTTCCAGGAGGTAGTGAGGACCAGCATGACTTTTCCCCGCTGGCACCTTTGCTGTGGCAGCAAAAGCTGGACGTTTGTCTTTTTTGCTGCGGAGGGCGCCAAAAGTGAAAAAAGGTGCTTTTGAGGATAGAGTGGGCAGGAAATCAGAAAGGGCCAAATTGTGTGGGGCATTTGCAGGGGTTCCAGGAGGCAGTGAGGACCATCATGACTTTTCCCTGCTGGCACCTTTGCTGTGGCAGCAAAAGCTGGACGTTTGTCTTTTTTGCTGCGGAGGGCGCCAAAAGTGAAAAAAGGTGCTTTTGAGGATAGAGTGGGCAGGAAAGCAGAAAGGGCCAAATTGTGTGGGGCATTTGCAGGGGTTCCAGGAGGCAGTGAGGACCAGCATGACTTTTCCCTGCTGGCACCTTTGCTGTGGCAGCAAAAGCTGGACGTTTGTCTTTTTTGCTGCGGAGGGCGCCAAAAGTGAAAAAAGGTGCTTTTGAGGATAGAGTGGGCAGGAAATCAGAAAGAGCCAAATTGTGTGGGGCATTTGCAGGGGTTCCAGGAGGCAGTGAGGACCATCATGACTTTTCCCTGCTGGCACCTTTGCTGTGGCAGCAAAAGCTGGACGTTTGTCTTTTTTGCTGCGGAGGGCGCCAAAAGTGAAAAAAGGTGCTTCTGAGGATAGAGTCGGCAGGAAAGCAGAGAGGGCCAAATTGTGTGGGGCATTTGAAGGGGTTCCAGGAGGCAGTGAGGACCAGCATCACATTTCCCTGCTGGCACCTTTGCTGTGGCAGCAAAAGCTGGACGTTTGTCTTTTTTGCTGCGGAGGGCGCCAAATGTGAAAAAAGGTGCTTTTGAGGATAGAGTCGGCAGGAAAGCAGAGAGGGCCAAATTGTGTGGGGCATTTGAAGGGGTTCCAGGAGGCAGTGAGGACCAGCATCACTTTTCCCCGCTGGCACCTTTGCTGTTGCAGCAAAAGCTGGACGTTTGTCTTTTTTGCTGCGGAGGGCGCCAAAAGTGAAAAAAGGTGCTTTTGAGGACAGAGTCGGCAGGTGCTTTTGAGGATAGAGTCGGCAGGAAATCAGAGAGGGCCAAATTGTGTGGGGCATTTGAAGGGGTTCCAGGAGGCAGTGAGGACCAGCATAACATTTCCCCGCTGGCACCTTTGCTGTGGCAGCAAAAGCTGGACGTTTGTCTTTTTTGCTGCGGAGGGCGCCAAATGTGAAAAAAGGTGCTTTTGAGGATACAGTCGGCAGGAAAGCAAAGAGGGCCAAATTGTGTGGGGCATTTGAAGGGGTTCCAGGAGGCAGTGAGGACCAGCATGACTTTTCCCCGCTGGCACCTTTGCTGTGGCAGCAAAAGCTGGACGTTTGTCTTTTCTGCTGCGGAGGGCGTCAAAAGTGAAAAAAGGTGCTTTTGAGGATAGAGTGGGCAGGAAAGCAGAGAGGGCCAAATTGTGTGGGGCATTTGCAGGGGTTCCAGGAGGCAGTGAGGACCAGCATGACTTTTCCCCGCTGGCACCTTTGCTGTGGCAGCAAAAGCTGGACGTTTGTCTTTTTTGCTGCGGAGGGCGCCAAAAGTGAAAAAAGGTGCTTTTGAGGATAGAGTGGGCAGGAAAGCAGAGAGGGCCAAATTGTGTGGGGCATTTGAAGGGGTTCCAGGAGGCAGTGAGGACCAGCATGACTTTTCCCCGCTGGCACATTTGCTGTGGCAGCAAAAGCTGGACGTTTTTCTTTTTTGCTGCGGAGGGCACCAAATGTGAAAAAAGGTGCTTTTGAGCATAGACTCAGCAGGAAAGCAGAGAGGGCCAAATTGTGTGGGGCATTTGAAGGGGTTCCAGGAGGCAGTGAGGACCAGCATGACTTTTCCCCGCTGTCACCTTTGCTGTGGCAGCAAAAGCTGGACGTTTGTCTTTTTTGCTGCGGAGGGCGCCAAAAGTGAAAAAAGGTGCTTTTGAGGATAGAGTGGGCAGGAAAGCAGAAAGGGCCAAATTGTGTGGGGCATTTGCAGGGGTTCCAGGAGGCAGTGAGGACCAGCATGACTTTTCCCTGCTGGCACCTTTGCTGTGGCAGCAAAAGCTGGACGTTTGTCTTTTTTGCTGCGGAGGGCGCCAAAAGTGAAAAAAGGTGCTTTTGAGGATAGAGTGGGCAGGAAATCAGAAAGGGCCAAATTGTGTGGGGCATTTGCAGGGGTTCCAGGAGGCAGTGAGGACCAGCATGACTTTTCCCTGCTGGCACCTTTGCTGTGGCAGCAAAAGCTGGACGTTTGTCTTTTTTGCTGCGGAGGGCGCCAAAAGTGAAAAAAGGTGCTTCTGAGGATAGAGTCGGCAGGAAAGCAGAGAGGGCCAAATTGTGTGGGGCATTTGAAGGGGTTCCAGGAGGCAGTGAGGACCAGCATCACATTTCCCCGCTGGCACCTTTGCTGTGGCAGCAAAAGCTGGACGTTTGTCTTTTTTGCTGCGGAGGGCGCCAAATGTGAAAAAAGGTGCTTTTGAGGATAGAGTCGGCAGGAAAGCAGAGAGGGCCAAATTGTGTGGGGCATTTGAAGGGGTTCCAGGAGGCAGTGAGGACCAGCATCACTTTTCCCCGCTGGCACATTTGCTGTGGCAGCAAAAGCTGGACGTTTTTCTTTTTTGCTGCGGAGGGCACCAAATGTGAAAAAAGGTGCTTTTGAGCATAGACTCAGCAGGAAAGCAGAGAGGGCCAAATTGTGTGGGGCATTTGAAGGGGTTCCAGGAGGCAGTGAGGACCAGCATGACTTTTCCCCGCTGTCACCTTTGCTGTGGCAGCAAAAGCTGGACGTTTGTCTTTTTTGCTGCGGAGGGCGCCAAAAGTGAAAAAAGGTGCTTTTGAGGATAGAGTGGGCAGGAAAGCAGAAAGGGCCAAATTGTGTGGGGCATTTGCAGGGGTTCCAGGAGGCAGTGAGGACCAGCATGACTTTTCCCTGCTGGCACCTTTGCTGTGGCAGCAAAAGCTGGACGTTTGTCTTTTTTGCTGCGGAGGGCGCCAAAAGTGAAAAAAGGTGCTTTTGAGGATAGAGTGGGCAGGAAATCAGAAAGGGCCAAATTGTGTGGGGCATTTGCAGGGGTTCCAGGAGGCAGTGAGGACCAGCATGACTTTTCCCTGCTGGCACCTTTGCTGTGGCAGCAAAAGCTGGACGTTTGTCTTTTTTGCTGCGGAGGGCGCCAAAAGTGAAAAAAGGTGCTTCTGAGGATAGAGTCGGCAGGAAAGCAGAGAGGGCCAAATTGTGTGGGGCATTTGAAGGGGTTCCAGGAGGCAGTGAGGACCAGCATCACATTTCCCCGCTGGCACCTTTGCTGTGGCAGCAAAAGCTGGACGTTTGTCTTTTTTGCTGCGGAGGGCGCCAAAAGTGAAAAAAGGTGCTTAGGATAGAGTCGGCAGAAAAACAGAGAGGGCCAAATTGTGTGGGGCATTTGAAGGGGTTCCAGGAGGCAGTGAGGACCAGCATGACTTTTCTCCGCTGGCACATTTGCTGTGGCAGCAAAAGCTGGACGTTTGTCTTTTTTGCTGCGGAGGGCGCCAAAAGTGAAAAAAGGTGCTTTTGAGGATAGAGTGGGCAGGAAAGCAGAGAGGGCCAAATTGTGTGGGGCATTTGAAGGGGTTCCAGGAGGCAGTGAGGACCAGCATGACTTTTCCCCGCTGGCCCCTTTGCTGTGGCAGCAAAAGCTGGACGTTTGTCTTTTTTGCTGCGGAGGGCACCAAATGTGAAAAAAGGTGCTTTTGAGCATAGACTCAGCAGGAAAGCAGAGAGGGCCAAATTGTGTGGGGCATTTGAAGGGGTTCCAGGAGGCAGTGAGGACCAGCATGACTTTTCCCTGCTGGCACCTTTGCTGTGGCAGCAAAAGCTGGACGTTTGTCTTTTTTGCTGCGGAGGGCGCCAAAAGTGAAAAAAGGTGCTTTTGAGGATAGAGTGGGCAGGAAAGCAGAGAGGGCCAAATTGTGTGGGGCATTTGAAGGGGTTCCAGGAGGCAGTGAGGACCAGCATGACTTTTCCCTGCTGGCACCTTTGCTGTGGCAGCAAAAGCTGGACGTTTGTCTTTTTTGCTGCGGAGGGCGCCAAAAGTGAAAAAAGGAGCTTAGGATAGAGTCGGCAGGAAAGCAGAGAGGGCCAAATTGTGTGGGGCATTTGAAGGGGTTCCAGGAGGCAGTGAGGACCAGCATGACTTTTCCCCGCTGGCCCCTTTGCTGTGGCAGCAAAAGCTGGACGTTTGTCTTTTTTGCTGCGGAGGGCGCCAAAAGTGAAAAAAGGTGCTTTTGAGGACAGAGTCGGCAGGTGCTTTTGAGGATAGAGTCGGCAGGAAATCAGAGAGGGCCAAATTGTGTGGGGCATTTGCAGGGGTTCCAGGAGGCAGTGAGGACCAGCATACCTTTTCCCCGCTTGCACCTTTGCTGTGGCAGCAAAAGCTGGACGTTTGTCTTTTTTGCTGCGGAGGGCGCCAAAAGTGAAAAAAGGTGCTTTTGAGGCTAGAGTCGGCAGGAAAGCAGAGAGGGCCAAATTGTGTGGGGCATTTGAAGGGGTTCCAGGAGGCAGTGAGGACCAGCATGACTTTTCCCCGCTGGCACCTTTGCTGTGGCAGCAAAAGCTGGACGTTTGTCTTTTCTGCTGCGGAGGGCGCCAAAAGTGAAAAAAGGTGCTTTTGAGGATAGAGTGGGCAGGAAAGCAGAGAGGGCCAAATTGTGTGGGGCATTTGAAGGGGTTCCAGGAGGCAGTGAGGACCAGCATCACTTTTCCCTGCTGGCACCTTTGCTGTGGCAGCAAAAGCTGGACGTTTGTCTTTTTTGCTGCGGATGGCGCCAAAAGTGAAAAAAGGTGCTTTTGAGGACAGAGTCGGCAGGTGCTTTTGAGGATAGAGTCGGCAGGAAAGCAGAGAGGGCCAAATTGTTTGGGGCATTTGAAGGGGTTCCAGGAGGCAGTGAGGACCAGCATGACTTTTCCCCGCTGGCACCTTTGCTGTGGCAGCAAAAGCTGGACGTTTGTCTTTTTTGCTGCGGAGGGCGCCAAAAGTGAAAAAAGGTGCTTTTGAGGACAGAGTCGGCAGGTGCTTTTGAGGATAGATTCGGCAGGAAATCAGAGAGGGCCAAATTGTGTGGGGCATTTGCAGGGGTTCCAGGAGGCAGTGAGGACCAGCATAACTTTTCCCCGCTGGCACCTTTGCTGTGGCAGCAAAAGCTGGACGTTCGTCTTTTTTGCTGCAGAGGGCGCCAAAAGTGAAAAAAGGTGCTTTTGAGGATACAGTCGGCAGGAAAGCAGAGAGGGCCAAATTGTGTGGGGCATTTGAAGGGGTTCCAGGAGGCAGTGAGGACCAGCATGACTTTTCCCCGCTGGCACCTTTGCTGTGGCAGCAAAAGCTGGACGTTTGTCTTTTCTGCTGCGGAGGGCGCCAAAAGTGAAAAAAGGTGCTTTTGAGGATAGAGTGGGCAGGAAAGCAGAGAGGGCCAAATTGTGTGGGGCATTTGCAGGGGTTCCAGGAGGCAGTGAGGACCAGCATCACTTTTCCCTGCTGGCACCTTTGCTGTGGCAGCAAAAGCTGGACGTTTGTCTTTTTTGCTGCGGAGGGCGCCAAAAGTGAAAAAAGGTGCTTTTGATGATAGAGTGGGCAGGAAAGCAGAGAGGGCCAAATTGTGTGGGGCATTTGAAGGGGTTCCAGAAGGCAGTGAGGACCAGCATCACATTTCCCCGCTGGCACCTTTGCTGTGGCAGCAAAAGCTGGACGTTTGTCTTTTTTGCTGCGGAGGGCGCCAAAAGTGAAAAAAGGTGCTTTTGAGGATAGAGTGGGCAGGAAAGCAGAGAGGGCCAAATTGTGTGGGGCATTTGAAGGGGTTCCAGGAGGCAGTGAGGACTAGCATCACTTTTCCCAGCTGGCACCTTTGCTGTGGCAGCAAAAGCTGGACGTTTGTCTTTTTTGCTCCGGAGGGCACCAAAAGTGAAAAAAGGTGCTTTTGAGCATAGACTCAGCAGGAAAGCAGAGAGGGCCAAATTGTGTGGGGCATTTGAAGGGGTTCCAGGAGGCAGTGAGGACCAGCATCACTTTTCCCCGCTGGCACCTTTGCTGTGGCAGCAAAAGCTGGACGTTTGTCTTTTTTGCTGCGGATGGCGCCAAAAGTGAAAAAAGGTGCTTTTGAGGACAGAGTCGGCAGGTGCTTTTGAGGATAGAGTCGGCAGGAAATCAGAGAGGGCCAAATTGTGTGGGGCATTTGCAGGGGTTCCAGGAGGCAGTGAGGACCAGCATCACTTTTCCCCGCTGGCACCTTTGCTGTGGCAGCAAAAGCTGGACGTTTGTCTTTTTTGCTGCGGAGGGCGCCAAAAGTGAAAAAAGGTGCTTTTGAGGATAGAGTGGGCAGGAAAGCAGAGAGGGCCAAATTGTGTGGGGCATTTGAAGGGGTTCCAGGAGGCAGTGAGGACCAGCATGACTTTTCCCCGCTGGCACCTTTGCTGTGGCAGCAAAAGCTGGACGTTTGTCTTTTTTGCTGCGGAGGGCGCCAAATGTGAAAAAAGGTGCTTTTGAGCATAGACTCAGCAGGAAAGCAGAGAGGGCCAAATTGTGTGGGGCATTTGAAGGGGTTCCAGGAGGCAGTGAGGACCAGCATCACTTTTCCCCGCTGGCCCCTTTGCTGTGGCAGCAAAAGCTGGACGTTTGTCTTTTTTGCTCCGGAGGGTGCCAAATGTGAAAAAAGGTGCTTTTGAGCATAGACTCAGCAGGAAAGCAGAGAGGGCCAAATTGTGTGGGGCATTTGCAGGGGTTCCAGGAGGCAGTGAGGACTAGCATCACTTTTCCCAGCTGGCACCTTTGCTGTGGCAGCAAAAGCTGGACGTTTGTCTTTTTTGCTGCGGAGGGCGCCAAAAGTGAAAAAAGGAGCTTAGGATAGAGTCGGCAGGAAAACAGAGAGGGCTAAATTGTGTGGGGCATTTGAAGGGGTTCCAGGAGGCAGTGAAGACCAGCATGACTTTTCCCCGCTGGCCCCTTTGCTGTGGCAGCAAAAGCTGGACGTTTGTCTTTTTTGCTGCGGAGGGCGCCAAAAGTGAAAAAAGGTGCTTTTGAGGACAGAGTCGGCAGGTGCTTTTGAGGATAGAGTCAGCAGGAAATCAGAGAGGGCCAAATTGTGTGGGGCATTTGCAGCGGTTCCAGGAGGCAGTGAGGACCAGCATAACTTTTCCCCGCTGGCACCTTTGCTGTGGCAGCAAAAGCTGGACGTTTGTCTTTTTTGCTGCGGAGGGCGCCAAAAGTGAAAAAAGGTGCTTTTGAGGCTAGAGTCGGCAGGAAAGCAGAGAGGGCCAAATTGTGTGGGGCATTTGAAGGGGTTCCAGGAGGCAGTGAGGTCCAGCATGACTTTTCCCCGCTGGCACCTTTGCTGTGGCAGCAAAAGCTGGACGTTTGTCTTTTCTGCTGCGGAGGGCGCCAAAAGTGAAAAAAGGTGCTTTTGAGGATAGAGTGGGCAGGAAAGCAGAGAGGGCCAAATTGTGTGGGGCATTTGCAGGGGTTCCAGGAGGCAGTGAGGACCAGCATCACTTTTCTCCGTTGGCACCTTTGCTGTGGCAGCAAAAGCTGGACGTTTGTCTTTTTTGCTGCGGAGGGCGCCAAAAGTGAAAAAAGGTGCTTTTGAGGATAGAGTCGGCAGGAAAACAGAGAGGGCCAAATTGTGTGGGGCATTTGAAGGGGTTCCAGGAGGCAGTGAGGACCAGCATCACTTTTCCCCGCTGGCACCTTTGCTGTGGCAGCAAAAGCTGGACGTTTGTCTTTTTTGCTCCGGAGGGCACCAAAAGTGAAAAAAGGTGCTTTTGAGCATAGACTCAGCAGGAAAGCAGAGAGGGCCAAATTGTGTGGGGCATTTGAAGGGGTTCCAGGAGGCAGTGAGGACCAGCATCACTTTTCCCCGTTGGCACCTTTGCTGTGGCAGCAAAAGCTGGACGTTTGTCTTTTTTGCTGCGGATGGCGCCAAAAGTGAAAAAAGGTGCTTTTGAGGACAGAGTCGGCAGGTGCTTTTGAGGATAGAGTCGGCAGGAAAGCAGAGAGGGCCAAATTGTTTGGGGCATTTGAAGGGGTTCCAGGAGGTAGTGAGGACCAGCATGACTTTTCCCCGCTGGCACCTTTGCTGTGGCAGCAAAAGCTGGACGTTTGTCTTTTTTGCTGCGGAGGGCGCCAAAAGTGAAAAAAGGTGCTTTTGAGGATAGAGTGGGCAGGAAAGCAAAAAGGGCCAAATTGTGTGGGGCATTTGCAGGGGTTCCAGGAGGCAGTGAGGACCAGCATGACTTTTCCCTGCTGGCACCTTTGCTGTGGCAGCAAAAGCTGGACGTTTGTCTTTTTTGCTGCGGAGGGCGCCAAAAGTGAAAAAAGGTGCTTTTGAGGATAGAGTGGGCAGGAAATCAGAAAGGGCCAAATTGTGTGGGGCATTTGCAGGGGTTCCAGGAGGCAGTGAGGTCCATCATGACTTTTCCCTGCTGGCACCTTTGCTGTGGCAGCAAAGCTGGACGTTTGTCTTTTTTGCTGCGGAGGGCGCCAAAAGTGAAAAAAGGTGCTTCTGAGGATAGAGTCGGCAGGAAAGCAGAGAGGGCCAAATTGTGTGGGGCATTTGAAGGGGTTCCAGGAGGCAGTGAGGACCAGCATCACATTTCCCTGCTGGCACCTTTGCTGTGGCAGCAAAAGCTGGACGTTTGTCTTTTTTGCTGCGGAGGGCGCCAAATGTGAAAAAGGTGCTTTTGGAGGATAGAGTGGGCAGGAAAGCAGAGAGGGCCAAATTGTGTGGGGCATTTGAAGGGGTTCCAGGAGGCAGTGAGGACCAGCATCACTTTCCCCGCTGGCACCTTTGCTGTTGCAGCAAAAGCTGGACGTTTGTCTTTTTTGCTGCGGAGGGCGCCAAAAGTGAAAAAAGGTGCTTAGGATAGAGTCGGCAGAAAACAGAGAGGGCCAAATTGGTGTGGGGCATTTGAAGGGGTTCCAGGAGGCAGTGAAGACCAGCATGACTTTTCTCCGCTGGCACATTTGCTGTGGCAGCAAAAAGCTGGACGTTTGTCTTTTTTGCTGTGGAGGGCGCCAAAAGTGAAAAATGGTGCTTTTGAGGATAGAGTCGGCAGGAAAGCAGAGAGGGCCAAATTGTGTGGGGCATTTGAAGGGGTTCCAGGAGGCAGTGAGGACCAGCATGACTTTTCCCTGCTGGCACCTTTGCTGTGGCAGCAAAAGCTGGACGTTTGTCTTTTTTGCTGCGGAGGGCGCCAAAAGTGAAAAAAGGTGCTTTTGAGGATAGAGTGGGCAGGGAAAGCAGAGAGGGCCAAATTGTGTGGGGCATTTGAAGGGGTTCCAGGAGGCAGTGAGGACCAGCATGACTTTTCCCTGCTGGCACCTTTGCTGTGGCAGCAAAGCTGGACGTTTGTCTTTTTTTCTCCGGAGGGTGCCAAATGTGAAAAAAGGTGCTTTTGAGCATAGACTCAGCAGGAAAGCAGAGAGGGCCAAATTGTGTGGGGCATTTGCAGGGGTTCCAGGAGGCAGTGAGGACTAGCATCACTTTTCCCAGCTGGCACCTTTGCTGTGGCAGCAAAAGCTGGACGTTTGTCTTTTTTGCTGCGGAGGGCGCCAAAATTGAAAAAAGGAGCTTAGGATAGAGTCGGCAGGAAAACAGAGAGGGCCAAATTGTGTGGGGCATTTGAAGGGGTTCCAGGGGCAGTGAAGACCAGCATGAACTTTTCCCCGCTGGCCCCTTTGCTGTGGCAGCAAAAGCTGGACGTTTGTCTTTTTTGCTGCGGAGGGCGCAAAAGTGAAAAAAGGTGCTTTTGAGGACAGAGTCGGCAGGTGCTTTTGAGGATAGAGTCGGCAGGAAATCAGAGAGGGCCAAATTGTGTGGGGCATTTGCAGGGGTTCCAGGAGGCAGTGAGGACCAGCATAACTTTTCCCCGCTGGCACCTTTGCTGTGGCAGCAAAAGCTGGACGTTTGTCTTTTTTGCTGCGGAGGGCGCCAAAAGTGAAAAAAGGTGCTTTTGAGGATACAGTCGGCAGGAAAGCAAAGAGGGCCAAATTGTGTGGGGCATTTGAAGGGGTTCCAGGAGGCAGTGAGGACCAGCATGACTTTTCCCCGCTGGCACCTTTGCTGTGGCAGCAAAAGCTGGACGTTTGTCTTTTCTGCTGCGGAGGGCGCCAAAAGTGAAAAAAGGTGCTTTTGAGGATAGAGTGGGCAGGAAAGCAGAGAGGGCCAAATTGTGTGGGGCATTTGCAGGGGTTCCAGGAGGCAGTGAGGACCAGCATCACTTTTCCCCGCTGGCACCTTTGCTGTGGCAGCAAAAGCTGGACGTTTGTCTTTTTTGCTGCGGAGGGCGCCAAAAGTGAAAAAAGGTGCTTTTGAGGATAGAGTCGGCAGGAAAACAGAGAGGGCCAAATTGTGTGGGGCATTTGAAGGGGTTCCAGGAGGCAGTGAGGACCAGCATGACTTTTCCCCGCTGGCACCTTTGCTGTGGCAGCAAAAGCTGGACGTTTGTCTTTTTTGCTCCGGAGGGCACCAAAAGTGAAAAAAGGTGCTTTTGAGCATAGACTCAGCAGGAAAGCAGAGAGGGCCAAATTGTGTGGGGCATTTGAAGGGGTTCCAGGAGGCAGTGAGGACCAGCATCACTTTTCCCCGCTGGCACCTTTGCTGTGGCAGCAAAAGCTGGACGTTTGTCTTTTTTGCTGCGGATGGCGCCAAAAGTGAAAAAAGGTGCTTTTGAGGACAGAGTCGGCAGGTGCTTTTGAGGATAGAGTCGGCAGGAAAGCAGAGAGGGCCAAATTGTGTGGGGCATTTGAAGGGGTTCCAGGAGGCAGTGAGGACCAGCATGACTTTTCCCCGCTGGCACCTTTGCTGTGGCAGCAAAAGCTGGACGTTTGTCTTTTTTGCTGCGGAGGGCGCCAAAAGTGAAAAAAGGTGCTTTTGAGGATAGAGTGGGCAGGAAAGCAGAGAGGGCCAAATTGTGTGGGGCATTTGAAGGGGTTCCAGGAGGCAGTGAGGACCAGCATGACTTTTCCCCGCTGGCCCCTTTGCTGTGGCAGCAAAAGCTGGACGTTTTTCTTTTTTGCTCCGGAGGGTGCCAAAAGTGAAAAAAGGTGCTTTTGAGGATAGAGTCGGCAGGAAAGCAGAGAGGGCCAAATTGTGTGGGGCATTTGCAGGGGTTCCAGGAGGCAGTGAAGACCAGCATGACTTTTCCCTGCTGGCACCTTTGCTGTGGCAGCAAAAGCTGGACGTTTGTCTTTTTTGCTGCGGAGGGCGCCAAATGTGAAAAAAGGTGCTTTTGAGGATAGAGTCGGCAGGAAAGCAGAGAGGGCCAAATTGTGTGGGGCATTTGCAGGGGTTCCAGGAGGCAGTGAGGACCAGCATGACTTTTCCCCGCTGGCACCTTTGCTGTGGCAGCAAAAGCTGGACGTTTGTCTTTTCTGCTGCGGAGGGCGCCAAAAGTGAAAAAAGGTGCTTTTGAGGATAGAGTGGGCAGGAAAGCAGAGAGGGCCAAATTGTGTGGGGCATTTGAAGGGGTTCCACAAGGCAGTGAGGACCAGCATCACTTTTCCCCGCTGGCACCTTTGCTGTGGCAGCAAAAGCTGGACGTTTGTCTTTTTTGCTGCGGAGGGCGCCAAAAGTGAAAAAAGGTGCTTTTGAGGATAGAGTCGGCAGGAAAACAGAGAGGGCCAAATTGTGTGGGGCATTTGAAGGGGTTCCAGGAGGCAGTGAGGACCAGCATGACTTTTCCCCGCTCGCACCTTTGCTGTGGCAGCAAAAGCTGGACGTTTGTCTTTTTTGCTCCGGAGGGCACCAAAAGTGAAAAAAGGTGCTTTTGAGCATAGACTCAGCAGGAAAGCAGAGAGGGCCAAATTGTGTGGGGCATTTGAAGGGGTTCTAGGAGGCAGTGAGGACCAGCATCACTTTTCCCCGCTGGCACCTTTGCTGTGGCAGCAAAAGCTGGACGTTTGTCTTTTTTGCTGCGGATGGCGCCAAAAGTGAAAAAAGGTGCTTTTGAGGACAGAGTCGGCAGGTGCTTTGAGAATAGAGTCATTAGGAAAGCAGAGAGGGCCAAATTGTGTGGGGCATTTGCAGGGGTTCCAGGAGGCTGTGAGGACCAACATCACTTTTCCCCGCTGGCACCTTTGCTGTGGCAGCAAAAGCTGGACGTTTGTCTTTTTTGCTGCGGAGGGCGCCAAAAGTGAAAAAAGGTGCTTTTGAGGATAGAGTGGGCAGGAAAGCAGAGAGGGCCAAATTGTGTGGGGCATTTGAAGGGGTTCCAGGAGGCAGTGAGGACCAGCATGACTTTTCCCTGCTGGCACCTTTGCTGTGGCAGCAAAAGCTGGACGTTTGTCTTTTTTGCTGCGGAGGGCGCCAAAAGTGAAAAAAGGTGCTTTTGAGGATAGAGTGGGCAGGAAAGCAGAGAGGGCCAAATTGTGTGGGGCATTTGAAGGTGTTCCAGGAGGCAGTGAGGACCAGCATCACATTACCCCGCTGGCACGTTTGCTGTGGCAGCAAAAGCTGGACGTTTGTCTTTTTTGCTGCGGAGGGCGCCAAATGTGAAAAAAGGTGCTTTTGAGGATACAGTCGGCAGGAAAGCAGAGAGGGCCAAATTGTGTGGGGCATTTGAAGGGGTTCCAGGAGGCAGTGAGGACCAGCATGACTTTTCCGCGCTGGCCCCTTTGCTGTTGCAGCAAAAGCTGGACGTTTTTCTTTTTTGCTCCGGAGGGTGACAAATGTGAAAAAAGGTGCTTTTGAGGATAGACTCAGCAGGAAAGCAGAGAGGGCCAAATTGTGTGGGGCATTTGCAGGGGTTCCAGGAGGCAGTGAGGACCAGCATCACTTTTCCCAGCTGGCACCTTTGCTGTGGCAGAAAAAGCTGGACGTTTGTCTTTTTTGCTGCGGAGGGCGCCAAAAGTGAAAAAAGGTGCTTAGGATAGAGTGTGCAGGAAAGCAGAGAGGGCCAAATTGTGTGGGGCATTTGAAGGGGTTCCAGGAGGCAGTGAAGACCAGCATGACTTTTCCCCGCTGGCCCCTTTGCTGTGGCAGCAAAAGCTGGACGTTTGTCTTTTTTGCTGCGGAGGGCGCCAAAAGTGAAAAAAGGTGCTTTTGAGGACAGAGTCGGCAGGTGCTTTTGAGGATAGAGTCGGCAGGAAATCAGAGAGGGCCAAATTGTGTGGGGCATTTGCAGGTGTTCCAGGAGGCAGTGAGGACCAGCATAACTTTTCCCCGCTGGCACCTTTGCTGTGGCAGCAAAAGCTGGACGTTTGTCTTTGTTGCTGCGGAGGGCGCCAAAAGTCAAAAAAGGTGCTTTTGAGGATAGAGTCGGCAGGAAAGCAGAGAGGGCCAAATTGTGTGGGGCATTTGAAGGGGTTCCAGGAGGCAGTGAGGACCAGCATGACTTTTCCCCGCTGGCACCTTTGCTGTGGCAGCAAAAGCTGGACGTTTGTCCTTTTTGCTGCGGAGGGCGCCAAAAGTGAAAAAAGGTGCTTTTGAGGATAGAGTGGGCAGGAAAGCAGAGAGGGCCAAATTGTGTGGGGCATTTGAAGGTGTTCCAGGAGGCAGTGAGGACCAGCATGACTTTTCCCCGCTGGCACCTTTGCTGTGGCAGCAAAAGCTGGACGTTTGTCTTTTTTGCTGCGGAGGTCACCAAAAGTTAAAAAAAGGTGCTTTTGAGCATAGACTCAGCAGGAAAGCAGAGAGGGCAAAATTGTGTGGGGCATTTGCAAGGGTTCCAGGAGGCAGTGAGGACCAGCATCACTTTTCCCAGCTGGCACCTTTGCTGTGGCAGCAAAAGCTGGACGTTTGTCTTTTTTGCTGCGGACGGCGCCAAAAGTGAAAAAAGGAGCTTAGGATAGAGTCGGCAGGAAAACAGAGAGGGCCAAATTGTGTGGGGCATTTGCAAGGGTTCCAGGAGGCTGTGAGGACCAGCATCATGTTTCCCCGCTGGCACCTTTGCTGTGGCAGCAAAAGCTGGACGTTTGTCTTTTTTGCTGCGGAGGGCGCCAAAAGTGAAAAAAGGTGCTTTTGAGGACAGAGTCGGCAGGTGCTTTTGAGGATAGAGTCGGCAGGAAAGCAGAGAGGGCCAAATTGTGTGGGGCATTTGCAGGGGTTCCAGGAGGCAGTGAGGACC
Source organism: Vanellus vanellus (assembly GCF_965231255.1). Taxonomy (NCBI): domain Eukaryota; kingdom Metazoa; phylum Chordata; class Aves; order Charadriiformes; family Charadriidae; genus Vanellus; species Vanellus vanellus. The sequence goes on along the minus strand of NC_138905.1, from coordinate 81,631,297 downwards.
AGCATAACTTTTCCCCGCTGGCACCTTTGCTGTGGCAGCAAAAGCTGGACGTTTGTCTTTTTTGATGCGGAGGGCGCCAAAAGTGAAAAAAGGTGCTTTTGAGGATAGAGTCGGCAGGAAAGCAGAGAGGGCCAAATTGTGTGGGGCATTTGAAGGGGTTCCAGGAGGCAGTGAGGACCAGCATGACTTTTCCCCGCTGGCACCTTTGCTGTGGCAGCAAAAGCTGGACGTTTGTCCTTTTTGCTGCGGAGGGCGCCAAAAGTGAAAAAAGGTGCTTTTGAGGATAGAGTGGGCAGGAAAGCAGAGAGGGCCAAATTGTGTGGGGCATTTGAAGTTGTTGCAGGAGGCAGTGAGGACCAGCATGACTTTTCCCCGCTGGCACATTTGCTGTGGCAGCAAAAGCTGGACGTTTGTCTTTTTTGCTGCGGAGGGCGCCAAAAGTGAAAAAAGGTGCTTTTGAGGATAGAGTCGGCAGGAAAACAGAGAGGGCCAAATTGTGTGGGGCATTTGAAGGGGTTCCAGGAGGCAGTGAGGACCAGCATGACTTTTCCCCGCTGGCACCTTTGCTGTGGCAGCAAAAGCTGGACGTTTGTCTTTTTTGCTCCGGAGGGCACCAAAAGTGAAAAAAGGTGCTTTTGAGCATAGACTCAGCAGGAAAGCAGAGAGGGCAAAATTGTGTGGGGCATTTGCAAGGGTTCCAGGAGGCAGTGAGGACCAGCATCACTTTTCCCAGCTGGCACCTTTGCTGTGGCAGCAAAAGCTGGACGTTTGTCTTTTTTGCTGCGGACAGCGCCAAAAGTGAAAAAAGGAGCTTAGGATAGAGTCGGCAGGAAAACAGAGAGGGCCAAATTGTGTGGGGCATTTGCAAGGGTTCCAGGAGGCTGTGAGGACCAGCATCACGTTTCCCCGCTGGCACCTTTGCTGTGGCAGGAAAAGCTGGACGTTTGTCTTTTTTGCTGCGGAGGGCGCCAAAAGTGAAAAAAGGTGCTTTTGAGGACAGAGTCGGCAGGTGCTTTTGAGGATAGAGTCGGCAGGAAAGCAGGGAGGGCCAAATTGTGTGGGGCATTTGCAGGGGTTCCAGGAGGCAGTGAGGACCAGCATAACTTTTCCCCGCTGGCACATTTGCTGTGGCAGCAAAAGCTGGACGTTTGTCTTTTTTGATGCGGAGGGCGCCAAAAGTGAAAAAAGGTGCTTTTGAGGATAGAGTCGGCAGGAAAGCAGAGAGGGCCAAATTGTGTGGGGCATTTGAAGGGGTTCCAGGAGGCAGTGAGGTCCAGCATGACTTTTCCCCGCTGGCCCCTTTGCTGTGGCAGCAAAAGCTGGACGTTTGTCTTTTCTGCTGCGGAGGGCGCCAAAAGTGAAAAAAGGTGCTTTTGAGGCTAGAGTTGGCAGGAAAGCAGAGAGGGCCAAATTGTGTGGGGCATTTGAAGGGGTTCCAGGAGGCAGTGAGGACCAGCATGACTTTTCCCCGCTGGCACCTTTGCTCTGGCAGCAAAAGCTGGACGTTTGTCTCTTTTGCTGCGGAGGGCGCCAAAAGTGAAAAAAGGTGCTTTTGAGGATAGAGTGCGCAGGAAAGCAGAGAGGGCCAAATTGTGTGGGGCATTTGAAGGGGTTCCAGGAGGCAGTGAGGACCAGCATGACTTTTCCCCACTGGCACCTTTGCTGTGGCAGCAAAAGCTGGACGTTTGTCTTTTTTGCTGCGGAGGGCACCAAAAGTGAAAAAAGGTGCTTTTGAGGATAGAGTCGGCAGGAAAGCAGAGAGGGCCAAATTGTGTGGGGCATTTGAAGGGGTTCTAGGAGGCAGTGAGGACCAGCATCACTTTTCCCCGCTGGCACCTTTGCTGTGGCAGCAAAAGCTGGACGTTTGTCTTTTTTGCTGCGGATGGCGCCAAAAGTGAAAAAAGGTGCTTTTGAGGACAGAGTCGGCAGGTGCTTTGAGGATAGAGTCAGCAGGAAAGCAGAGAGGGCCAAATTGTGTGGGGCATTTGCAGGGGTTCCAGGAGGCTGTGAGGACCAACATCACTTTTCCCCGCTGGCACCTTTGCTGTGGCAGCAAAAGCTGGACGTTTGTCTTTTTTGCTGCGGAGGGCGCCAAAAGTGAAAAAAGGTGCTTTTGAGGATAGAGTGGGCAGGAAAGCAGAGAGGGCCAAATTGTGTGGGGCATTTGAAGGGGTTCCAGGAGGCAGTGAGGACCAGCATGACTTTTCCCTGCTGGCACCTTTGCTGTGGCAGCAAAAGCTGGACGTTTGTCTTTTTTGCTGCGGACAGCGCCAAAAGTGAAAAAAGGAGCTTAGGATAGAGTCGGCAGGAAAACAGAGAGGGCCAAATTGTGTGGGGCATTTGCAAGGGTTCCAGGAGGCTGTGAGGACCAGCATCACGTTTCCCCGCTGGAACCTTTGCTGTGGCAGGAAAAGCTGGACGTTTGTCTTTTTTGCTGCGGAGGGCGCCAAAAGTGAAAAAAGGTGCTTTTGAGGACAGAGTCGGCAGGTGCTTTTGAGGATAGAGTCGGCAGGAAAGCAGGGAGGGCCAAATTGTGTGGGGCATTTGCAGGGGTTCCAGGAGGCAGTGAGGACCAGCATAACTTTTCCCCGCTGGCACATTTGCTGTGGCAGCAAAAGCTGGACGTTTGTCTTTTTTGATGCGGAGGGCGCCAAAAGTGAAAAAAGGTGCTTTTGAGGCTAGAGTTGGCAGGAAAGCAGAGAGGGCCAAATTGTGTGGGGCATTTGAAGGGGTTCCAGGAGGCAGTGAGGACCAGCATGACTTTTCCCCGCTGGCACCTTTGCTCTGGCAGCAAAAGCTGGACGTTTGTCTCTTTTGCTGCGGAGGGCGCCAAAAGTGAAAAAAGGTGCTTTTGAGGATAGAGTGCGCAGGAAAGCAGAGAGGGCCAAATTGTGTGGGGCATTTGAAGGGGTTCCAGGAGGCAGTGAGGACCAGCATGACTTTTCCCCACTGGCACCTTTGCTGTGGCAGCAAAAGCTGGACGTTTGTCTTTTTTGCTGCGGAGGGCACCAAAAGTGAAAAAAGGTGCTTTTGAGGATAGAGTCGGCAGGAAAGCAGAGAGGGCCAAATTGTGTGGGGCATTTGAAGGGGTTCTAGGAGGCAGTGAGGACCAGCATCACTTTTCCCCGCTGGCACCTTTGCTGTGGCAGCAAAGCTGGACGTTTGTCTTTTTTGCTGCGGATGGCGCCAAAAGTGAAAAAAGGTGCTTTTGAGGACAGAGTCGGCAGGTGCTTTGAGGATAGAGTCAGCAGGAAAGCAGAGAGGGCCAAATTGTGTGGGGCATTTGCAGGGGTTCCAGGAGGCTGTGAGGACCAACATCACTTTTCCCCGCTGGCACCTTTGCTGTGGCAGCAAAAGCTGGACGTTTGTCTTTTTTGCTGCGGAGGGCGCCAAAAGTGAAAAAAGGTGCTTTTGAGGATAGAGTGGGCAGGAAAGCAGAGAGGGCCAAATTGTGTGGGGCATTTGAAGGGGTTCCAGGAGGCAGTGAGGACCAGCATGACTTTTCCCTGCTGGCACCTTTGCTGTGGCAGCAAAAGCTGGACGTTTGTCTTTTTTGCTGCGGAGGGCGCCAAAAGTGAATAAAGGTGCTTTTGAGGATAGAGTGGGCAGGAAAGCAGAGAGGGCCAAATTGTGTGGGGCATTTGAAGGGGTTCCAGGAGGCAGTGAGGACCAGCATCACATTACCCCGCTGGCACGTTTGCTGTGGCAGCAAAAGCTGGACGTTTGTCTTTTTTGCTGCGGAGGGCGCCAAATGTGAAAAAAGGTGCTTTTGAGGATACAGTCGGCAGGAAAGCAGAGAGGGCCAAATTGTGTGGGGCATTTGAAGGGGTTCCAGGAGGCAGTGAGGACCAGCATGACTTTTCCGCGCTGGCCCCTTTGCTGTGGCAGCAAAAGCTGGACGTTTTTCTTTTTTGCTCCGGAGGGTGACAAATGTGAAAAAAGGTGCTTTTGAGGATAGACTCAGCAGGAAAGCAGAGAGGGCCAAATTGTGTGGGGCATTTGCAGGGGTTCCAGGAGGCAGTGAGGACCAGCATCACTTTTCCCAGCTGGCACCTTTGCTGTGGCAGAAAATGCTGGACGTTTGTCTTTTTTGCTGCGGAGGGCGCCAAAAGTGAAAAAAGGTGCTTAGGATAGAGTGTGCAGGAAAGCAGAGAGGGCCAAATTGTGTGGGGCATTTGAAGGGGTTCCAGGAGGCAGTGAAGACCAGCATGACTTTTCCCCGCTGGCCCCTTTGCTGTGGCAGCAAAAGCTGGACGTTTGTCTTTTTTGCTGCGGAGGGCGCCAAAAGTGAAAAAAGGTGCTTTTGAGGACAGAGTCGGCAGGTGCTTTTGAGGATAGAGTCGGCAGGAAATCAGAGAGGGCCAAATTGTGTGGGGCATTTGCAGGTGTTCCAGGAGGCAGTGAGGACCAGCATAACTTTTCCCCGCTGGCACCTTTGCTGTGGCAGCAAAAGCTGGACGTTTGTCTTTGTTGCTGCGGAGGGCGCCAAAAGTCAAAAAAGGTGCTTTTGAGGATAGAGTCGGCAGGAAAGCAGAGAGGGCCAAATTGTGTGGGGCATTTGAAGGGGTTCCAGGAGGCAGTGAGGACCAGCATGACTTTTCCCCGCTGGCACCTTTGCTGTGGCAGCAAAAGCTGGACGTTTGTCCTTTTTGCTGCGGAGGGCGCCAAAAGTGAAAAAAGGTGCTTTTGAGGATAGAGTGGGCAGGAAAGCAGAGAGGGCCAAATTGTGTGGGGCATTTGAAGGTGTTCCAGGAGGCAGTGAGGACCAGCATGACTTTTCCCCGCTGGCACCTTTGCTGTGGCAGCAAAAGCTGGACGTTTGTCTTTTTTGCTGCGGAGGGCGCCAAAAGTGAAAAAAGGTGCTTTTGAGGATAGAGTCGGCAGGAAAGCAGAGAGGGCCAAATTGTGTGGGGCATTTGAAGGGGTTCCAGGAGGCAGTGAGGACCAGCATGACTTTTCCCCGCTGGCACCTTTGCTGTGGCAGCAAAAGCTGGACGTTTGTCTTTTTTGCTCCGGAGGGCACCAAAAGTTAAAAAAAGGTGCTTTTGAGCATAGACTCAGCAGGAAAGCAGAGAGGGCAAAATTGTGTGGGGCATTTGCAAGGGTTCCAGGAGGCAGTGAGGACCAGCATCACTTTTCCCAGCTGGCACCTTTGCTGTGGCAGCAAAAGCTGGACGTTTGTCTTTTTTGCTGCGGACGGCGCCAAAAGTGAAAAAAGGAGCTTAGGATAGAGTCGGCAGGAAAACAGAGAGGGCCAAATTGTGTGGGGCATTTGCAAGGGTTCCAGGAGGCTGTGAGGACCAGCATCATGTTTCCCCGCTGGCACCTTTGCTGTGGCAGCAAAAGCTGGACGTTTGTCTTTTTTGCTGCGGAGGGCGCCAAAAGTGAAAAAAGGTGCTTTTGAGGACAGAGTCGGCAGGTGCTTTTGAGGATAGAGTCGGCAGGAAAGCAGAGGGCCAAATTGTGTGGGGCATTTGCAGGGGTTCCAGGAGGCAGTGAGGACCAGCATAACTTTTCCCCGCTGGCACCTTTGCTGTGGCAGCAAAAGCTGGACGTTTGTCTTTTTTGATGCGGAGGGCGCCAAAAGTGAAAAAAGGTGCTTTTGAGGATAGAGTCGGCAGGAAAGCAGAGAGGGCCAAATTGTGTGGGGCATTTGAAGGGGTTCCAGGAGGCAGTGAGGACCAGCATGACTTTTCCCCGCTGGCACCTTTGCTGTGGCAGCAAAAGCTGGACGTTTGTCCTTTTTGCTGCGGAGGGCGCCAAAAGTGAAAAAAGGTGCTTTTGAGGATAGAGTGGGCAGGAAAGCAGAGAGGGCCAAATTGTGTGGGGCATTTGAAGTTGTTGCAGGAGGCAGTGAGGACCAGCATGACTTTTCCCCGCTGGCACATTTGCTGTGGCAGCAAAAGCTGGACGTTTGTCTTTTTTGCTGCGGAGGGCGCCAAAAGTGAAAAAAGGTGCTTTTGAGGATAGAGTCGGCAGGAAAACAGAGAGGGCCAAATTGTGTGGGGCATTTGAAGGGGTTCCAGGAGGCAGTGAGGACCAGCATGACTTTTCCCCGCTGGCACCTTTGCTGTGGCAGCAAAAGCTGGACGTTTGTCTTTTTTGCTCCGGAGGGCACCAAAAGTGAAAAAAGGTGCTTTTGAGCATAGACTCAGCAGGAAAGCAGAGAGGGCAAAATTGTGTGGGGCATTTGCAAGGGTTCCAGGAGGCAGTGAGGACCAGCATCACTTTTCCCAGCTGGCACCTTTGCTGTGGCAGCAAAAGCTGGACGTTTGTCTTTTTTGCTGCGGACAGCGCCAAAAGTGAAAAAAGGAGCTTAGGATAGAGTCGGCAGGAAAACAGAGAGGGCCAAATTGTGTGGGGCATTTGCAAGGGTTCCAGGAGGCTGTGAGGACCAGCATCACGTTTCCCCGCTGGCACCTTTGCTGTGGCAGGAAAAGCTGGACGTTTGTCTTTTTTGCTGCGGAGGGCGCCAAAAGTGAAAAAAGGTGCTTTTGAGGACAGAGTCGGCAGGTGCTTTTGAGGATAGAGTCGGCAGGAAAGCAGGGAGGGCCAAATTGTGTGGGGCATTTGCAGGGGTTCCAGGAGGCAGTGAGGACCAGCATAACTTTTCCCCGCTGGCACATTTGCTGTGGCAGCAAAAGCTGGACGTTTGTCTTTTTTGATGCGGAGGGCGCCAAAAGTGAAAAAAGGTGCTTTTGAGGATAGAGTCGGCAGGAAAGCAGAGAGGGCCAAATTGTGTGGGGCATTTGAAGGGGTTCCAGGAGGCAGTGAGGTCCAGCATGACTTTTCCCCGCTGGCCCCTTTGCTGTGGCAGCAAAAGCTGGACGTTTGTCTTTTCTGCTGCGGAGGGCGCCAAAAGTGAAAAAAGGTGCTTTTGAGGCTAGAGTTGGCAGGAAAGCAGAGAGGGCCAAATTGTGTGGGGCATTTGAAGGGGTTCCAGGAGGCAGTGAGGACCAGCATGACTTTTCCCCGCTGGCACCTTTGCTCTGGCAGCAAAAGCTGGACGTTTGTCTCTTTTGCTGCGGAGGGCGCCAAAAGTGAAAAAAGGTGCTTTTGAGGATAGAGTGCGCAGGAAAGCAGAGAGGGCCAAATTGTGTGGGGCATTTGAAGGGGTTCCAGGAGGCAGTGAGGACCAGCATGACTTTTCCCCACTGGCACCTTTGCTGTGGCAGCAAAAGCTGGACGTTTGTCTTTTTTGCTGCGGAGGGCACCAAAAGTGAAAAAAGGTGCTTTTGAGGATAGAGTCGGCAGGAAAGCAGAGAGGGCCAAATTGTGTGGGGCATTTGAAGGGGTTCTAGGAGGCAGTGAGGACCAGCATCACTTTTCCCCGCTGGCACCTTTGCTGTGGCAGCAAAAGCTGGACGTTTGTCTTTTTTGCTGCGGATGGCGCCAAAAGTGAAAAAAGGTGCTTTTGAGGACAGAGTCGGCAGGTGCTTTGAGGATAGAGTCAGCAGGAAAGCAGAGAGGGCCAAATTGTGTGGGGCATTTGCAGGGGTTCCAGGAGGCTGTGAGGACCAACATCACTTTTCCCCGCTGGCACCTTTGCTGTGGCAGCAAAAGCTGGACGTTTGTCTTTTTTGCTGCGGAGGGCGCCAAAAGTGAAAAAAGGTGCTTTTGAGGATAGAGTGGGCAGGAAAGCAGAGAGGGCCAAATTGTGTGGGGCATTTGAAGGGGTTCCAGGAGGCAGTGAGGACCAGCATGACTTTTCCCTGCTGGCACCTTTGCTGTGGCAGCAAAAGCTGGACGTTTGTCTTTTTTGCTGCGGAGGGCGCCAAAAGTGAATAAAGGTGCTTTTGAGGATAGAGTGGGCAGGAAAGCAGAGAGGGCCAAATTGTGTGGGGCATTTGAAGGGGTTCCAGGAGGCAGTGAGGACCAGCATCACATTACCCCGCTGGCACGTTTGCTGTGGCAGCAAAAGCTGGACGTTTGTCTTTTTTGCTGCGGAGGGCGCCAAATGTGAAAAAAGGTGCTTTTGAGGATACAGTCGGCAGGAAAGCAGAGAGGGCCAAATTGTGTGGGGCATTTGAAGGGGTTCCAGGAGGCAGTGAGGACCAGCATGACTTTTCCGCGCTGGCCCCTTTGCTGTGGCAGCAAAAGCTGGACGTTTTTCTTTTTTGCTCCGGAGGGTGACAAATGTGAAAAAAGGTGCTTTTGAGGATAGACTCAGCAGGAAAGCAGAGAGGGCCAAATTGTGTGGGGCATTTGCAGGGGTTCCAGGAGGCAGTGAGGACCAGCATCACTTTTCCCAGCTGGCACCTTTGCTGTGGCAGAAAAAGCTGGACGTTTGTCTTTTTTGCTGCGGAGGGCGCCAAAAGTGAAAAAAGGTGCTTAGGATAGAGTGTGCAGGAAAGCAGAGAGGGCCAAATTGTGTGGGGCATTTGAAGGGGTTCCAGGAGGCAGTGAAGACCAGCATGACTTTTCCCCGCTGGCCCCTTTGCTGTGGCAGCAAAAGCTGGACGTTTGTCTTTTTTGCTGCGGAGGGCGCCAAAAGTGAAAAAAGGTGCTTTTGAGGACAGAGTCGGCAGGTGCTTTTGAGGATAGAGTCGGCAGGAAATCAGAGAGGGCCAAATTGTGTGGGGCATTTGCAGGTGTTCCAGGAGGCAGTGAGGACCAGCATAACTTTTCCCCGCTGGCACCTTTGCTGTGGCAGCAAAAGCTGGACGTTTGTCTTTGTTGCTGCGGAGGGCGCCAAAAGTCAAAAAAGGTGCTTTTGAGGATAGAGTCGGCAGGAAAGCAGAGAGGGCCAAATTGTGTGGGGCATTTGAAGGGGTTCCAGGAGGCAGTGAGGACCAGCATGACTTTTCCCCGCTGGCACCTTTGCTGTGGCAGCAAAAGCTGGACGTTTGTCCTTTTTGCTGCGGAGGGCGCCAAAAGTGAAAAAAGGTGCTTTTGAGGATAGAGTGGGCAGGAAAGCAGAGAGGGCCAAATTGTGTGGGGCATTTGAAGGGGTTCCAGGAGGCAGTGAGGACCAGCATCACTTTTCCCCGCTGGCACCTTTGCTGTGGCAGCAAAAGCTGGACGTTTGTCTTTTTTGCTGCGGAGGGCGCCAAAAGTGAAAAAAGGTGCTTTTGAGGATAGAGTCGGCAGGAAAGCAGAGAGGGCCAAATTGTGTGGGGCATTTGAAGGGGTTCCAGGAGGCAGTGAGGACCAGCATGACTTTTCCCCGCTGGCACCTTTGCTGTGGCAGCAAAAGCTGGACGTTTGTCTTTTTTGCTCCGGAGGGCACCAAAAGTTAAAAAAAGGTGCTTTTGAGCATAGACTCAGCAGGAAAGCAGAGAGGGCAAAATTGTGTGGGGCATTTGCAAGGGTTCCAGGAGGCAGTGAGGACCAGCATCACTTTTCCCAGCTGGCACCTTTGCTGTGGCAGCAAAAGCTGGACGTTTGTCTTTTTTGCTGCGGACGGCGCCAAAAGTGAAAAAAGGAGCTTAGGATAGAGTCGGCAGGAAAACAGAGAGGGCCAAATTGTGTGGGGCATTTGCAAGGGTTCCAGGAGGCTGTGAGGACCAGCATCACGTTTCCCCGCTGGCACCTTTGCTGTGTCAGCAAAAGCTGGACGTTTGTCTTTTTTGCTGCGGAGGGCGCCAAAAGTGAAAAAAGGTGCTTAGGATAGAGTGTGCAGGAAAGCAGAGAGGGCCAAATTGTGTGGGGCATTTGAAGGGGTTCCAGGAGGCAGTGAAGACCAGCATGACTTTTCCCCGCTGGCCCCTTTGCTGTGGCAGCAAAAGCTGGACGTTTGTCTTTTTTGCTGCGGAGGGCGCCAAAAGTGAAAAAAAGTGCTTTTGAGGACAGAGTCAGCAGGTGCTTTTGAGGATAGAGTCGGCAGGAAATCAGAGAGGGCCAAATTGTGTGGGGCATTTGCAGGTGTTCCAGGAGGCAGTGAGGACCAGCATAACTTTTCCCCGCTGGCACCTTTGCTGTGGCAGCAAAAGCTGGACGTTTGTCTTTGTTGCTGCGGAGGGCGCCAAAAGTCAAAAAAGGTGCTTTTGAGGATAGAGTCGGCAGGAAAGCAGAGAGGGCCAAATTGTGTGGGGCATTTGAAGGGGTTCCAGGAGGCAGTGAGGACCAGCATGACTTTTCCCCGCTGGCACCTTTGCTGTGGCAGCAAAAGCTGGACGTTTGTCCTTTTTGCTGCGGAGGGCGCCAAAAGTGAAAAAAGGTGCTTTTGAGGATAGAGTCGGCAGGAAAGCAGAGAGGGCCAAATTGTGTGGGGCATTTGAAGGTGTTCCAGGAGGCAGTGAGGACCAGCATCACTTTTCCCCGCTGGCACCTTTGCTGTGGCAGCAAAAGCTGGACGTTTGTCTTTTTTGCTGCGGAGGGCACCAAAAGTTAAAAAAAGGTGCTTTTGAGCATAGACTCAGCAGGAAAGCAGAGAGGGCAAAATTGTGTGGGGCATTTGCAAGGGTTCCAGGAGGCAGTGAGGACCAGCATCACTTTTCCCAGCTGGCACCTTTGCTGTGGCAGCAAAAGCTGGACGTTTGTCTTTTTTGCTGCGGACGGCGCCAAAAGTGAAAAAAGGAGCTTAGGATAGAGTCGGCAGGAAAACAGAGAGGGCCAAATTGTGTGGGGCATTTGCAAGGGTTCCAGGAGGCTGTGAGGACCAGCATCACGTTTCCCCGCTGGCACCTTTGCTGTGGCAGCAAAAGCTGGACGTTTGTCTTTTTTGCTGCGGAGGGCGCCAAAAGTGAAAAAAGGTGCTTTTGAGGACAGAGTCGGCAGGTGCTTTTGAGGATAGAGTCGGCAGGAAAGCAGAGAGGGCCAAATTGTGTGGGGCATTTGCAGGGGTTCCAGGAGGCAGTGAGGACCAGCATAACTTTTCCCCGCTGGCACCTTTGCTGTGGCAGCAAAAGCTGGACGTTTGTCTTTTTTGATGCGGAGGGCGCCAAAAGTGAATAAAGGTGCTTTTGAGGATAGAGTCGGCAGGAAAGCAGAGAGGGCCAAATTGTGTGGGGCATTTGAAGGGGTTCCAGGAGGCAGTGAGGACCAGCATGACTTTTCCCCGCTGGCACCTTTGCTGTGGCAGCAAAAGCTGGACGTTTGTCCTTTTTGCTGCGGAAGGCGCCAAAAGTGAAAAAAGGTGCTTTTGAGGATAGAGTGGGCAGGAAAGCAGAGAGGGCCAAATTGTGTGGGGCATTTGAAGTTGTTGCAGGAGGCAGTGAGGACCAGCATGACTTTTCCCCGCTGGCACATTTGCTGTGGCAGCAAAAGCTGGACGTTTGTCTTTTTTGCTGCGGAGGGCGCCAAAAGTGAAAAAAGGTGCTTTTGAGGATAGAGTCGGCAGGAAAACAGAGAGGGCCAAATTGTGTGGGGCATTTGAAGGGGTTCCAGGAGGCAGTGAGGACCAGCATGACTTTTCCCCGCTGGCACCTTTGCTGTGGCAGCAAAAGCTGGACGTTTGTCTTTTTTGCTCCGGAGGGCACCAAAAGTGAAAAAAGGTGCTTTTGAGCATAGACTCAGCAGGAAAGCAGAGAGGGCAAAATTGTGTGGGGCATTTGCAAGGGTTCCAGGAGGCAGTGAGGACCAGCATCACTTTTCCCAGCTGGCACCTTTGCTGTGGCAGCAAAAGCTGGACGTTTGTCTTTTTTGCTGCGGACAGCGCCAAAAGTGAAAAAAGGAGCTTAGGATAGAGTCGGCAGGAAAACAGAGAGGGCCAAATTGTGTGGGGCATTTGCAAGGGTTCCAGGAGGCTGTGAGGACCAGCATCACGTTTCCCCGCTGGCACCTTTGCTGTGGCAGGAAAAGCTGGACGTTTGTCTTTTTTGCTGCGGAGGGCGCCAAAAGTGAAAAAAGGTGCTTTTGAGGACAGAGTCGGCAGGTGCTTTTGAGGATAGAGTCGGCAGGAAAGCAGGGAGGGCCAAATTGTGTGGGGCATTTGCAGGGGTTCCAGGAGGCAGTGAGGACCAGCATAACTTTTCCCCGCTGGCACATTTGCTGTGGCAGCAAAAGCTGGACGTTTGTCTTTTTTGATGCGGAGGGCGCCAAAAGTGAAAAAAGGTGCTTTTGAGGATAGAGTCGGCAGGAAAGCAGAGAGGGCCAAATTGTGTGGGGCATTTGAAGGGGTTCCAGGAGGCAGTGAGGTCCAGCATGACTTTTCCCCGCTGGCCCCTTTGCTGTGGCAGCAAAAGCTGGACGTTTGTCTTTTCTGGTGCGGAGGGCGCCAAAAGTGAAAAAAGGTGCTTTTGAGGCTAGAGTTGGCAGGAAAGCAGAGAGGGCCAAATTGTGTGGGGCATTTGAAGGGGTTCCAGGAGGCAGTGAGGACCAGCATGACTTTTCCCCGCTGGCACCTTTGCTCTGGCAGCAAAAGCTGGACGTTTGTCTCTTTTGCTGCGGAGGGCGCCAAAAGTGAAAAAAGGTGCTTTTGAGGATAGAGTGCGCAGGAAAGCAGAGAGGGCCAAATTGTGTGGGGCATTTGAAGGGGTTCCAGGAGGCAGTGAGGACCAGCATGACTTTTCCCCACTGGCACCTTTGCTGTGGCAGCAAAAGCTGGACGTTTGTCTTTTTTGCTGCGGAGGGCGCCAAAAGTGAAAAAAGGTGCTTTTGAGGATAGAGTGGGCAGGAAAGCAGAGAGGGCCAAATTGTGTGGGGCATTTGAAGGGGTTCCAGGAGGCAGTGAGGACCAGCATGACTTTTCCCCGCTGGCACATTTGCTGTGGCAGCAAAAGCTGGACGTTTGTCTTTTTTGCTGCCGAGGGCGCCAAAATTGAAAAAAGGTGCTTAGGATAGAGTCGGCAGAAAAACAGAGAGGGCCAAATTGTGTGGGGCATTTGAAGGGGTTCCAGGAGGCAGTGAAGACCAGCATGACTTTTCCCCGCTGGCACATTTGCTGTGGCAGCAAAAGCTGGACGTTTGTCTTTTTTGCTGCGGAGGGCGCCAAAAGTGAAAAAAGGTGCTTTTGAGGATAGAGTCGGCAGGAAAGCAGAGAGGGCCAAATTGTGTGGGGCATTTGAAGGGGTTCCAGGAGGCAGTGAGGACCAGCATAACGTTTCCCCGCTGGCACATTTGCTGTGGCAGCAAAAGCTGGACGTTCGTCTCTTTTGCTGCGGAGGGCACCAAATGTTAAAAAAGGTGCTTTTGAGGATAGAGTCGGCAGGAAAGCAGAGAGGGCCAAATTGTGTGGGGCATTTGAAGGGGTTCCAGGAGGCAGTGAGGACCAGCATGACTTTTCCCCGCTGGCACCTTTGCTGTGGCAGCAAAAGCTGGACGTTTGTCTTTTTTGCTGCGGAGGGCGCCAAAAGTGAATAAAGGTGCTTTTGAGGATAGAGTGGGCAGGAAAGCAGAGAGGGCCAAATTGTGTGGGGCATTTGAAGGGGTTCCAGGAGGCAGTGAGGACCAGCATGACTTTTCCCTCCTGGCACCTTTGCTGTGGCAGCAAAAGCTGGGCGTTTGTCTTTTTTGCTCCGGAGGGCACCAAAAGTGAAAAAAGGTGCTTTTGAGGATAGAGTGGGCAGGAAAGCAGAGAGGGCCAAATTGTGTGGGGCATTTGAAGGGGTTCCAGGAGGCAGTGAGGACCAGCATCACATTTCCCCGCTGGCACCTTTGCTGTGGCAGCAAAAGCTGGACGTTTGTTTTTTTTTGCTGCGGAGGGCGCCAAATATGAAAAAAGGAGCTTTTGAAGATACAGTCGGCAGGAAAGCAGAGAGGGCCAAATTGTGTGGGGCATTTGAAGGGGTTCCAGGAGGCAGTGAGGACCAGCATGACTTTTCCCCGCTGGCCCCTTTGCTGTGGCAGCAAAAGCTGGACGTTTGTCTTTTTTGCTCCGGAGGGCAACAAATGTGAAAAAAGGTGCTTTTGAGCATAGACTCAGGAGGAAAGCAGAAAGAGCCAAATTGTGTGGGACATTTGCAGGGGTTCCAGGAGGCAGTGAGGACCAGCATCACTTTTCCCAGCTGGCACCTTTGCTGTGGCAGCAAAAGCTGGACGTTTGTCTTTTTTTCTGCGGAGGGCACCAAAAGTGAAAAAAGGAGCTTAGGATAGAGTCGGCAGGAAAACAGAGAGGGCCAAATTGTGTGGGGCATTTGAAGGGGTTCCAGGAGGCAGTGAGGACCAGCATGACTTTTCCCCGCTGGCACCTTTGCTGTGGCAGGAAAAGCTGGACGTTTGTCTTTTTTGCTGCGGAGGGCGCCAAAAGTGAAAAAAGGTGCTTTTGAGGACAGAGTCGGCAGGTGCTTTTGAGGATAGAGTCGGCAGGAAAGCAGGGAGGGCCAAATTGTGTGGGGCATTTGCAGGGGTTCCAGGAGGCAGTGAGGACCAGCATAACTTTTCCCCGCTGGCACATTTGCTGTGGCAGCAAAAGCTGGACGTTTGTCTTTTTTGATGCGGAGGGCGCCAAAAGTGAAAAAAGGTGCTTTTGAGGATAGAGTCGGCAGGAAAGCAGAGAGGGCCAAATTGTGTGGGGCATTTGAAGGGGTTCCAGGAGGCAGTGAGGTCCAGCATGACTTTTCCCCGCTGGCCCCTTTGCTGTGGCAGCAAAAGCTGGACGTTTGTCTTTTCTGGTGCGGAGGGCGCCAAAAGTGAAAAAAGGTGCTTTTGAGGCTAGAGTTGGCAGGAAAGCAGAGAGGGCCAAATTGTGTGGGGCATTTGAAGGGGTTCCAGGAGGCAGTGAGGACCAGCATGACTTTTCCCCGCTGGCACCTTTGCTCTGGCAGCAAAAGCTGGACGTTTGTCTCTTTTGCTGCGGAGGGCGCCAAAAGTGAAAAAAGGTGCTTTTGAGGATAGAGTGCGCAGGAAAGCAGAGAGGGCCAAATTGTGTGGGGCATTTGAAGGGGTTCCAGGAGGCAGTGAGGACCAGCATGACTTTTCCCCACTGGCACCTTTGCTGTGGCAGCAAAAGCTGGACGTTTGTCTTTTTTGCTGCGGAGGGCGCCAAAAGTGAAAAAAGGTGCTTTTGAGGATAGAGTGGGCAGGAAAGCAGAGAGGGCCAAATTGTGTGGGGCATTTGAAGGGGTTCCAGGAGGCAGTGAGGACCAGCATGACTTTTCCCCGCTGGCACATTTGCTGTGGCAGCAAAAGCTGGACGTTTGTCTTTTTTGCTGCCGAGGGCGCCAAAATTGAAAAAAGGTGCTTAGGATAGAGTCGGCAGAAAAACAGAGAGGGCCAAATTGTGTGGGGCATTTGAAGGGGTTCCAGGAGGCAGTGAAGACCAGCATGACTTTTCCCCGCTGGCACATTTGCTGTGGCAGCAAAAGCTGGACGTTTGTCTTTTTTGCTGCGGAGGGCGCCAAAAGTGAAAAAAGGTGCTTTTGAGGATAGAGTCGGCAGGAAAGCAGAGAGGGCCAAATTGTGTGGGGCATTTGAAGGGGTTCCAGGAGGCAGTGAGGACCAGCATAACGTTTCCCCGCTGGCACATTTGCTGTGGCAGCAAAAGCTGGACGTTCGTCTCTTTTGCTGCGGAGGGCACCAAATGTTAAAAAAGGTGCTTTTGAGGATAGACTCAGCAGGAAAGCAGAGAGGGCCAAATTGTGTGGGGCATTTGAAGGGGTTCCAGGAGGCAGTGAGGACCAGCATGACTTTTCCCCGCTGGCACCTTTGCTGTGGCAGCAAAAGCTGGACGTTTGTCTTTTTTGCTGCGGAGGGCGCCAAAAGTGAATAAAGGTGCTTTTGAGGATAGAGTGGGCAGGAAAGCAGAGAGGGCCAAATTGTGTGGGGCATTTGAAGGGGTTCCAGGAGGCAGTGAGGACCAGCATGACTTTTCCCTCCTGGCACCTTTGCTGTGGCAGCAAAAGCTGGGCGTTTGTCTTTTTTGCTCCGGAGGGCACCAAAAGTGAAAAAAGGTGCTTTTGAGGATAGAGTGGGCAGGAAAGCAGAGAGGGCCAAATTGTGTGGGGCATTTGAAGGGGTTCCAGGAGGCAGTGAGGACCAGCATCACATTTCCCCGCTGGCACCTTTGCTGTGGCAGCAAAAGCTGGACGTTTGTTTTTTTTGCTGCGGAGGGCGCCAAATATGAAAAAAGGAGCTTTTGAAGATACAGTCGGCAGGAAAGCAGAGAGGGCCAAATTGTGTGGGGCATTTGAAGGGGTTCCAGGAGGCAGTGAGGACCAGCATGACTTTTCCCCGCTGGCCCCTTTGCTGTGGCAGCAAAAGCTGGACGTTTGTCTTTTTTGCTCCGGAGGGCAACAAATGTGAAAAAAGGTGCTTTTGAGCATAGACTCAGGAGGAAAGCAGAAAGAGCCAAATTGTGTGGGACATTTGCAGGGGTTCCAGGAGGCAGTGAGGACCAGCATCACTTTTCCCAGCTGGCACCTTTGCTGTGGCAGCAAAAGCTGGACGTTTGTCTTTTTTTCTGCGGAGGGCACCAAAAGTGAAAAAAGGAGCTTAGGATAGAGTCGGCAGGAAAACAGAGAGGGCCAAATTGTGTGGGGCATTTGAAGGGGTTCCAGGAGGCAGTGAGGACCAGCATGACTTTTCCCCGCTGGCCCCTTTGCTGTGGCAGCAAAAGCTGGACGTTTGTCTTATTTGCTGCGGAGGGCGCCAAAATTGAAAAAAGGTGCTTTAGAGGACAGAGTCGGCAGGTGCTTTTGAGGATAGAGTCGGCAGGAAATCAGAGAGAGCCAAATTGTGTGGGGCATTTGCAGGGGTTCCAGGAGGCAGTGAGGACCAGCATAACTTTTCCCCGCTGGCACCTTTGCTCTGGCAGCAAAAGCTGGACGTTTGTCTTTTTTGCTGCGGAGGGCGCCAAAAGTGAAAAAAGGTGCTTTTGAGGATAGAGTCGGCAGGAAAGCAGAGAGGGCCAAATTGTGTGGGGCATTTGAAGGGGTTCCAGGAGGCAGTGAGGTCCAGCATGACTTTTCCCTCCTGGCCCCTTTGCTGTGGCAGCAAAAGCTGGACGTTTGTCTTTTTTGCTGCGGAGGGCGCCAAAAGTGAATAAAGGTGCTTTTGAGGATAGAGTGGGCAGGAAAGCAGAGAGGGCCAAATTGTGTGGGGCATTTGAAGGGGTTCCAGGAGGCAGTGAGGACCAGCATGACTTTTCCCTCCTGGCACCTTTGCTTTTGCAGCAAAAGCTGGACGTTTGTCTTTTTTGCTCCGGAGGGCACCAAAAGTGAAAAAAGGTGCTTTTGAGGATAGAGTGGGCAGGAAAGCAGAGAGGGCCAAATTGTGTGGGGCATTTGAAGGGGTTCCAGGAGGCAGTGAGGACCAGCATCACATTTCCCCGCTGGCACCTTTGCTGTGGCAGCAAAAGCTGGACGTTTGTTTTTTTTGCTGCGGAGGGCGCCAAATGTGAAAAAAGGAGCTTTTGAGGATACAGTCGGCAGGAAAGCAGAGAGGGCCAAATTGTGTGGGGCATTTGAAGGGGTTCCAGGAGGCAGTGAGGACCAGCATGACTTTTCCCCGCTGGCCCCTTTGCTGTGGCAGCAAAAGCTTGACGTTTGTCTTTTTTGCTCCGGAGGGTAACAAATGTGAAAAAAGGTGCTTTTGAGCATAGACTCAGGAGGAAAGCAGAAAGGGCCAAATTGTGTGGGACATTTGCAGGGGTTCCAGGAGGCAGTGAGGACCAGCATCACTTTTCCCAGCTGGCACCTTTGCTGTGGCAGCAAAAGCTGGACGTTTGTCTTTTTTGCTGCGGAAGGCACCAAAAGTGAAAAAAGGAGCTTAGGATAGAGTCGGCAGGAAAACACAGAGGGCCAAATTGTGTGGGGCATTTGAAGGGGTTCCAGGAGGCAGTGAAGACCAGCATGACTTTTCCCCGCTGGCACCTTTGCTGTGGCAGCAAAAGCTGGACGTTTGTCTTTTTTGCTGCGGAGGGCGCAAAAAGTGAAAAAAGGTGCTTTAGAGGACAGAGTCGGCAGGTGCTTTTGAGGATAGAGTCGGCAGGAAATCAGAGAGAGCCAAATTGTGTGGGGCATTTGCAGGGGTTCCAGGAGGCAGTGAGGACCAGCATAACTTTTCCCCGCTGGCACCTTTGCTGTGGCAGCAAAAGCTGGACGTTTGTCTTTTTTGCTGCGGAGGGCGCCAAAAGTGAAAAAAGGTGCTTTTGAGGATAGAGTCGGCAGGAAAGCAGAGAGGGCCAAATTGTGTGGGGCATTTGAAGGGGTTCCAGGAGGCAGTGAGGTCCAGCATGACTTTTCCCCGCTGGCCCCTTTGCTGTGGCAGCAAAAGCTGGACGTTTGTCTTTTCTGCTGCGGAGGGCGCCAAAAGTGAAAAAAGGTGCTTTTGAGGATAGAGTGGGCAGGAAAGCAGAGAGGGCCAAATTGTGTGGGGCATTTGAAGGGGTTCCAGGAGGCAGTGAGGACCAGCATCACTTTTCCCCGCTGGCACCTTTGCTGTGGCAGCAAAAGCTGGACTTTTGTCTTTTTTGCTGCGGAGGGCGCCAAAAGTGAAAAAAGGTGCTTTTGAGGATAGAGTGGGCAGGAAAGCAGAGAGGGCCAAATTGTGTGGGGCATTTGCAAGGGTTCCAGGAGGCCGTGAGGACCAGCATCACTTTTCCCCGCTGGCCCCTTTGCTGTGGCAGCAAAAGCTGGACGTTTGTCTTTTTTGCTGCGGAGGGCGCCAAAAGTGAAAAAAGGTGCTTTTGAGGACAGAGTCGGCAGGTGCTTTTGAGGATAGAGTCGGCAGGAAAGCAGAGAGGGCCAAATTGTGTGGGGCATTTGCAGGGGTTCCAGGAGGCAGTGAGGACCAGCATGACTTTTCCCCGCTGGCACCTTTGCTGTGGCAGCAAAAGCTGGACGTTTGTCTCTTTTGCTGCGGAGGGCACCAAATGTGAAAAAAGGTGCTTTTGAGCATAGACTCAGCAGGAAAGCAGAGAGGGCCAAATTGTGTGGGGCATTTGAAGGGGTTCCAGGAGGCAGTGAGGACCAGCATCACTTTTCCCCGCTGGCACCTTTGCTGTGGCAGCAAAAGCTGGACGTTTGTCTTTTTTTCTGCGGAGGGCGACAAAAGTGAAAAAAGGTGCTTTTGAGGACAGAGTCAGCAGGTGCTTTTGAGGATAGAGTCGGCAGGAAAGCAGAGAGGGCCTAATTGTGTGGGGCATTTGCAGGGGTTCCAGGAGGCTGTGAGGACCAGCATCACTTTTCCCCGCTGGCACCTTTGCTGTGGCAGCAAAAGCTGGACGTTTGTCTTTTTTGCTGCGGAGGGCGCCAAAAGTGAAAAAAGGTGCTTTTGAGGCTAGAGTCGGCAGGAAAGCAGAGAGGGCCAAATTGTGTGGGGCATTTGAAGGGGTTCCAGGAGGCAGTGAGGACCAGCATGACTTTTCCCCGCTGGCACCTTTGCTGTGGCAGCAAAAGCTGGACGTTTGTCTCTTTTGCTCCGGAGGGCGCCGAAAGTGAAAAAAGGTGCTTTTGAGGATAGAGTGGGCAGGAAAGCAGAGAGGGCCAAATTGTGTGGGGCATTTGAAGGGGTTCCAGGAGGCAGTGAGGACCAGCATCACTTTTCCCCGCTGGCCCCTTTGCTGTGGCAGCAAAAGCTGGACGTTTGTCTTCTTTGCTGCGGAGGGCGCCAAAAGTGAAAAAAGGTGCTTTTGAGGATAGAGTCGGCAGGAAAGCAGAGAGGGCCAAATTGTGTGGGGCATTTGAAGGGGTTCCAGGAGGCAGTGAGGACCAGCATGACTTTTCCCTGCTGGCACCTTTGCTGTGGCAGCAAAAGCTGGACGTTTGTCTTTTTTGCTCCGGAGGGCACCAAAAGTGAAAAAATGTGCTTCTGAAGATAGAGTGGGCAGGAAAGCAGAGAGGGCCAAATTGTGTGGGGCATTTGAAGGGGTTCCAGGAGGCAGTGAGGACCAGCATCACATTTCCCCGCTGGCACCTTTGCTGTGGCAGCAAAAGCTGGACGTTTGTCTTTTTTGCTGCGGAGGGCTCCAAATGTGATAAAAGGTGCTTTT
The DNA here is from genome assembly GCF_965231255.1 of Vanellus vanellus. Lineage (NCBI taxonomy): Eukaryota > Metazoa > Chordata > Aves > Charadriiformes > Charadriidae > Vanellus > Vanellus vanellus. Next base: position 81,611,487 of record NC_138905.1, on the reverse strand, counting down.
GAGGATAGAGTGGGCAGGAAAGCAGAGAGGGCCAAATTGTGTGGGGCATTTGCAGGGGTTCCAGGAGGCAGTGAGGACCAGCATGACTTTTCCCCGCTGGCACCTTTGCTGTGGCAGCAAAAGCTGGACGTTTGTCTTTTTTGCTGCGGAGGGCGCCAAAAGTGAAAAAATGTGCTTAGGATAGAGATGCAGAAAAACAGAGAGGGCCAAATTGTGTGGGGCATTTGAAGGGGTTCCAGGAGGCAGTGAAGACCAGCATGACTTTTCCCCGCTGGCACATTTGCTGTGGCAGCAAAAGCTGGACGTTTGTCTTTTTTTGCTGCGGAGGGCGCCAAAAGTAAAAAAAGGTGCTTTTGAGGATAGAGTGGGCAGGAAAGCAGAGAGGGCCAAATTGTGTGGGGCATTTGAAGGGGTTCCAGGAGGCAGTGAGGACCAGCATGAGTTTTCCCTGCTTGCACCTTTGCTGTGGCAGCAAAATCTGGACGTTTGTCTCTTTTGCTGCGGAGGGCACCAAATGTGAAAAAAGGTGCTTTTGAGCATAGACTCAGCAGGAAAGCAGAGAGGGCCAAATTGTGTGGGGCATTTGAAGGGGTTCCAGGAGGCAGTGAGGACCAGCATGACTTTTCCCCGCTGGCACCTTTGCTGTGGCAGCAAAAGCTGGACGTTTGTCTTTTTTGCTGCGGAGGGCGCCAAAAGTGAATAAAGGTGCTTTTGAGGATAGAGTGGGCAGGAAAGCAGAGAGGGCCAAATTGTGTGGGGCATTTGAAGGGGTTCCAGGAGGCAGTGAGGACCAGCATGACTTTTCCCTGCTGGCACCTTTGCTGTGGCAGCAAAAGCTGGACGTTTGTCTTTTTTGCTCCGGAGGGCACCAAAAGTGAAAAAAGGTGCTTTTGAGGATAGAGTGGGCAGGAAAGCAGAGAGGGCCAAATTGTGTGGGGCATTTGAAGGGGTTCCAGGAGGCAGTGAGGACCAGCATCACATTTCCCCGCTGGCACCTTTGCTGTGGCAGCAAAAGCTGGACGTTTGTTTTTTTTGCTGCGGAGGGCGCCAAATGTGAAAAAAGGTGCTTTTGAGGATACAGTCGGCAGGAAAGCAGAGAGGGCCAAATTGTGTGGGGCATTTGAAGGGGTTCCAGGAGGCAGTGAGGACCAGCATGACTTTTCCCCGCTGGCCCCTTTGCTGTGGCAGCAAAAGCTGGACGTTTGTCTTTTTTGCTCCGGAGGGCGCCAAAAGTGAAAAAAGGTGCTTTTGAGGATAGAGTCGGCAGGAAAACAGAGAGGGCCAAATTGTGTGGGGCATTTGAAGGGGTTCCAGGAGGCAGTGAGGACCAGCATCACTTTTCCCTGCTGGCACCTTTGCTGTGGCAGCAAAAGCTGGACGTTTGTCTTTTTTGCTGCGGAGGGCGCCAAAATAGAAAAAAGGTGCTTTTGAGGCTAGAGTCGGCAGGAAAGCAGAGAGGGCCAAATTGTGTGGGGCATTTGAAGGGGTTCCAGGAGGCAGTGAAGACCAGCATGACTTTTCCCCGCTGGCACATTTGCTGTGGCAGCAAAAGCTGGACGTTTGTCTTTTTTGCTGCGGAGGGCGCCAAAAGTGAAAAAAGGTGCTTTTGAGGACAGAGTCGGCAGGTGCTTTTGAGGATAGAGTCGGCAGGAAATCAGAGAGAGCCAAATTGTGTGGGGCATTTGCAGGGGTTCCAGGAGGCAGTGAGGACCAGCATAACTTTTCCCCGCTGGCACCTTTGCTGTGGCAGCAAAAGCTGGACGTTTGTCTTTTTTGCTGCGGACGGCGCCAAAAGTGAAAAAAGGTGCTTTTGAGGATAGAGTCGGCAGGAAAGCAGAGAGGGCCAAATTGTGTGGGGCATTTGAAGGGGTTCCAGGAGGCAGTGAGGTCCAGCATGACTTTTCCCCGCTGGCCCCTTTGCTGTGGCAGCAAAAGCTGGACGTTTGTCTTTTCTGCTGCGGAGGGCGCCAAAAGTGAAAAAAGGTGCTTTTCAGGATAGAGTGGGCAGGAAAGCAGAGAGGGCCAAATTGTGTGGGGCATTTGAAGGGGTTCCAGGAGGCAGTGAGGACCAGCATCACTTTTCCCCGCTGGCACCTTTGCTGTGGCAGCAAAAGCTGGACGTTTGTCTTTTTTGCTGCGGAGGGCGCCAAAAGTGAAAAAAGGTGCTTTTGAGGATAGAGTCGGCAGGAAAGCAGAGAGGGCCAAATTGTGTGGGGCATTTGCAAGGGTTCCAGGAGGCAGTGAGGACCAGCATCACTTTTCCCCGCTGGCCCCTTTGCTGTGGCAGCAAAAGCTGGACGTTTGTCTTTTTTGCTGCGGAGGGCGCCAAAAGTGAAAAAAGGTGCTTTTGAGGACAGAGTCGGCAGGTGCTTTTGAGGATAGAGTCGGCAGGAAAGCAGAGAGGGCCAAATTGTGTGGGGCATTTGCAGGGGTTCCAGGAGGCAGTGAGGACTAGCATGACTTTTTCCCGCTGGCACCTTTGCTGTGCCAGCAAAAGCTGGACGTTTGTCTCTTTTGCTGCGGAGGGCACCAAATGTGAAAAAAGGTGCTTTTGAGCATAGACTCAGCAGGAAAGCAGAGAGGGCCAAATTGTGTGGGGCATTTGAAGGGGTTCCAGGAGGCAGTGAGGACCAGCATCACTTTTCCCCGCTGGCACCTTTGCTGTGGCAGTAAAAGCTGGACGTTTGTCTTTTTTGCTGCGGAGGGCGCCAAAAGTGAAAAAAGGTGCTTTTGAGCATAGACTCAGCAGGAAAGCAGAGAGGGCCAAATTGTGTAAGGCATTTGCAGGGGATCCAGGAGTCAGTGAGGACCAGCATCACTTTTGCCCGCTGGCACCTTTGCTGTGGCAGTAAAAGCTGGACGTTTGTCTTTTTTGCTGCGGAGGGCGCCAAAAGTGAAAAAAGGTGCTTTTGAGGACAGAGTCGGCAGGTGCTTTTGAGGATAGAGTCGGCAGGAAAGCAGAGAGGGCCAAATTGTGTGGGGCATTTGCAGGGGTTCCAGGAGGCTGTGAGGACCAGCATCACTTTTCCCCGCTGGCACCTTTGCTGTGGCAGCAAAAGCTGGACGTTTGTCTTTTTTGCTGCGGAGGGCGCCAAAAGTGAAAAAAGGTGCTTTTGAGGCTAGAGTCGGCAGGAAAGCAGAGAGGGCCAAATTGTGTGGGGCATTTGAAGGGGTTCCAGGAGGCAGTGAAGACCAGCATGACTTTTCCCCGCTGGCACATTTGCTGTGGCAGCAAAAGCTGGACGTTTGTCTTTTTTGCTGCGGAGGGCGCCAAAAGTGAAAAAAGGTGCTTTTGAGGATAGAGTGGGCAGGAAAGCAGAGAGGGCCAAATTGTGTGGGGCATTTGAAGGGGTTCCAGGAGGCAGTGAGGACCAGCATCACATTTCCCCGCTGGCACCTTTGCTGTGGCAGCAAAAGCTGGACGTTTGTCTTTTTTGCTGCGGAGGGCTCCAAATGTGATAAAAGGTGCTTTTGAGGATACAGTCGGCAGGAAAGCAGAGAGGGCCAAATTGTGTGGGGCATTTGAAGGGGTTCCAGGAGGCAGTGAGGACCAGTATGACTTTTCCCCGCTGGCACCTTTGCTGTGGCAGCAAAAGCTGGACGTTTGTCTTTTTTGCTCCGGAGGGCAACAAATGTGAAAAAAGGTGCTTTTGAGCATATACTCAGCAGGAAAGCAGAGAGGGCCAAATTGTGTGGGACATTTGCAGGGGTTCCAGGGGGCAGTGAGGACCAGCATCACTTTTCCCAGCTGGCACCTTTGCTGTGGCAGCAAAAGCTGGACGTTTGTCTTTTTTGCTGCGGAGGGCGCCAAAAGTGAAAAAAGGTGCTTTTGAGCATAGACTCAGCAGGAAAGCAGAGAGGGCCAAATTGTGTAAGGCATTTGCAGGGGATCCAGGAGTCAGTGAGGACCAGCATCACTTTTGCCCGCTGGCACCTTTGCTGTGGCAGTAAAAGCTGGACGTTTGTCTTTTTTGCTGCGGAGGGCGCCAAAAGTGAAAAAAGGTGCTTTTGAGGACAGAGTCGGCAGGTGCTTTTGAGGATAGAGTCGGCAGGAAAGCAGAGAGGGCCAAATTGTGTGGGGCATTTGCAGGGGTTCCAGGAGGCTGTGAGGACCAGCATCACTTTTCCCCGCTGGCACCTTTGCTGTGGCAGCAAAAGCTGGACGTTTGTCTTTTTTGCTGCGGAGGGCGCCAAAATAGAAAAAAGGTGCTTTTGAGGCTAGAGTCGGCAGGAAAGCAGAGAGGGCCAAATTGTGTGGGGCATTTGAAGGGGTTCCAGGAGGCAGTGAAGACCAGCATGACTTTTCCCCGCTGGCACATTTGCTGTGGCAGCAAAAGCTGGACGTTTGTCTTTTTTGCTGCGGAGGGCGCCAAAAGTCAAAAAAGGTGCTTTTGAGGATAGAGTGGGCAGGAAAGCAGAGAGGGCCAAATTGTGTGGGGCATTTGAAGGGGTTCCAGGAGGCAGTGAGGACCAGCATCACGTTTCCCCGCTGCCACCTTTGCTGTGGCAGCAAAAGCTGGACGTTTGTCTTTTTTGCTGCGGAGGGCTCCAAATGTGATAAAAGGTGCTTTTGAGGATACAGTCGGCAGGAAAGCAGAGAGGGCCAAATTGTGTGGGGCATTTGAAGGGGTTCCAGGAGGCAGTGAGGACCAGTATGACTTTTCCCCGCTGGCACCTTTGCTGTGGCAGCAAAAGCTGGACGTTTGTCTTTTTTGCTCCGGAGGGCAACAAATGTGAAAAAAGGTGCTTTTGAGCATATACTCAGCAGGAAAGCAGAGAGGGCCAAATTGTGTGGGACATTTGCAGGGGTTCCAGGGGGCAGTGAGGACCAGCATCACTTTTCCCAGCTGGCACCTTTGCTGTGGCAGCAAAAGCTGGACGTTTGTCTTTTTTGCTGCGGAGGGCGCCAAAAGTGAAAAAAGGTGCTTTTGAGGATAGAGTCGGCAGGAAAACAGAGAGTGCCAAATTGTGTGGGGCATTTGAAGGGGTTCCAGGAGGCAGGGAAGACCAGCATGACTTTTCCCCGCTGGCACCTTTCCTGTGGCAGCAAAAGCTGGACGTTTGTCTTTTCTGCTGCGGAGGGCGCCAAAAGTGAATAAAGGTGCTTTTGAGGATAGAGTGGGCAGGAAAGCAGAGAGGGCCAAATTGTGTGGGGCATTTGAAGGGGTTCCAGGAGGCAGTGAGGACCAGCATCACTTTTCCCCGCTGGCACCTTTGCTGTGGCAGCAAAAGCTGGACGTTTGTCTTTTTTGCTGCGGAGGGCGCCAAAAGTGAAAAAAGGTGCTTTTGAGGACAGAGTCGGCAGGTGCTTTTGAGGATAGAGTCGGCAGGAAAGCAGAGAGGGCCAAATTGTGTGGGGCATTTGAAGGGGTTCCAGGAGGCAGTGAGGACCAGCATGACTTTTCCCCGCTGGCACATTTGCTGTGGCACCAAAAGCTGGACGTTTGTCTCTTTTGCTGCGGAGGGCACCAAATGTGAAAAAAGGTGCTTTTGAGCATAGACTCAGCAGGAAAGCAGAGAGGGCCAAATTGTGTGGGGCATTTGAAGGGGTTCCAGGAGGCAGTGAGGACCAGCATGACTTTTCCCCGCTGGCACATTTGCTGTGGCAGCAAAAGCTGGACGTTTGTCTTTTTTGCTGCGGAGGGCGCCAAAAGTGAATAAAGGTGCTTTTGAGGATAGAGTGGGCAGGAAAGCAGAGAGGGCCAAATTGTGTGGGGCATTTGAAGGGGTTCCAGGAGGCAGTGAGGACCAGCATGACTTTTCCCTGCTGGCACCTTTGCTGTGGCAGCAAAAGCTGGACGTTTGTCTTTTTTGCTGCGGAGGGCGCCAAAAGTGAAAAAAGGTGCTTTTGAGGATAGAGTCGGCAGGAAAGCAGAGAGGGCCAAATTGTGTGGGGCATTTGAAGGGGTTCCAGGAGGCAGTGCGGACCAGCATCACATTTCCCCGCTGGCACCTTTGCTGTGGCAGCAAAAGCTGGACGTTTGTTTTTTTTGCTGCGGAGGGCGCCAAATGTGAAAAAAGATGCTTTTCAGGATACAGTCGGCATGAAAGCAGAGAGGGCCAAATTGTGTGGGGCATTTGAAGGGGTTCCAGGAGGCAGTGAGGACCAGCATGACTTTTCCCCGATGGCCCCTTTGCTGTAACAGCAAAAGCTGGACGTTTGTCTTTTTTGCTGCGGAGGGCACCAAAAGTGAAAAAAGGTGCTTTTGAGCATAGACTCAGCAGGAAAGCAGAGAGGGCCAAATTGTGTGGGGCATTTGCAGGGGTTCCAGGAGGCAGTGAGGACCAGCATCACTTTTCCCCGCTGGCACCTTTGCTGTGGCAGCAAAAGCTGGACGTTTGTCTTTTTTGCTGCGGAGGGCGCCAAAAGTGAAAAAAGGTGCTTTTGAGGACAGAGTCGGCAGGTGCTTTTGAGGATAGAGTCGGCAGGAAAGCAGAGAGGGCCAAATTGTGTGGGGCATTTGCAGGGGTTGTAGGAGGCTGTGAGGACCAGCATGACTTTTCCCCGCTGGCACCTTTGCTGTGGCAGCAAAAGCTGGACGTTTGTCTTTTTTGCTGCGGAGGGCGCCAAAAGTGAAAAAAGGTGCTTTTGAGGCTAGAGTGGGCAGGAAAGCAGAGAGGGCCAAATTGTGTGGGGCATTTGAAGGGGTTCCAGGAGGCAGTGAAGACCAGCATGACTTTTCCCCGCTGGCATATTTGCTGTGGCAGCAAAAGCTGGACGTTTGTCTTTTTTGCTGCGGAGGGCGCCAAAAGTGAAAAAAGGTGCTTTTGAGGATAGAGTCGGCAGGAAAGCAGAGAGGGCCAAATTGTGTGGGGCATTTGAAGGGGTTCCAGGAGGCAGTGAGGACCAGCATGACTTTTCCCCGCTGGCACATTTGCTGTGGCAGCAAAAGCTGGACGTTTGTCTCTTTTGCTGCGGAGGGCGCCAAAAGTGAATAAAGGTGCTTTTGAGGATAGAGTGGGCAGGAAAGCAGAGAGGGCCAAATTGTGTGGGGCATTTGAAGGGGTTCCAGGAGGCAGTGAGGACCAGCATGACTTTTCCCTGCTGGCACCTTTGCTGTGGCAGCAAAAGCTGGACGTTTGTCTTTTTTGCTCCGGAGGGCACCAAAAGTGAAAAAAGGTGCTTTTGAGGATAGAGTGGGCAGGAAAGCAGAGAGGGCCAAATTGTGTGGGGCATTTGAAGGGGTTCCAGGAGGCAGTGAGGACCAGCATGACTTTTCCCTGCTGGCACCTTTGCTGTGGCAGCAAAAGCTGGACGTTTGTCTTTTTTGCTCCGGAGGGCACCAAAAGTGAAAAAAGGTGCTTTTGAGGATAGAGTGGGCAGGAAAGCAGAGAGGGCCAAATTGTGTGGGGCATTTGCAGGGGTTCCAGGAGGCAGTGAGGACCAGCATCACATTTCCCCGCTGGCACCTTTGCTGTGGCAGCAAAAGCTGGACGTTTGTTTTTTTTGCTGCGGAGGGCGCCAAATGTGAAAAAAGGTGCTTTTCAGGATACAGTCGGCAGGAAAGCAGAGAGGGCCAAATTGTGTGGGGCATTTGAAGGGGTTCCAGGAGGCAGTGAGGACCAGCATGACTTTTCCCCGCTGGCACCTTTGCTGTGGCAGCAAAAGCTGGACGTTTGTCTTTTTTGCTCCCGAGGGCAGCAAATGTGAAAAAAGGTGCTTTTGCTCATAGACTAAGCAGGAAAGCAGAGAGGGCCAAATTGTGTGGGACATTTGCAGGGGTTCCAGGAGGCAGTGAGGACCAGCATCACTTTTCCCCGCTGGCACCTTTACTGTGGCAGCAAAAGCTGGACGTTTGTCTTTTTTGCTGCGGAGGGCGCCAAAAGTGAAAAAAGGAGCTTAGGATAGAGTCGGCAGGAAAACAGAGAGGGCCAAATTGTGTGGGGCATTCGAAGGGGTTCCAGGAGGCAGTGAAGACCAGCATGACTTTTCCCCGCTGGCCCCTTTGCTGTGGCAGCAAAAGCTGGACGTTTGTCTTTTTTGCTGCGGAGGGCGCCAAAAGTGAAAAAAGGTGCTTTTGAGGACAGAGTCGGCAGGTGCTTTTGAGGATTAAGTCGGCAGGAAATCAGAGAGGGCCAAATTGTGTGGGGCATTTGAAGGGGTTCCAGGAGGCAGTGAGGACCAGCATGACTTTTCCCCGCTGGCACCTTTGCTGTGGCAGCAAAAGCTGGACGTTTGTCTTTTCTGCTGCGGAGGGCGCCAAAAGTGAAAAAAGGTGCTTTTGAGGATAGAGTGGGCAGGAAAGCAGAGAGGGCCAAATTGTGTGGGGCATTTGAAGGGGTTCCAGGAGGCAGTGAGGACCAGCATCACTTTTCCCCGCTGGCACCTTTGCTGTGGCAGCAAAAGCTGGACGTTTGTCTTTTTTGCTGCGGAGGGCGCCAAAAGTGAAAAAAGGAGTTTTTGAGGATAGAGTCGGCAGGAAAACAGAGAGGGCCAAATTGTGTGGGGCATTTGAAGGGGTTCCAGGAGGCAGTGAGGACCAGCATGACTTTTCCCCGCTGGCACCTTTGCTGTGGCAGCAAAAGCTGGACGTTTGTCTTTTTTGCTCCGGAGGGCACCAAAAGTGAAAAAAGGTGCTTTTGCTCATAGACTCAGCAGGAAAGCAGAGAGGGCCAAATTGTGTGGGACATTTGCAGGGGTTCCAGGAGGCAGTGAGGACCAGCATCACTTTTCCCCGCTGGCACCTTTGCTGTGGCAGCAAAAGCTGGACGTTTGTCTTTTTTGCTGCGGAGGGCGCCAAAAGTGAAAAAAGGCGCTTTTGAGGACAGAGTCGGCAGGTGCTTTTGAGGATAGAGTCGGCAGGAAAGCAGAGAGGGCCAAATTGTGTGGGGCATTTGCAGGGGTTCCAGGAGGCTGTGAGGACCAGCATGACTTTTCCCCGCTGGCACCTTTGCTGTGGCAGCAAAAGCTGGACGTTTGTCCTTTTTGCTCCGGAGGTCACCAAAAGTGAAAAAAGGTGCTTTTGAGGATAGAGTGGGCAGGAAAGCAGAGAGGGCCAAATTGTGTGGGGCATTTGAAGGGGTTCCAGGAGGCAGTGAGGACCAGCATGACTTTTCCCTGCTGGCACCTTTGCTGTGGCAGCAAAAGCTGGACG